>NC_056742.1:439457617-439585117 GCF_019279795.1 Protopterus annectens
ATATATATATATATATATATATATATATATATATATATATATATATATATATATCTCACTGGGCATGCTTTAACTAAAAATGTGTTCTACTTTAATGGGAACTCTTATCTCCAGCTAAAAGGTACAGCTATGGGTTCATCCTTTGCCCCCATTTATGACCTTTTTATGGGGTATATTGAGGAACAACTAATTTATGATTCCAGCCACAACATTTATAGGGATGAGATTGACATCTGGCCTTGTTGTCTTGATGACTGCTGGCTTGTATGGAAATCTGACGTCACATACCTAGAAGTGTTTATGCAATATTTAAATGATAATACATGGGGTGTGCAGTTTACAATTTCTTATAATATCGAACAGATTTCATTTTTGGATGTTAAAATTATTAAAAATAATGATGGCATACTTGAAACTTCACTTTTTCAAAAAGATGTTCATTATAATTGTTTTTTGGATGTGAATAAGTGTCACTCGCCACAAATTATTAGAAATATTCTTAACTCACAATTTGTGCATGTCTAGAGGATTTGTTCTTCTAAAAAAGAGCTACATAAGCATAATGGGGAACTTGTTAGGTTTCAAGCGAGGAGTTACAATAGATCTGCCATATATAACGCTCAAGATCTGGCTTATTCTATGGATAGAGCCGTTTAGTTACAGTATAAAAAATAAGGAGAAACACAACATGTTTATTCATTTTGTTATCAGTTTTGGTGGTAATAATAAACTTTTTGTGATTTAATTAATAAACACTGGGGAACCATTCGGGTTGACCAAACTTTTGCCAACATGTTGTGCTTTTTTATATAGATGTGACTCTAGTAAACAACTTTCCTTGGAAGGTACACCGATATGGAGATGCTTACCATGTGGTCATTGCACCGTTTGTAAACATGTCATGAAAATAAAACAATTTTCATCTTCTAATATGACTAAAGTGTTTGATATTCATTGTTTTAACAATTGTTCTTCTGACTGGATCATTTATTTGGCGGAGTGTAGTCATTCTGCATTTTATAGACCTCTAGACAGTTTAATGTGCATCTTTATGAAGATTTGACTGATATTAGAAATAAAAAAATTGTCAAATCCTGTATAAACATACTTTGCACCATCCCACATTGGTTTTCAGGTTTACTGCTATAGATCATATTAGTTTTAAAGGACCAAATAAGTTAGGCTGGCTTTGTATGGCTATGTATATCAGTGATGCAAATTAAATATTGTGCATGGTATTTGGTATTTTATACATGGCCTTTTTGGGTGTTGTAACTAGTATCTGAACATGATAGGTTTTCCAGTTTTTGTGGTTTTGGACTGTAATGCTCACACTTTGGGTGTGTTGACATATGTATACAGAATGTTTTAAAGGTAGATATGGCTGCCCATGTGCTGTAGACACAGTGCAATGTAGAGACGATCTGCTTAGCTGTTGATGCTACCTTGTATTAAACATTTGTACTGCAAATGACAGGGTTTCTCCGTTGCAGTTGCAATAGTGTTTAAAAACAGTTAGCATTCTTTTATTTCCCCTTTCCCCTTCCTTTAGTAGAAGCCTTCCTCCATGCTCTGTCATTGATGGGTGGCAATACACTGTTATTTTAAAGTGGAAGATCAGGAGTTATATGACAATGGAGCTGTATTAGTTTCCTTTAAAGGCTCAAGTGTCCTTGGGAGTTCTGAGTTGGATGTTTTGATCAATGGAGCATCAGCCTGGTTAGAATGTTCCTGCCCCCTGGGTCATGTTAACATGAGTATACAGTTGAGCCACTCCAGTGGTGTAGAGGGATAAAGCCCTGACTAAGGCCCAGGTGACCTTTGTTTGATTAGTGGTTCAGGTGACTGATGGAGTGGCAGGGAGGAATAGACATGTCCACCCTGGTGAGAGAGCATTAGTTGATGACACTCCCTAAGGGGTGGCACAGTCTAAAGAGGGGAGTTGCCCTCAGAGGTATGCCAGTGAGCATAGTGAATGGGGACAGGGAAAGTTGGTAGGTCATACATAAACCCAGAAGATGGATAGCACCCCCATCCAGATGCCCTTAGGTTCCTCACTGGCCCCGACTTAAATTCAAGTAATTGACTGGGGAGTGAATAGGAATGCTGTTCGACCTAGTGTAGGATATGGGACATTGGGACAGCTGTCAGAATGACAATAAGGCAGGGGGAGAAAAGCATTAGTACACTGTTATATTAACAGTTAAATAACAGGTTATATTACATCTGGTTGTAACTGATATGATTATTATGTTGTTATGACCACTTTATTCTGGCCAATATGAACACTAGCACTACTGCCTCCACCAAAGATTTTCATAGATGATGAATGGCTTCTCTAGTCTTCTTAAAATTCTGTCTTATAATACTAGGGGCTTATCTTCAATCATGAAGCAGAGGAATTGTATTGCTTTACTGTACATATTAAAAGCTGATGTAATAGTTTAAGGAGATTAAATGCAAAAGTACAGTGAACTTTTTTCATAAAAAATGTAGAAGTTAGAATGTTTTGAGCTGTCTTGCCGCTTCATAGAAATGGGTAACCATCATCTTACCACATAACAAAGGTAAATAGGTGGCTTATCTTACTGCAAGTTAACTTCAGGCTGGACGGATGGGCATTAGTAAAGGCTCATACTTCTGAAGGTTACATTATACTGGGTAAGTGCTACGATCCAAATAAGAATAATACCAATCCTCTGCAGGAATTTGTGCAAGATTTGGACACATTAGTACTCTGAGTAGAAGTTCTCAGGGTATGAAAGGTATCTATGACTAGTAAACAAATGGAGAGCCCTGCACCCTAATGAAAAAGACTTTACTTTTTAGCACACATTTCATGCACAGGTTAGACTATATTTTAATTAGCTCTCAGAAATATCATGGGCTTCTGGCAGCAGAACATGGTACATCTTCCTTATTGGAGTATAACTATGTGCTACTACATACCATACGTTTTGATAACCTATGCCCACCCGCGAGTCTATATTAGAACATCGAAGTTTCGCAGCATCGAATGTTCTAATATCAACCCCTATTCAGCGAATGCTGAAAATAGCAAAGCTGCCAAACACCGAATTTCTTCCTAGGGAAGGAATTTGGTTGGCCGTTCCTGTGGCTTCGCTATGTTCAGTACTGTGGTGGAAAGTTATGGGTCGGGATCAGGTATGTGTGCGATTGTGTGGACGTGAGGGTTAGGGTGTGGGGTAGGTGAGTTAGGGTTAGGGCGCGGGCCAGGTAAGTGTGCGATTGTGTGGATGTGAGGGTTAGGGCGGGGTAGGTGAGTTAGGGTTAGGGCGCGGGTGAGTGTGCGATAGTGACGGACCTTAGGGTTAGGTTTTGGGTTAAGGTAAGTGGATAGCTAGTGGTGTGTGTACAGTTTAGTGTAGGGTTAGATGTAGGATTTTAGGTGTATGTGTGTGGATTGCTGTTTGTTTGGTGTGTTTGTGTTGTGTGTATGTGTGTCAGAACAGCAAATTTTTTCCCTGGGAAAAAATTCGCTGTTCTGCATGTTTGGTGTTGTCAGCGTTCGCTGAATAGGGGTCGATGTTAGAACATTCGACATTTTAAAAAGTTGATGTTCTAATTTAGACCCCCCCCCCCCCAACCAGCACCTTGGAGGTTTGATATGCCGTTACTGAAGATAACTCAAGAAAAATATTTTCTAAGCTCTGTTATCAGAGATTACCAGAAAGGAATAATGCTAGATGAGAAGCATGTAACTGAAAACTGGAACATTTTAAAGACCTGTTTAGGAGAGCTGTTAAATACAGGTGGGCATTACAGAACATTGGTAGAGTATCACTTTAGGCACTTGAAGACACAAATACTATATTTATCACAGAGGATTAAGGCTCTGAGCTCCAAAGGCCAAAACCTCCTGCATGTACACAAACCCATCCACCCAACTGGTAAACTACTACTATCCCACACTATAGCCAAACTATTGGAACAATCTCCCCACACCACTACGTAATATACCTAACCACAACAATTTCAAATCCATGCTTCTCTCCCATCTCTCCTCCAAATGGGAATGTCCTTCACATGCTCCCACCTGAAACTCCCACACTACTAACTCCACACCTAAATCATCATTTCTTTGCCTACTTTAACTTAATTCAGAGATCTTGCTCAGAACACCTTTTCAAAAATCTTTTGCATGCGTGCCTCTGGCCTACCTTACTCATATTCTCAAACTTTCATTGTTTGTTTTTCTTATCCATTGTACCCATAATATTGTTTCCTCTGTACTATTGTTAATTTGTCTCTATTCGTATGTATTTGTATGTCTGTTTGGGGCTTTTCCCCTTGGGTCTCCACTGAAAAAGGGTAATTCTTACCCAGCTGGACCAACCCGGTTAACAAATGCAAATAAATAAACAAATAAATAAATAAATAAATAAATAAGCTGCTTTCTATAGAGTAGGGTGTTTGATTCCTTTCACCTCCCTTTCCCTACTGTGTAACTCTGAGCTAGTCACTTAACCAGTTAATACTCACGACTTGCCCTTGAAAAGAGAGACTCTTTTCCAGTGAGATTACCTGGTAACCAATGTGTTAAATAAAATATAAAAATAGACAGTGAAGACTACAGAATTTTTAAATGGACATTTACCATGAAGGAAACCAGTACCAGACTATAGTGGTTTACCTGTTGAATTTTTTAAACCCTTTAAAACAACTTTAATAAAATCTCTGTTGAGCTTCCTCTACTAAATATCTGAATCCATCAGGCATTTTGCTTTTACATTCTGACTGGCCACTATAGTAATTCTGCCGCAAAGTAATAAACAAGTCCTGGCTCTGAGGGATTATAGTAAAGTTTCTTTGCTAACATTTAGTTAGTTAGTTAGTTAGTTAGTTAGTTAGTTAGTTAGATAGTAAGTTATTTTTTTTTTTTATCAGGAAAATCTAAGTGGGCAATGGAATCCATTTTTATTGCAGGTACAGAGAGAAAAGCCCCAGTGCAGTAGGCCGAGATATATGTTACACTGACATTTTTATATAAACAAAAATTTAGGAACATAGAAATAATATCAATTGAATAAATAAAATGGTAAACAAAAATGAGAATAGAATATTACTTTAAAACATTCAAAGTAATTGCTATTAGAAGAAGCGTTTTTGCAGATTAGAGGGAGTGATGGGAAAAGTAAACATGAAAACTCTGAGAAAAGTGTTAGATGAAGTATGGTGAGTTGTTGTCTTTTCCTGGTTAGGGGTCGCCACAGCAGAACTCCGGTCTGCTAATGATTGGCAGTAGATTTTCACGAACACCGAAATGTCAGCTCGACGTTCAGCCTTCAATGAAGGCACGCCCATTTACACATGTCTTTCGAACGCCCACCCAACCGCAGGGAGGACATGCAGACTCCACACACTCCAGCCGAGAATCGAACAGGAGAACCTCTTGCTGTGAGGCAACAATGCTACCGCTGCACCACCGCAGCTGTAGATGAAGTATGGTGAGTACAGAGGGTAAAAAAGTAAACAATTGGAGACAGGCAGTAGAGTTTGGGGTAGAAGGATAACTAGAAGTCAACGGGCAGAGTCAGAGATGTGCTACAAATGCAATACTTAATAGAAAAGGTGGGCAAAGAGGGTTTGAAAGATTATGGGTATTAGGAAGTAGTCGGGGCATTGCTAGTAGGCAGGAGGAGTTGGTGGATAGTGTGTAGATATTTTACAGGGTAATGAAGTTGGTGTTGGTAAAATACTGGCCGTTCACATAAGATGGAGTATTATAGCTCTCCAACCCAACCAAAACTCTATAGGAAGTACTAGCTCTTGTTGAAACATTTGATAAACCAATCTTGATTGTGGATGAATCATAATGGATTTATTTTATCCACCCCACTGCATTAACCAGGATTGCGGCAGGTAAAAGCCATTATCCCTCAGTACAAATACTTGAGTATATGTTCTGGCTTAATCAAATATGAGATGATATTCAGGGGACTTCAATAACTCTATTCATAAATGAAAGTTGCTCTGTCTTTCCTTCCTCCATAATCTCTTCACAGTGAAGATGTTTTACCTTCCTAAGTTTATTTATGGATAGGCACCTACTACAGCTTTGCACATATACTTTTCTTGGCAAGCTACAACATTTAATGTTCACACTTTTGTGACAATCGTATCCGCCATGTATAACAATGAAGAAGTTATTCTTACCTATCAAAGAAGGAGGATTAGCACTTCTTGACCTGTAAACGCATGCAGTAGTTGATGCACTCTCCCACATCTGGCAGATAAGACCTCAACTTAGACCTGCATGAGTTCTCCCTAAAATGGAAACAATAAATCATTAACAGAAAGTCAGCAGCCTGAATGGTTTGGGACCCTCGGGTCTCAAGAACTGTGGTTAAAGAAACATCTGAGGGTTTATGATATTAATGGAATTGAGTTTGGAATACGGGATAGAATTTGGTGTACTACCTTACACACCATAGGCTTTAGTGCTACCCCTGGATAAAAGATAGATATTATATATTTTCAGGATTTACTCATTAGGCATTATGACTGTTTCTCTGTTTCAACAATATTTCTACTTAGGGGCACATGAAGTTTTAGCAATATTTGGAGCTATGATCTCTCAAAGGGAATAGAGACAAGTCTGATCCTTTGCACAACCTGTTTATTAAGAGATATACATTGCTAAGGAACTTTTAGAGAAACAGGAAATGTCAAAATGTTTTTCTAATAATATGCTACTGCTGTCTGGTTCATAAGTATAGCTGTGCCTTTGACTAATTAAGGGAGAAATAGAATATTACACTGGGGACAATAAATTCAGACAATCAGTGGAAAGGGTAGACATTTACTGGATACACTTTCTTTCAGCTCCAGCTATCACGTTTACCCAATTTAAGCTACTGTATTTTTAGCAAGATGTGCAGCAAGCCTACATCAGAATGACCTATTGTGTTACAAATGTTATCAGGGACATGATATCATGAGTGCAGACTGCTTTCGTTTGGTGTGGTTGGGGGTGTGGTGTCATGAGCACAGACTGCTTTCATGTGGTGTGGTTGGGGATGTCATGTCATGAGCGTAGACTGCTTTCCCATGGTGTGGTTGGGGATGTGATGTCATGAGTACAGACTTCTTTCACATGATTTGATTGAGGATGTGATGTCATGAGTGCAGACTGCTTTCACCTGGTGTGGTTGAGAATGTGATGCCATGAGCACAGACTGCTTTCCCATGGTGTGGTTGGGGATGTGATGTCATGAGCGCACACTGCTTTCACGTGGTGTGGATGGGGATGTGATGTCATGAATGCAGACTGCTTTCACGTGGTGTGGCTGGGGATGTGATGTCATGAGCGCAGACTGCTTTCACGTAGTGTGGTTTGGGATGTGATGTCATGAGCGCAGACTATTTTCACGTGGTGTGGTTGAGGATGTGATGTCATGAGCGCAGACTGCTTTCACGTGATGTGATTGGGGATGTGATGTCATGAGCACAGACTGCTTTTACGTGGTATGGTTTGGGATGTGATGTCATGAGCGCAGACTGCTTTCACGTGGTGTGGTTGAAGATGTGATGTCATGAGCACAGACTGCTTTTATGTGGTGTGGTTCGGGATGTGATGTCATGAGCGCAGACTGCTTTCACGTGATGTGGTTGGGGATGTGATGTCATGAGCACAGACTGCTTTCACGTGATGTGGTTCAGGATGTGATGTCATGAGCGCAGACTACTTTCATGTGATGTGGTTGGGGATGTGATGTCATGAGTGCAGACTGCTTTCACGTGGTGTGGCTGGGGATGTGATGTCATGAACGCAGACTGCTTTCACATTATATGGTTGGAAATGTGATGTCATGAGCGCAGACTGCTTTCATGTGATGTGGTTGGGGATGTGATGTCATGAGCACAGACTGCTTTCACGTGGTGTGGACTTGCACCCTCAGTGCAGAACCTCACAACAGAATAGCAGAGGTGATATCAATAGCTCTTTGGAAAAGTTTACATCTCTAACTATGTATGAATTCTGGATTCTGGGGACAAATATAGCAGCATCCCCTCAATCGTTAGAAGAATAAACATGGCTGCGATTAGTTATTGTTATGTTCAAGGTAATCCGTTTCAGAGAATGAAAGGAAAGTCGAAATGATGTTTACAATCGGTTATTTATACATGAACATACAATATCATATTGGTTAGGTTTTAAATTCGCTTCTGCTTTCAATGACTTTTGAAATATTTTCCAGTTCTGTTTTAAAGCTAAATCTTGAGGTGTATTTACATTTACTGATGTTGTGAATGTGTGCATAATTTGCTTACAGAAATTTGGTTACAGAAATTATGAGTATGTGTTAAAAGTTTAAATAAAACTGATTGCATCCTTCAGAAATTCAGATATCTTGTTGCTGTAATAAAGTTAAGGTATATACTTTTTGAAAAATGAGATATTTTTAGCCTCTGCTCTTCTTTCATAAGCACCAAGGATTTGCTGTAATTCATCCAAACCTGCTTATTAAAATTAAAAGGTAATTGGCCAAACTAAACCACACTGGAAACAAGTTTAATGTTTAATCTGAAAACAACATCCATGTCTTGCAGAATTCAGCTGTTTGCTGTGGGAATAAAACCCACAGCCCTCTAATCTTTGTAAATCATAGGGGAGTGAGTGTGCAGTCTGCTAAGCAACAGCACTGCTTATCTCGTCCCTTTCCATATTGCTGATTACTTCTCATCATCTACTGCACACTGATATGTGTAAGAAACTGCTTTATCCGCTGAGTATCTAAGCAACCAGTGCACATTTCTAAGCTTTCTTACCATTACTCTGGAGAAAAAAAAAATAAAAACACAGAGCGAATGAACTAAAAGAAAACTTTATGTAGCCACTAAAGTAAAAAATATGTGTTTTCATCAACTATTTTCAAGACTTCTTCAGAATGCAAACAAGTCTGCCATTCTCAAAAATAGTTTAGTTGATGAAACTAATTATCTTTCGCTTTAGTTATTAAACTTTCCATGTAGTTCATCTCAACTATTTATTTATTTTTATTTGTTCCATGATATAACCACTTGAGGCTTACTGCACAGAGTCAGGGGCTATCTGCCATATCATAGTATCATTATTAAGGGGGGAAATTCAATTGTTTGATTCTCCATGTTTGGGATCTACTCTTTCATGTTTGCAAGTTTGCATTTCTTCTGCTACATTATGTAGTACAATAAACTGTGTTACAATCTTTTGCAGTGTTTTTTTTTCCTGTTCATAACGTTAGCTTTTAGACTGAGTACCATATGTCACAAAATTAATTTTCTTTTCCTACATGATTCAGTTTCTTGGCAATTACCTTTTAGTCTTTGTGGCAACAATAAATTGTATTGCGTACATCATAAGCAAATCAGAACAGGGGTTGTAGGCACTGAACCCAGGCAAATCACTTGTTTAGAAACAGACTATTTTCATATCCTTTACGTGAAACAAAGATATTTGAAAATGAATAATATAACATACCATATGATATGACCAACTCATATGCAACTAAAATAAAAATGCAAACACATTGTTGCATCTGATGATAGAACTAGAATTGCTGCTATATAAGGCATGTAGTGCACTTTGAAGCATCAGTTTAACTCTTACAGCTTTGTTTGTAATGAAAGTTCATTGGAAGCAAACCTTTAGATCAAAAAGAAAAAGAAAAAAAACTATGAACAGCTTAGATCTGCTGTGCCTGGAGGCAGAAAATGGCATATTATTTATCAGTCTTTTAATTTCAGGACGTCTTTGGGCTTAAGACAATGGATGTCTCAACATCCAACCATGTAAAACAGCATGTATAATGCAAAAAAAAAAAAAAAAAAAAATTCTGACACCATGAAGACACTGAATAACAAGCTAGTCTGATATAAAGAATTCTGTAATGTAAAAATACACAAAAAGGGATTTTATCTGCCAAAAGAATTTTACAGCTCTTTTTGAAGAGATAATACATAATGGAGCATGTACAGAGAGCTCAAATGTGCCTTTTCCAGTCATTTGGACAACTAGCAATGCCTTATGAGCTATGAGACCCCTGCAGATATAGGTCTCAATTTCTTTGCCCAAGATTTAGAGATAAAAGTCGAAAGTAATGTGGGACAAAGGCCTAAGAGACAATTTGAAATATTACTCTAATTCACTCAGATAACTTTAGTCTAATCCGCCTAGAAATTTAACAGAACAACATATTTTGCATCACTGTACATCGTCTGAAGAAGAGACGGCATGAAACGAATGCTTGACATTACTGACTGTCAACAATCCTCAGTGATTTGTAAAGAAATCAAAAATGTTATGGGGGCAGGGTAAAATGCGAGGTAAAATCAGGGTGGTTATACAAAATTAGAGACAGATGAGAGCTATACTTGAAGATATGACTAAAAACATTTGCAGATGTTCAGAGCAGTATTCAGTAATAGTCATTACTACTGTGCAGATTATTCCTGTGTTTTTTGGAGTGGCATTCCGAGACATTCACAATGCAAGATGTTTCTGTGCAATAGATTATTAGATAACTGTGATGCAAAGTATTTACAAAGAGCAGGCGAGACTGCAATCAGGCTGTGGTGGGAGGCAAGCCACTGGCCATTTGAGAAGTATAAGTGTAATGTTAATGACAGGTATGAGATATATGCATCAAATAATGTGAAAGGTAGTTCTGTTAAAGGCAAAACTGAGAAAATGTGGTCCCTTACAGCCGAAAGTAAAGTGAAATTGAAGCATAACGGTAAGACCATCAGTCAGACTTCACTTTGGCCACGGATCAAACCACCTTTTGTGGCATGTACTTCACTGGAGCTCACTACATGGGTGGGGGGCTGATTTCACTGATTTACAGCGATCTAAGGAGGCAATCAAACGTCTTCATATCTGCAGCTGCTTTTTTACAGTATCTAGAGCTTCTGTCTTCGAAAATCATCTATATGAGGCATTCATTCATCCTTTTATGCAGAGCACTTTTATTTTGCAGTCATGCACCATGCCTTATTTTTACAAAGCATTTTGGTTAAGATTGACAGTTTTCTTTCTTTTACTCTGTTACTTTTGTCTCCAAGACTATTGACCATTAATCTTTTCCCTATAAGTTTTAAGCTACTCAGTCTGTTACCTTAAGAGAAAGTTAAGTAGGGCTGAGATGAGACACTTGGCCAGAGGCTGAGAGTGCCTCATTATTAAGTGGGCATTATGTTTGCAGTATTATTTATTAGAACACAGTTTTGGTGGTAAGTGGTCATACATCTTTACAGTGGTTATGCAGAGGCCAAATTATGCCAGCTAGATTTGTCACTGCAACAGTGTAATTTAACCATGATATACAGGCCTAACGCCAAACACAAATGCATATGGGTTATTTTGGTCCCATAACCCATCCAAGTTAAGCTAGCAACAGGGTTATGTGCCTGGAAGGGCATTATGGTATATTGGCAACTGAAATTCAGTTTAGTAAGTTGTTCTGATGGGAGATAATTCATTATATATTATGGTGCAAACTGGCGGTATGTATAAACCACATATTATAGTAGCAACACCTATAAAAGGAGAGTTTAATATGAATCACATGTGGAGTGCTGTTAAAAGTATGATGCATAAACCAACAAGACAAAGATGTTTGCATCTCATTGTGGAGGGGTTGTGACTAGGAGTGGAGACTCTTGGGGATCTCCTTGACCAGAAGAAGCTGTGGAATACCAGTGGCCCAAATGTGGTTTCTGTGAGAATGCCAATGGCCTAAATATGGATTCTGTGAGAGTGCCAGTGCCCTGCTTGAAGATGTATTAAGAATTAAAAGGCTGATTGAGCTATCCAGGAATGCCAAATACATGGGTTGCAAGTCATTAATGCTTCATTTCTGTTTTCATTTCAGGGCCATTAACAATGAATTGAATGCGAACTGTAAGTAAATAGCTATTATACTAAGTAGGAGTAGTCTGGGGGGACACCAAATGTTATCTCTTCCTTGTAAATAAAGAAATAAAGTACCCATTAACTGATAAAACTGTGCACAGTGCTCCTGTTCAGTTTGTTGATTTGTGGCTCCTCTTCACTTTATTGATTTGTCACTCCTTTTCAGATTGTTGATTTGTTAACTAAACATCTTGTTAATTTGTTGACAAGTTGTCAGAAAGTGTAGAGTCCTGCTCTAGCAGACAGATTTTGTTGTTTATAGTAGTTTGCTGATGGTTTCACTGTTGCATTTGTTGCATGGCTGTGGAGTTACTATGGAGGCTGGGGGGAGGCGCTTTGTATTCCCATGTAGGGAGGTGTGGGTGGCAGAGTTCCCCATGTAAATGTTGATGTTCATTGTAGTTCACTGTTACAGTCATTACTGTAGGGTTCTTCCTGCTGGCAGCAGCCCTCAATCGGCCAGAGTCCCAAAGTCGGGTCCGACGTCCACTGAAGTCCCTCCTGCCCTGACGTCAGTGCGCCAGGGGTATAAAGACCTCAGCCAACGCCATTTTCCCCAGTCTTTCTTGCTGTGCGGTGCCCGTAGCAAAGCAGTTCATAATCCTTGAAGCTAGACGGCCCAGCACCAGGAAATTTTATGCAGGTAAATGGAAAAGATTTTGCTCCTGGACTCAGGCCCAGGGTTTTGATTCTGCAGTTCCAAACATTCCTCTGATTTTACAATACCTAACAGAGATGTTACATAAGGGCCTATCTTTTTCATCTATCAAAATTCATGCTTCTGCTATTTCTGCACATTGCAATACGGATCCCCCAATCTTTTCTCATCCGTTACTTAACCAATATCTCAGAGGGGCAAAGAATATAAGGCCCCCTTTAAGAGCACCAGTTCCCACTTGGGATCTCAACTTTGTTTTGGAAAAGTTAACTTTGTCTCCTTTTGAACCTGCAGCTTCCACAGATTTAAAGTTTTTATCATGGAAAACTGCTTTTCTTTTAGCTATTACCTCTGCCAGAAGAGTTTTGGAATTACAAGCTCTCATGGCTGTGGAACCCTTTATTATTTTTCATCAGGACAGGGTGTCCCTGAGGACTAATCCCACCTTTATGCCTAAGGTGGTTTCGAAAGTAGCCTTGAATCAGACTATTCATTCTTTAGATGTACACAGGCAGCATCGTTTTTACCTGGACAGGACCAAGATTTTCAGGAAATCTGACCAATTGTTTGTGGCTTATGCTTCTACTTCACAGGGGAGAGCAATCACTAAGCAAACTATTTCTAAGTAGATTGCCCACTGCATCAAGTTCTGTTACTCTCATCATGGCAAACCAGTTCCTGTTAATGTTAGAACACATTCTACCAGAGCTACTGCCACTTCAGCAGCTTTTCTCAGTGGAGTTCCCACCAAGGAGATCTTAGAAGCTGCAACTTGGAGTTCTGTGCATACTTTTTCTAAGCACTACAACCTCCCTCTCTATTCTAAATCTAGGGCAGGCTTTGCCTCTGCAGTCCTGCAGGGTTTTGTAGCCGCCCCTTCTGTTCCTTCTCCATCCACCCTTTCTTAGCTTTGGGATTCAACCCTACAGTAATGACTGTAACAGTGAACCATGATGAACATAGTACAGTTGTGTACTCTTACCATAAATGTAGATGTTCGAGTATGTTCACTGTTACAGTCTGGGTTCCCCTCCCTCCTATCCCCTCTTTTGTTGTTCTTTGAGTGCTGTCTGTGTCTTCTTGACATTTCTTTTTTCTCCGAGGTATTTTTGCTGGTGATATTTGGGAAAGTTCTGGTTTAGGTTTGCTTATTCTTTTGATTAAGCTTTTGGCCTTTATTTTTGGGCACCTGACATCTGGGGCAAGAAAAACTGGGGAAAATGGCGTCGGCTGAGGTCTTTATACCCATGGCGCACTGACGTCAGGGCAGGAGTGACTTCAGCCAACTTCGGACCCGACTTTGGGACTCTGGCCGATCGCGGGCTGCTGCCAGCAGGAAGAACCCTACAGTAATGACTGTAACAGTGAACATACTCGAACATCTACATTTATGGTAAGAGTACACAACTGTACTCTCCAAGATACAAATTAGATCCCTGGCAGAACTGTTAAAGCAACCTGGTGTTGTGGTGTTTATTTTTTGATAGGCCTCTGATATATGATTCATCAGTTGTGTGTTTTGTGTCTTTTATTGGTTTTCAGTTAATATGATTTCTGTGATGAGCAATGTGACGATATGGCAGTTAATTGATAATGTTTTTATCAGGTTTTTATGTTTAAGTTTGACATCAACTGTGTGTGTATTCAGTTGTAATTCATATACTTTATATATTTGTGCATATATAGGGACTCATACACACACACGCACACGCGCACACACGCACACACACACAATCTTTCATTTACTCTATGTTCAGCTGGTCATTGCTCATCTGTTTAGAGCTGAACTCTCTTCCGTGTATCCTATTGTGAGACACCAGGATACACTGGATGTTTTTCTGAAAATATTTTCTTCATCTTTGTGCAACCTCAGAGGCAGTAAGTTTATAGATCGATGGTGAGAAGACACATCCACCATGAAGACGCATCCACCATGCTGGCTGTGCACATAGGCTCTTCCTCTGCAAAATACACTTTTTTTCTGAAGTTGCTGCCAGTTTTAACTGTAGCATGAGGTGAGTGATTGGCACTGAATATGTGAAACTCGAACAACTGGCATTCGAGTTAATAAAATCTCGTGTGTGTGTGTGTGTGTATGTGTGTGTGTGTGTGTGTGTGTGTGTGTGTGTCTGTGTGTCTGTGTGTCTGTATTTGTGTGTGTGTGTGTGTGTGTGTGTGTGTGTGTGTGTGTTTTATCAAATAACTTTAAACCACTCAACAAGTCCAATGTTCATCCTCAGATGACTTGCTATTTGCAATTTCCTAATGTATGATTTATCCCAACTATTTGTTACTGTTTGTTTTTCGTTGCAAATACATGACTTGTCATTTTCTTTTATTTGAAAAATGTTGTTCTCTATTGCCATTAATTGTTGTCTCTTGTAAATATATATTGATAGTGTCTCTTGTAAATATGTATTCAGTTGTTTTCTCTGTGTAAGTCTGCATGACTGAACCTGAAAATGTTTCTAGAGGATCACTGGGCTACCCCATATATACCTTTCAAATGTCCAGATTTTTGCAGAATGTCCTGACTTTTGGCTTATATTTTTGGTCTGTTCCTATTAAAATTTGTGGTTTTCTGACAAATAACTGAGGATTGAATTGACAAAATAATGACAAACATCCGAGTTTCAGATTTCATATCCTTCAGAAAATGCATGCGAACACAAATCCTCTTATTCTAGCAACTTTCTAAGTTTATAAGAGCAACATTTAAAATCTGTCCCTATTTTTGGGCATTTGTCCCCCAATTATTTTATGATTGTTTGAGTTAAGAGATATGGTCTACTCTGGGGAATAAGTACATGCACACATACATACATACATAATTCTATACATAAATTCATAAATGAATCAGCTCCCACATCTGGAATAAACAGTTCTATATGATAGAGTCTGAGGATACGGAAGTGTGAATGAACCATGTGCAAGAACTCAGTAGTTTAGGTAGTGGCAAGGATGTCTGATCAATACTGGCTGAACTTGCCCCGACAGTAATCCAGGAAGCTTCTGGTAAAAACACTCAGAAAAGGAAGCTGTCATGGTAAAGAGAAAAGCTTTCCATATATTCCAGACCTGGAATGTAGCCAGTAAAGCAAATGCCTGGGTGTAAGAGTGGTTTGATGAAGCCATGAAGAAGGATTTTTAGATGGTTTCAGAATGGTTCAGGCATACCATCTGGTGATGCAGGAGGAGGAAACATGACATTGTCTTGACTGTTCTTAGGGTGAAAACTGACCTCCCTTGGAGACGTTTCCTGGAGGTGGAAAGAATATTATGAGGAATGCCAGAATCAGGTGGACATGCTTTTCTCCGAGGAGGCAATGACAAGTGCAACTGTTAGAGCTGGTCCATTTCTGTAGATGTGAGCACTTGCAGCAGTTAAATTGTTAATGGTGAGAAAACTATGGAAGGCTATGAGAGCCAAATATAAATTCTGTTGGGGGTGAATTGTAGTTACCATGCCTTTTAAGTACTGTATATAATACAGAATTGTACTGCTGGAATAACAAGCTGGAGTGGTAATCTTTAGTTTTGCAAAGGTATGTATGAGAGTGCTTTTCAGTTATAGAGTCATGCTTCTCTGTGTCCTTCGGGATGCCTACTCCAGTGTGCTGAAAAGGAGACAGTCCAGTAAATGAGCATCTAACCCATGTAGACCACTGCAGATTCTACACACATAGCCGTGTCTCATAGAATATCTTTTTGGAGGTGCTACAGCAGTATAGCATTTTAGGGCTACTGTTCTTTGCCATTCAGTCTCTATATTTGTGGAGTGTGAGCTGTACCCCCTTTCTCAGGATTAAGTTGAATACATTCAAGGTGGACATAGGACACTGTCAAAAGTGTATCTTTTCTCTTATTCATGAGCTTTATCAATAGAGTATGGATTTTGGAGAGTGTCCTGTATGGAATTGGGAGAGCTATATCTCTGTTGTTTGCAATGTTGTTATCTCAGTGTGAAGGGACTGTAACCTCCAGAAGGCACCGGAATGTTATGGGACTGTAACATCCAGAAGGCACTGGAAGAGCTCATTTCATTGTTTAGTGTGAAGCAGCTGGTATAAAACTCAGCAGCTCCAAAACAGGAGTCAGGGTTCTATCCTGGAAAAGAGTAAATTGAGACTTATAAGCAAGAAGGTAGCAGCTACCCAAAAAGAAACATTTAAATTATGCTGAGGTGGTCTTATTCATGAATTAGTGCAGACGGCATCAGAAGACTGACCAGTGGATGGTTTCAATAGTAGCAGTACTGCAAAAATTGCCATAGATAGTACAGGAGAAGTGAAAACTGATCAGTCTCTCTCCCTTTTCTCACTTATTGTCACAAGGTTTGGCTAGTGAGTGAAAGGTTGTGATTGTAAATAAAGGTGACGGATATGAAGTTTCTTTTCAGGGTTGCTTAGCTCATTCACCATAGTGCAGTGAGGAGATCTGAATCTTAAGAGGATATTATTTCTAAATCCTGGAGAATATTAGAGAATGTCTACTGCTCATAAGGAATAAGCAGAGCCAGTTGAAGTGGTTGCGGCAGCCTGTAAAGATGCCATTAGTCACTTCCCAGGCGAGATGTAGCAGACAAAAATATTTCTACGGATTTCATCTCTAAGTTTTCTTGGGAACTCCTGCAGATGTTCAAGGATAAGCTGGTGATTGTTGCTACAGATAAGTCTGCTTGCTCACATTGCCTTTGTCATGAATTTCGACCAGACAAAGAGTTTAGGAAATGGATACATGGATGGATGTTACTTGGTACATAAGTTAGGCTTAAGTGACAACAAAATATGAAAAACGGTAACTTTTGAAAAGGCTTTCCAATGTAAATGTGGATGTATGTGCTGGACTTTTTTTTCAGATCACGCCAACAAAATAATGACTAAAATGATTTTTGATACCAGATTGGGGTATTGGGGTTCAGAATGAAGAAATGAGAACTTTAACTCCATCTCTGGAGCTGCAGAAATGGGAGTGGGAATGGGTGGGGCATACATGAGCAATGGGTGGGGCATACATGAGCAATGGGTGGGGCATACATGAGCAATGAGGTTTCTATATCTGAATATTCATTCTCTGAGGTACAACAATATTGGAATTAATATATACAACTAGCAGGGGTTTGGGGAACACCTGAATAATGAGGGTAAAAGGGATGAAATCTCATGGTATAACAGCAAGTTTAGCAATTTGCTAGTTTTTGGTTTGAATAGCCGTTTATTTATTAAAAGTGCAAGACATTGTACTGGTTAGTGTTATAGCACTGATAGGCAAACACGTTTCCAGTTTTTGAAAGGTCAGCCCTGTATAAAATAGCACATCAATACATTTTGCACAGCCATTTCTTGTCACCATACAACTCTGAATTGCAAGCCTGACTGGAATCAACGATGCTTCAGGGGAGTAAAACATTTTGAGAATGGAATTCTGATAACCAGCTGTCCTATAATGGCTACTGTGCTGTTCACTCTAGACTATTAAAGAATAAAGTGAGCCGTGTGTCCATGAAATATGGCAGTCCTAGGAACTATTAAAGAATAAAGTGAGCAGTGTGTCTATGGAATATGGCAGTCTTAGGAACTATTATACAATAAAATGAGCAGTGTGTCTATGGAATATGGCAGTCCTAGGAACTATTAAAGAATAAAGTGAGCAGTGTGTCCATGGAATATGGCAGTCCTAGGAACTATTAAAGAATAAAGTGAGCGGTGTGTCTATGGAATATGGCAGTCCTAGGAACTATTAAAGAATAAAGTGAGCAGCGTGTCTATGGAATATGGCCGTCCTAGGGATTATTAAAGAATGCATTGAGCGCTGAGTCTATGGCATATGGCAGTCCTAGGAACTACTAAAGAATAAATAGAGCAGTCTCTCTATGGAATATGGCAGTCCTAGGGACTATTAAAGAATAAATAGAGCAGTCTCTCTATGGAATATGGCAGTCCTAAGGACTATTAAATAATAAAGTGAGCAGTGTGTCTATGGAATATGGCAGTCCTAGGAACTATTAAATAATAAAGTGAGCAGTGTGTCTATGGAATATGGCAGTCCTAGGGACTATTAAGGAATAAAGTGAGCAGTGTGTCCATGGAATATGGCAGTCCTAGGAACTATTAAAGAATAAAGTGAGCAGTGTGTCTATGGAATATGGCAGTCCTAGGGACTATTAAATAATAAAGTGAGCAGTGTGTCTATGGAATATGGCAGTCCTAAAAACTATTAAATAATAAAGTGAGCAGTGTGTCTATGGAATATGGCAGTCCTAGGGACTATTAAATAATAAAGTGAGCAGTGTGTCTATGGAATATGGCAGTCCTAGGAACTATTAAAGAATAAAGTGAGCAGTGTGTCCATGGAATATGGCAGTCCTAGGACCTACTATAGAATAAAATGAGCAGTGTGTCTATGGAATTTGGCAGTCCTAGGAACTATTAAAGAATAAATAGAGCAGTCTGTCTATGGAATATGGCAGTCCTTGGAACTATTAAAGAATAAATAGAGCAGTCTGTCTATGGAATATGGCAGTCCTAGGGACTATTAAAGAATAAAGTGAGCAGTGTGTCTATGGAATATGGCAGTTCTAGGGAATATTAAAGAATAAAGTGAGCAGTGTGTCTATGGAATATGGCAGTCCTATGAACTATTAAAGAATAAAGTGAGCAGTGTGTCTATGGAATATGGCAGTCCTAGGAACTATTAAAGAATAAAGTGAGCGGTGTGTCTATGGATTATGGCAGTCCTAGGGACTATTAAATAATAAAGTGAGCAGTGTGTCCATGTAATATGGCCATCCTTGGCACTAGTAAAGATTAAAGTGAGCAGTGTGTCTATTGAATATGGCAGTCGTAGAGACTATTAAATAATAAAGTGAGCAGTGTGTCTATGGAATTTGGCAGTCCTAGGGACTATTAAGGAATAAAGTGAGCAGTGTGTCTATGGAATTTCGCAGTCCTATTGACTATTAAAGAATAAAGTGAGCAGTGTGCCTATGGAATAGGGCAGCCCTAGGAACTATTAAAGAATAAATAGAGCAGTCTGTCTATGGAATATGGCAGTCCTAGGAACTATTATAGAATAAAATGTGCAGTGTGCCTATGGAATAGGGCAGCCCTAGGAACTATTAAAGAATAAATAGAGCAGTCTGTCTATGGAATATGGCAGTCCTAGGGACTATTAATTAATAAAGTGAGCGGTGTGTCTATGGAATATGGCAGTCCTAGGAACTATTAAAGAATAAATAGAGCAGTCTCTCTATGGAATATGGCAGTCCTAGGGACTATTGAAGAATAAATAGAGCAGTCTCTCTATGGAATATGGCAGTCCTAGGGACTATTAAAGAATAAATAGTGCAGTCTGTCTATGGAATATGGCAGTCCTAGGGACTATTAAATAATAAAGTGAGCAGTGTGTCTATGGAATTTGGCAGTCCTAGGGGCTATTAAAGAATAAAGTGAGCAGTGTGTCTGTGGAATATGGCAGTCCTAGGGACTATTAATTAATAAAGTGAGCAGTGTGTCTATGGAATTTGGCAGTCCTAGGAACTATTAAAGAATAAATAAAGCAGTCTGTCTATGGAATATGGCAGTCCTTGGAACTATTAAAGAATAAATAGAGCAGTCTGTCTATGGAATATGGCAGTCCTATGGACTATTAAAGAATAAAGTGAGTGGTGTGTTTATGGATTATGGCAGTCCTAGGGACTATTAAAGAATAAAGTGAGCAGTGTGTCCATGTAATATGGCCATCCTAGGCACTAGTAAAGATTAAAGTGAGCAGTGTGTCTATGGAATATGGCAGTCCTAGGGACTATTAAATAATAAAGTGAGCAGTGTGTCTCTGGAATATGGCAGTCCTAGGGACTATTAAGGAATAAATAGAGCAGTCTGTCTATGGAATTTGGCAGTCCTAGGGACTGTTAAGGAATAAAGTGAGCAGTGTGTCTATGGAATATGGCAGTCCTAGGGACTATTAAGGAATAAAGTGAGCAGTGTGTCTATGGAATTTCACAGTCCTATTGACTATTAAAGAATAAAGTGAGCAGTGTGTCTATGGAATATGGCAGTCCTATGGACTATTAAATAATGTGAGCGGTGTGTCTATGGAATATGGCAGTCCTAGGAACTATTATAGAATAAAATGTGCAGTGTGCCTATGGAATAGGGCAGCCCTAGGAACTATTAAGGAATAAATAGAGCAGTCTGTCTATGGAATATGGCAGTCCTTGGAACTATTAAAGAATAAATAGAGCAATCTGTCTATGGAATATGGCAGTCCTAGGGACTATTAATGAATAAAGTGAGTGGTGTGTCTATGGAATATGGCAGTCCTAGGAACTATTAAAGAATAAAGTGAGCAGTGTGTCTATGGAATATGGCAGTCCTATGAACTATTAAAGAATAAATAGAGCAGTCTCTCTATGGAATATGGCAGTCCTAGGGACTATTAAAGAATAAATAGAGCAGTCTGTCTATGGAATATGGCAGTCCTAGGGACTATTAAATAATAAAGTGAGCAGTCTCTCTATGGAATATGGCAGTCCTAGGGACTATTAAAGAATAAATAGAGCAGTCTCTCTATTGAATATGGCAGTCCTAGGGACTATTAAAGAATAAATAGAGCAGTCTGTCTATGGAATATGGCAGTCCTAGGGACTATTAAATAATAAAGTGAGCAGTGTGTCTATGGAATTTGGCAGTCCTAGGGGCTATTAAAGAATAAAGTGAGCAGTGTGTCTATGGAATATGGCAGTCCTAGGAACTATTAAATAATAAAGTGAGCAGTGTGTCTATGGAATATGGCAGTCCTAGGGACTATTAAAGAATAAAGTGAGCAACGTGTCTATGGAATATGGCAGTCCTAGGAACTATTAAAGAATAAAGTGAGCAGTCTGTCTATGGAATATGGTAGTCCTAGGAACTATTAAACAATAAAGTGAGCAGTGTGTCTATGAAATATGGCAGTCCTAGGGACTATTAAAGAATAAAGTGAGCAGTGTGTCTATGGAATATGGCAGTCCTAGGGACTATTAAATAATAAATAGAGCAGTCTGTCTATGGAATATGGCAGTCCTAGGGACTATTAAGGATTAAAGTGAGCAGTGTGTCTATGGAATATGGCAGTCCTAGGAACTATTAAATAATAAAGTGAGCAGCGTGTCTATGGAATATGGCAGTCCTAGGGACTATTAAGGAATAAAGTGAGCAGTGTGTCTATGGAATATGGCAGTCCTAGGGACTATTAAGTGCCAATTTCAAATCAACTCCAACAAAGCTATATATATATTCTGCATCTACCTACCCCCTGGCCATAACATTACTAATATAGAAGATACCCTGTCCTGGATTTCCTCAACCTACCCACAAGAAACTATTATTCTAGGAGACCTCAACACTGACTGGTATAGTATCAACAATAATAATCCCTCTTCTTATATCAACCTACATAACTTTAAACAAACTATTACCACCACTACTAGAATCAACAAACCTAACAACAAAGAGACCATCCTAGACTGGATTCTAGTCAATAAACAAAGACAAAACTATCAAGTAGGAACCCTGCCAGATGATATCAGCGACCATTTGCCCAATGATATCATCAGGCACAAAAACGACATAAACAAACCTCCCAAGTTTATTACTGCCAGAACCAAAAAACATTTTAATCCTGACTTATTTCAAATGGAACTAAATGCCTGCGACTGGAAACCCTAAAAATCCTCCCACTAGACGAAGCTGTCAGCTACTTTAACCACAAATTCTTAACAATACTAGATACCCACGCACCCAAAAGATCTATCAGGATAAAGTTCAAATCTGCTCGCTGGCTCTCAAAAGACACAAAACAAAAAATACTTATAAGAAACAAATCCTGGGCTAAATGGAGAGCAACTAGAGATGTCTCAGAACACCTGAACTTTAGACAACTACGTAATACTACTAAAAAAGCCATACTCTCTGACAAACAAGCCTATTACAGTAAACTTCAACAGTCTCACACTAAGAATCCACAAAAATTTTGGACTGCCATTAATAACCTTCTTCAGCCCGGCCATTCTAGAACCCCTCCACCCCTAGAGTCAGAAAACAAAACCAATCTAGAAATTGCCAATGCCTTCAATACCTATTTTACAGAGACCATTCAAACCCTGGCCACACAGCTAACCTCTACAAACACTAACCTAATTCCCAACATGACAATCTTCCTATTTTCAAGATAAAACCCATCTCAATCTCCTTTATCCAGAAACTAATTCACAAGCTAAAACCCTGTACACCCTCTGATGACAACCTTCCAGCTGAATACCTTCAACTTGCAGCCAGAGCAATTGCTCATCCTGTAGCTATTCTCATTAACCGTATCATTTCTGAAAGCACTATCCCCAATCTTTGGAAAATCTCCCACCTCATTCCCTTACATAAAGGAGGCAACTCTAATGAGTACTCCAACTATAGGCCCATAGCACTACTCTCACCTTTAGCTAAGATCATGGAGAAATGTATCCATCATCAGCTAATAGACTACCTAACTAAAAATAACATCCTGGCCAGCTACCAACATGGCTTTAGACCCTTTCACAGCACCACCACTGCCCTTCTATCTTTCACCAATACTATTAACACCAACCGGAACAATAACTACCTCTCATCTGCACTCTTCATTGACCTGTCAAAAGCCTTTGACATGGTCAATCACTCCCTACTTATAAATACCCTACAATCCCTCTCTCTGGATTCTAATTCTATCCTTTGGTTCAAGTCTTACCTCAGCAACCGAAAACAAGCTGTTTTGTGGCAAAATCACTTGTCTTCATATCTCCCTGTTTTACTAGGAGTTCCTCAAGGCTCTATTCTAGGACCCCTTCTCTTCTCTCTGTTCATAAATGATCTTCATGTAGCTATTCCTCAATCCACCTGCATACACTATGCTGATGATTCTACTATCATCTGTTCTGCAAAATCTCTCCCTGAGCTGAAATCTCTAAGCCAAACTGTCTTCTCCATAGTAGAAACATGGTTCCAAAACCGGTGCTTACTCTTGAATGCCAAAACAAATTACTTCTGATTACTCCTAACAACAAGACCCCTCCCATACACTTCTCCATCCTAGCTAGTAATGGAACCCTTATATCACCTGAACTGACCTGTAAGTTATTAGGAGTTACAATAGACAATAAACTCACTTTTGACAATCATATTAATAACACCATTAAGTCCGTTAACAGAAAATTAGGCTCCTTGTATAGGATAAGACCCTTCCTCACCCCAAAAGCAAGAACTACTGTTGCCCATTCTCATTTACTCTCTACCCTCCTCTATGCTTCTCCCATTTACACCAATTTAAAGCAAAACAATCTCAACAAACTTACCAAAGCCTACAACAGTATTGCAAGGTTTGTAACTGGTAAGCCCTACAGAACCCATCACTGCATTAACCTACATCAGCTAGACTGGGTTGAACTGCAAAATGCTCTGCTACTCTCTCAACTAACAACTGCTCACAAAATCTTCTACCTACCTAACAACACACCTACACTAAACAATCTTATAACACCCTATAATAATCTTCATTCCCTACGCTCCTCTAATAAACTCCTAGCTTATATACCCAAATCTAACAACTTAGCTGGTGACTCCTTGTTCTCCACCACCACAGGTAAGCAATGGAACATGCTGCCACCCAACCTAACCTCTATTTCCTCCTTTCCCCTCTTCAAACTTAATCTTAAAAATCACCTAAAACTACAATGGTTATGCCCTTGCTGTAACCCTGACTAATACTCTACTATTAGCCTGTAACCTCACTTCTCTCTCTTCCTTTACATTACTACTCTGCCAACAAATGTTATGTAAATGTTATCTTCCACATTTTTATCCCGATGGTTTACTGTACAATGTTACGTTAATTCCTTCCTAATGTATGTGGCATCTTATTGCTTTGTTTTTTCTATATTATTATTAAGTATGTGGAGCTTTTCTCCCCGGGCCTCTACTGAAAATGGAAATATCTCCAGCTAGACTAGCCCGGTCAACAAATGTAAAATAAATAAAATAAATAAAAATAAAAATAAAGTGAGCAGTGTTTCTATGGAATAGGGCAGTCCTAGGGACTATTAAAAATAAAATGAACAGTGTGTCTATGGAATATGGCAGTCCTAGGGACTATTAAAGAATAAAGTGAGCAGCGTGTCTATGGAATATGGCAGTCCTAGGGACTATTAAAGAATAAAGTGAGCAGCGTGTCTATGGAATATGGCAGTCCTAGGGACTATTAAAAATAAAATGAACAGTGTGTCTATGGAATATGGCAGTCATAGGAACTATCAAAGAATAAAGTGAGCAGTGTGTCTATGGAATATGGCAGTCCTAGGGACTATTAATGAATAAAGTGAGCGGTCTGTCTATGGAATATGGCAGTCCTAGGGACTATTAAAGCATAAAGTGAGCAGTGTGTCTATGGAATATGACGGTCCTAGGGATTGTATTTCACGAACAGCTTATCATTTCCCTCCATTGGTGGGCACCTTTTAGGAAGTTTCAGTCTCATTCAACTTTTGCTTCATTTAACCTTTGACACTTTGAAAATGTTTTATTTGATGACTTCTTTGGAGTGCTATGATTGCCAAATGCAAGAAACATGTTTGATATTACTGGTAACGATAGGGACTTATATATGTATTGCAACAAATGTATTATGCTTCAGTGCTTTCTGAAATGTTTTAAGCTTTTTGTTTATTGCTCCACCCCCAGACTTTGGCCATTGACTATCCTACTTTTAGCCAAATGACATTTATTCTGGTAGAAAGGGATCAGAGTATTCCAAGGATAGGTTAGATCTGTATTATCCATTCTTTGCTGCTCTCTGATAAGACTTATGTTCCCCAGTGATAGTCTGCAGGTAAGGAGTGAGCCAGCTTACTAGTTTCAATGGTGTGGGCTACCCTCTCTGCTTGGGAATACCCACCTGCAACACTCAAGGAGATGCATGCCTCTGAATGCTAATTCCCCTCGTCTACATAATGCAAATGGGGTATGGCACTGCAGGATCACCATTTTGGAACTCGAGTAGGTTAAACGCTAGTGATCTTGCAAGGAGTGACCCTTTTAGTTTGCCACATCTGTGTCCCTCCCTCCAGTATGGGTACACTGCCAGAGGCCACAAACACCCTTCCTCCGAAGCTCCTACAGGCCCCGAAGCCACTATTGAAACACGAGTTGCCTGCAGCATACCCAGGACTTTATCTGTCTTTGCTTTTGATCTCAAATGTTTTAAGCTTAACCCTAAATTGTTATGATCTTTAAGTTTTCTTATGTATCATTGTAAGCAACCACTTATGGTAGCACCTTACACTTGAGGTTACTAGCTTGTTTATTACATTTGCAACTTATTTATTGAATCATTGGCCTGTGTTTGTTTAATGCATAGTTTCATTTTATTTTTGTAAAACCATATGATGTTGTGCTTTGTTGTTATCTGTATACATTACTTGCTGATGGATTATTGCAGTACAGATTGTGTCTGAAAAGAGTAGGTATGCAGCAGAGCAATGCGACTGTTAAAAAAACGAAAACAAATAAAGAAACAAACAAATAAAATATATGTCCTGCTTTCTTAGCTACTTCTGTCTTGATGTAGTTTTAAAATTCCACTTCCATAAGATAGAATGTGGTACTCCCATGGTGGTATTACATCTAAATTGTACTCATTTTGTATACAGTCAGTTTTACAAGTAGGTGACATAAATCTTCTTTGCTTGGATGTTTATTTGTTTGTTTATTTGCTAACTAGGGCAGAACATTTATTCCCACAGACCATTTCCAGTTTCACCTGGATGTAGATTTACATGGAGAGAACAACTGAAAACTTCAATGCAAGTTGGAAAACTGAATAGTTTGCAGGCATCAAACAATATTTTTTTCACTTACACTATTCTCTGCTGCATGGTAAAAATACTAAATGAAGTGACCAGAGTTGAGCAATGCTTAAGGACAAATAGGGCAAACTGGTCACAGACAGACCTCTCAACCAATTGGAGACAAATTTCAACAGAATCTGGGACAAGTAAAGAAAAAATCAGGGACAATCAGGGACACTTTTAAAATATTAGTGCTATTAACTTGAAACATTGACAGAATCAGAGCATATGAATTAATACATATTTTCTGAAGTAAAAGAAGTTCATAACTCTTAATTATTGTCATTATTTATTAAGTGTAATTCACCACCTTTCCTCTAAACGTCACTAGTTTTAAGAGGGATTAAGAGGGACAGAGTTAAAATTTGAGTCAAAATCAGGGACGTCCCTGAAAATCAGGGACAGTTGAGAGGTATGGTCAGAGAAAATTAGGTTACTTTAGGTGAGTGTTGTTGCTTGAGTCAAGTCATCTGTGATACTAATCATATTTTTGATGAAAAAAATTATGCAAAAACTTCAACTGCAATGCCTTCCTTTGTACTTTATAGACTAAGGACACAGCGAGTGGATTCTTCCTCTTCAGTCAGCGCCACTACACTAAGAAGAGGATCGTTGCTGTGCATATGCTGTTATTTCAGTGTGCCCTCTCTTAATTGAATGACCTTTTAAATCTGCATTGAGATTTGTATTGAGCAAGTAATCCCACTTGAGTGCTAAGAAGTGTTTACTAGGGTTTGTTAATAACTGACCTGAATATGGTTGCACTTTCACTGTAGGAGGCTTCAGGTTTTATATTTTTTAATGTTATGCACTCTTAAAAAGAAACATTCCCTAGTTCCTGTGTGTGTGTGTGTGTGTGTGTGTGTGTGTGTGTGTGTGTGTGTGTGTGTGTGTGTGTGTGTGTGTGTGTGAGTGAGAAAGTGTGTGTGTGTGCGCGCATGTGTATAAAAATTATATATATATATATATATAATATATACACATGTGTGTGCATTTAATGCACACATATGCAAAGATTATATATAGATATATGATAAATCATATAATCATTTTTCTATAAATAAGCTGTGTGTGTGTGTGTGTGTCTAGATAAATAAATAATTGTGTGTGTGTGTGTGTGTGTGTGTGTGTGTGTGTGTGTGTGTGTGTGTGTGTGTGTGTGTGTGTGTATGCATAAAAGCATGCAAAGGGGAAAAATACTTATTAGCCAGTACTTTCTTCTAACCTTCTCTTATAGAAGCATAAATCCCCAGTTTGAACAACTTCCAAACCTAAAAGCCTTTTCAATACAAGTACCACTCACTCAACTTCCCAAACAGGCCATACTTCACAAACAAGGCTCCTACATTTAACCTCACTAAAAAAATCTCCCTGGGTCCCAAATTGAAACTTAACAGCAAAAACACGGAGGGTTATGAATGGGTCTTTGATTGCAACTGTGTTTGAGACATGCATGCCAAGAAACTCACAATGAAAGTGAAGGTTTAGAGGTGAATCTTGGCATTTGTGTTAAGAGCACAAAATAAATGTCTTCTTCAGTGAGACCATCTTACAGTTTTTTGCAGTGGCTTGTGCTTTATCTGTTCCATGTACTACCAGGTACAGACAAGAAAAAAAGTGTACGAGTACAATCTATTGTATGGCTTCAAAGCCACTGAAAGCCAGTAAAACACTTAGTGCAGCCAAACAGACAACAGGCAGAAATGAAGTGCCCCTTTGAAGAAGGAATTGTTTTAAAAGCTTTAAATGCTGTTAGATATTTTGTTCTGACATGTGGTCTGTTTACAAATGAGGCAGAGGTAAGTAAATAACAGATTTCAAAGCTCTGTTACCTTTTTGTGACTGTTCTTTGCTGGTCTTCACTTATCTGCTGTTAGTCTCCAGTGCAAGATTTGCCCCAGGATTCAATAAACTCTGTGTAGGTTTCACACAGAGCCTACATGGGGTGTTTTTGCATATGCAATGTTGTTTATCATGCGCTATCATGCCATGCATATTAACGAAGTGCGGCATGTGTAAGCAAGGTTTCGTGACTCGCACCAGTGTTGCTGGCCACAAAACCTCTAATATGAATGTAGATTATACCTCCCAACCTTTTAGTGCACGAAATCCGGACAAAGACTAAAATAATTTAGAGACAAAGGCCCACAGATAGGGACAGATTTACAATATTGTTCTTATAAAATTAGAAAGTATCTGGAATAATAGGATTTGTGTTAGCATGCATTTTTTTAAGGATATGAAGTATGAAACTCAAATGTATGTCATTATTTAGTGACTTGAGTGATTTTCCAGAAAACCACAAATTTTACAAGGAACAGCCCAAAAATATGATGCAAATATCTAGACATTCTGCAGTAAACTAGACAGTTGGGAGGAATGATGCGGATAGCATTTCCATGTAAGGTTGCTGGCCATAACAGCGGGTTGTAGGACAGCATGGCAATTGCTTTTCCCTTACTTGAGTTTTAATCACTAAAATTTGTTTGGGGCACTGCCATAGATGTTTTTCCTCATTTCAACTATGTCTCTGTTTTTTTTATTTTATTTTTTTTTTTTAGGCCAGTGTTTGCATGGCACACCACTTAGCACAAATTTGTTTGGCTGTGCTCACCTGGTCTGTGCAAAGTGTGGTAGTACACAAACTGCATGAATGGACCACCCTGGTTGCAGACAGGACTCAGACAGCCACAAACATAAAGCAGATGCATTCAATTAATACTATTGGTCATTGCACAAACACGGTAAGTGGCGTTATAGGTTCATAGATTCATAGGTAGATACTAGGCTATCTGCCCTAGGGCATTTATAAGCCTAGCCAGAGTGTATTTGGCTTCCGCCTCCCTATTTGATTAGCCTACTGTGCCTCTGTAAAGTAGGTCACAGAAGGTACCCTTTTAAGATTAGTTTACTGTGCCTCTGTCTAGCAGAGACGCAGAAGAGATCCCAGGGGTGAATTTGCGATTTCCCATCCACGCGTCCAGATTTCGCTTGAAGAGGGTCAGCGAGGGGCTGTGTCTAATATGAACTGGGATTCTATTACAGAGTGAGGGGAGCCTCTGGGAAATGAATCTGTCCCTCCAGCATGTCCTATTTATTTTTGTGCTGAGGTTTAAGTCCCTGGAGCATGTAGCTCTAAGGGACTTGGATTTTTTGAGGTGGAGCATGTCCATTAATTCTGGGTTTGACATGGCTTTGTACGTCAGGCATAGATTGCCTCTGAGTAGGCGGTAAGCAATTGAGTAGAGCTGGAGTTTCTTTAGTCGAGCTGCATAGGACATCTGTTTGTAGCCCATGATCCTCTTGGTGAGGTACTTTTGGGGTCTCTCCAGTTGCTGCAGGTGTCAGGTAAGGTACATCCCAAAAGGGGCATTGTATTCAATTATGGACCTGATGAGTGACGAGTAGAGGGGCACAATGACCTCTCTTGATCTAGATGCAAACCCTTTCATGATAAGGTGGGCTATATAGAAGGTCTTTCTAACCACTTTGGCAACGTGATTATCAAAGGAGAGATTACTATCTACGTTGGTCCCCAAATCTCTAATTACTTCTTCTGTACTTAACGGATTACCACCTATGTGGTAATTTGTGGGCACCTTGTTTTTCCCAAAGGGGATGACTATGCATTTTTTTAGCATTTAGCTTGAGGCTGTGGCTCTGGCACCAAGCATCCGTCTCTGTGAGACCCTTTTGGAGGATGCTTGTGTCAGCTGGAGATTCGATTATGGCCCCCAGTTTGCAGTCATCTGCGAACTTTGTCAGCCAGAATCCCCCCGTGTTAGCCTGAACCTCAGAGAAGTATATACCAAACAAGAGAGGTCCCAGAACTGAGCCCTATGGGACACCACTTGCAACTGGTTTGGATTCGGACATGGCACCTGCGATTCTGACCATGTGGGTTCTATCTCTGAGCCAGTTTGCAACCCATCTTGTGATATAGGGGTTGATATTTAAGCTGGTAAGCTTATTTATGATGCCCGAGTGGGGTATTGTGTCGAAGGCTTTTGTGAGGTCCAGGTAGGCTGTCCGGACTACCTTGCCCTCATCTATGGTTTTGGCAACTGTTTCAAAAAAATCAGCTAGGTTTAAGAGGCAAGATCTGCCCTTAACAAAGCCGAATTGGGTAGGGTCTAGTGTCTGGAGGCTCCCAATGTCTTTGTTTATGAGTTTCATGATAATACGCTCCATAGCTTTACAGACCAGACTAGTCAGGCTTATGGCTAATTCCTTTCTGCATTTTGAAAGTAGTCATCCTTTTTACCAGAAGAAAGGAATTGTTAAAGGGCAATTCATACATGCATCTAGAATGTCCAGTACTATGGATTACTTTCTTGAAGAGGTTACTTTTTTGAAGGAGAGATTTATAGAAAGAGGCTATCCTATTTCATTGATTAATGGTTTGTACCTGGAGATAACTACATGTAGGAATGAAAAATATCCTCCTTTATTAGGAATGAAGGATATAGATGCAAGAAAGGTGGATGCTGATATTTACAACACTGATCAGACTAACTACATTCATACATATTCTAACAATTCAAGCTCAATAGAGGAAGTAATATTAAAATATTGGCCGGTTCTTACACTAAATGAAGAACTAAGAGGGGTAATTCTGGATCATCCAAAATTTGTTAGACGTAGAGACACTAATATGAAAGAAATATTTGAAAGAAAACAGATCACAAACACACCCTTTGATGGGTTAAGGAAGGGAACTTTCAAGTGTGGGATGTGTAAGCAATGTAGAGCTATCATTAATAATGACACTGTATACGTCCCATCAAGAAAATACTTATGTCAAACTAATAGCTATTTTAACTGCAATGCAAAGTATGTGGTTTATTTGGGTTTGTGTACAAAATGTGAGAGCTTCTTCATAGGAAAAACATAAAGGACACTCAGACGTAGAATCTATGAACATTTTTAAGATATCTCTAAGAAAAAAGAATCCAATGCTTTTTATAAACATTTGTTAGTTTGCCCCAATATGGAAATTAAGTTTTTTGTTTTGGAGCAAATTATACCAGACAATAGGGGAGGTGATTGGGAATCCAAATTAGAATTTAAAGAATTGTTATGGCAGTTAAAATTAAATGCTGGAAAATGGCCCGGGTTGAATGATAGTGTGAATTTGAGTAGTGTTTTAAAATTAAGAAAGGCCATATTATAATTAATTATTAATCATTGTTTTAAAACTGTTTGCGATTTATTGTATTTTGCTTCTAATTTATGAATGCATGGTTTAAAATTGTAATGCAAATATTTATTCATTAATAATATTTTTTATGTGGTACATGTTTTAAGATATGCATATTTATGATGTTTAAGTATTCATTTTATGGTTTTATATATCCTATATTTAAACAAGATACTATGTATAATATTTTTAATTCATTTATTAAGTTTGGTTAAGGATAAAGTGCATTAATAGGTTGGTGCAACTTTAAGCACTTATTCCATTACACTGATTTAATTAATTCCATTAATCACATGATTTATGCATTTCATATATAAACAAAGCTTGAGTTTTAATTGATTTATCTTGATAAAGCTCAGCATCAGCTGAGCGAAAGCACTTGATATATTTTTGTGTGGTGTGGTGTCCAACAAACAGAATAATAAAAAAATTTTTTTTTTTCAATCTTCAGTTTCCAGGCTGGTACTTCGCTCTTACCGTGGACTTATTATTTTTTGTTTTTACCAGTTTTTGCATTTTTGTCTTTTACTGCATCTCTCACATGTATTAGAGTTTGTTGGAAGAAGGAGAGGGTTGTCTGTGTACATAAGTCAATTATAACATTGCCTCAAAATTCCCAGATTCACCATCTGGACTGGAGAGTAACCTTGAAACTGACCCTTGGATATACCAGATTAATATAGGGAACTGTTTTTTTACTGATCAGATTAGGGAAGGGAACTGATTTTTCACTTGATCAGGAAGGACCAATCGGGAGCCTAATACTTATGAGAAGTCAAGGAGGGTGTTTTGCTTTAGTTAGTTAGTGTTTCCTTATAAGAGCTGAGCTGGTGCAGGGCTTTAGAAAGAGAATAGAGTGATTACTTTGAGAGTTTGAACAGTTCTAAGGGAAAAAATGAAGAGCAGACTTTGTGGAGCCTGGAATAGTTTAAACCTGTTTAGGCGGCACTGACCGACCGCTGCTCAGTGCGCAAAACCACGCAAAAAGAGAGTTGTAGGGTTTTAAGAGAGAGAGATCAAGGAGTTTAGAATTGACCCAAAATGGCCAATGCAACTACAGCTTCTAGGCAGTAACCACTCCTCCAGGGACAGGCAGGTTGTTCAGTGTTAACCACTCCCACTGGTGAACACAGAGACTTCCCTTTAGCCCAAGCAAGCGCTGGCCTTCTAGAAACTTCCAAATAGTTCAGAACAGCAAATCTGTAACTGAACTTTCTTAACTTTCATAAAGTGTGAAAAAAGCAAGATTTTTTTTTTTTTTTTCTTTTTGTTGTAGTTTAAAGTACACAAACAGCAAAAATAATCACAACAGTGCAATAAATGACCCCACACTTGAGTGCTAGGCCAGAATCAGGTAAAATGCAGTTTTTTAGAGAAAAAAACGATTTTAAATTAAGTGTAACACAGGAAATGCAGTAAACAGGCTCTAGATGTGTTCCAAGTTAACCACTCCCACTGGTGAACACAGAGACTTCCCTTTAGCCCAAGCAAGCACTGGTCTTCTAGAAACTTCCAAACAGTTCAGAAAAGCAAATCTGTAACTGAACTTTCTTAACTTTCAGAAAGTGGGAAAAAAGCAAGATTTTTTTGTTTGTGTTGTGTGCTGTGATTAACGGCAAGAACTTTACAATGAATACTAAGATAGGAAATATCATGTCACTAATCCTACAGCAGCAGGTGTTAAGTGTAGGTGTGGAGTGCAGACGGTCTGTGTCACTAATCCTGTATCAGCAGGTGTTAAGTGTAGGTGTGGAGTGCATATGGTCTGGGGTTCCAGTACAAGGTGTGCAAATTTTGTTTCACTGTTGCGACATTGCAGATTATAGCAATGAAGTGCAACATGCACAACTGTTTTCTCAACTTTCTTGTGGCAACAGCTGTAAGTGTAGGACAACCATAGACAAGATCCATTTGACTAGCACATTTACACAAGTGCCTGTATACCAAATAACCTTGAAATTACATTGCTTGCTACTGTTGCACATTACCTACCATTGCACAAACACTTTGCCCACCAGTGTGTACCCTCGACTACAGTATCTGCATGATGGTAAGCGATATGTAACTTTTTCAAATGTTGCAAAACAAAATTTGCATACTTTCAGTAAGAGAGATACATGCAAGTGAGGGGAAAACATCAGAATACAAAATGCAGTTGGTGGGAAATGCTCATTCTACATAGAGCTTGAGCTGTGGTACACATGTCTGGTGTTGCTGGTGAGGGAGTATGCTTCTGAGCTCAGAGGTAGGCTGTTCAAGAGTCCATAGTCTTTACTGGACTCCTAGTTAAGGAGCATGGGCAGGACTATTCATCTCAAAAAACAAGTCTGAAGCCTGGAATAGTATTACCAGGGCTTTGACCAGTGCTACAGGTATCCCACACACTGGTGAAGAATGCCAACATCAGTTTGATGACCTCTGGAGGAGGAAGCAGACTACCCTCAACGTTTGGATCAGGGAATTTAGTACTCGTATTCATAATGACTTTTTGTTCTGTTTTTTCCACAGCTGCCATGGATTGAGCCTCAAATGTGAGGTCCCATGCTATGAGTTTATTAAGGCTGTGAGAAGTATGTGGTATGTATACATCAGAACAGTAGTCTTCTAAATAGTAATTTAGTAATACTAATAATTATAATAATAATAATTTTAATAGTAATTTAGTACCATTAAAAGTTAAGACTGGCTTAGATGGTATTTAAAACAGTTGTATCAAACTGAGCATGCATGTCACAACTGTAAAAGACAGTGTGCATGCCTTAGTCTGTAGCACAAAGAAACAGTTCCATATTCTCAAATAACAGTGGTCATGCATCCCTAAATTGTAAAAGGAAAGAATGCATGCAGTAGTCTGTAGGACAAAATAACAGTACAATATTAGAGAGTATTCAGTGGTTGTGGGTTCAAAACCACTCTTCCCAAATATACAATACTGTTAGGTTTTCATCATTATTGCAATGTGACGTCAGAGCTCTATTCCAATGGCACAAATGGCCTGCTGTAAACTGAAATCAGTATAACTAGAACATTGATATGTGCAATATATGCACACATCAAGGATTACTGGCTACACTCTATACTATAATGTGCCTCTTTTTTGAATCGGGTACTCTTAAAAATAATAAAGAAATTTGTTAGGAGTTTGTAGTGTTAAAAGTAAAGGTTACAGAATAGAGTCAAATAATTGTATCAATGCTTTGTATGCTGCATATGAAGTTACTAATGTTCTCCCTTTCTTTCCACCACCCCAACCCTTACCTTCTCTGTTTTTTTTTATTTTTAATTTATTTTTTCCCCAGTAGGCCTGTTGGAAAGGACCCTTCTGCCCCCACTACACTGGATACAGCACCGTTGCCCATCATGTCTGGTGTGTGATCTGGCAGTACCCCCTCTGCTGCCTTTGCACTACCTGACACCTCAGGTAGATCTACTGCAGAGGATAGGCCTTTGGCTCCCTCCAGTAGCAGTGGCAGTGGTGGTGACTTTATCACTTAAGAAGAAGTGCCAGGGAAGGTGCGTAGGATTGTGCACTATACTGTGGGTGCACGCTTACACCTGATGAAATGCCTGATCTCCATCCTGCTTCAGGATACCCATAGGAGATACAGACATTGGGCACTACAGCCAGCAGTGCAGTGAGGTGACAGTGATGACAGTCCATTGAGTGAGGACTCAATTTTCACTGTCACCCAGCTTGACAAGCATGGGACCTCGATTTCCCTACCCTGTCCCCAACCACGGTGTTCACCCACCTCTCACCTCTTGTGTCTTTTACTGTTGCTGTGTCTTGTCTTGTATACCCTGTTTGTCTGCCATTGCTTCCTCACCTACTCAACTTACCTGACCTAGACATACCTATGTCCGTTCCCCAACATTCCTCTGTCTCTCTGCAAAAAAAAAAAGGCACCTGCCCCCCCCCAAAAAAAAAAATGTCCCATACATAGCTCTCTATTTTGCACCTGTGTCTTCTTGACACATTTGATTTGGTCCAATTGGCTATACAACATGATTGTGTTGTGGTCACCCCTCTCTCTGGAGGCAACAGTCCACATTCAGCTAATATTTTGCATATATGATCATGTTTTGTTGCTGAAGTAATGGATAGCTATGGTTCTTTCCTACATCCCTCCTTCATATTCCTGTCCTCCTTTCACTCCCCCCCCCCTGCTTGCTCCACATTTCACTGCTTTCCTATCTTCTCCATTTCTTTCTTTAAAGCATAATTGCATGATGGTGTGCATCATGCACCAATGCGAAGCAAAGGCGAATGGCAGCAATATAAGTAAATGTATTTAAAGTGACATACACACTTGTAAAATTACTAATTCATCTTATATTCAAACCCAGTAACATCAGTGTCCAACAACACTGTATTAACATGTACTGCAACAGAGTCAATCAGGTAGCAGATATATTTTATACAATCAATAGTAACTGACACAGTTTATCAAGGATTTCCCTTTGTACTCCCCCATGCTTGCTCTCCTTATCACCAATGTCATATCTCTTCCATTAATTTTGTGTAAAGCATCATTGTGTGATCCTCAGTAAAGTTTTATAAAGCATTATTGCATGATATCCATTTAGTTTTATAAAGCATTAGTGCGCGATTGTGCGCAATGATGCCCATTGCACACCATCTTTAAGCAATGCTAATACAAAAGTAGTTCAATATAATAGCTACAGCTGCATTCAGAACCAGTACCATCTGGCCCCAGAAAGGAACATATTACTGCATTAAGTGAATTAATACCTGCAAGAAGAGAGCCAGTTAAGTAGTAGGTGTATGCAACAGCAATTAAGTCTGCCTTTTGATATTCAGTCTCTAAAATACCTCTGCTATGCAGCTGAGTCTGTAGCACCATCAGTTAATGCATTGAGTCATTCATTTTTGGTGTCAGATGGTACTGGGTTCAAATCTAGGTGTATGCAACAGTTTCAAATACTCTTAAGTGTAAATCCAAATTCTAAAGTGTGATAGTTGGTATGGAGCCTCTAAAATATGACTAGATGTTGCTGGTCTACAGTAAAGAGCTATATAACACTTATAACTGCTTTTTGCCATAGCCATAGTGTGGGATGTACACCATCGCACAATTATGCTTTAAAGAAAATAAATGGGAAAGATAGGAAAGTGGTGAAATAAGGAGTAAGCAGGGGACGCACAAAGTGAAAGGAATGCAGGAATGTGCAGGGGGATCTAGGAAAGAACCACATCTATTAATTTCTTCAATAGTAAAAAATGTTCAGATGTTCAGAATATTAGCTAAATTTGCAGTGCCAACCCCAGAGAGAGGGGTGACCACATCAAAATCATGTTGTATAGCCAATTGGACTGAATCAAGTGTGTCAAGATGACACATGTGTGAAATGGAAAGCTATATATGGTATGACCTTTTTTAGAGGACAGGTGCCCTTTTTTGAGAGAGGGAGAGGGAATGTTGATGAAGGCATGTAGGTATGTCTGGATCAGGTGGATTGGGTAGCTGAGGAAGCAATCGCAGACAGACAGGATATAAAAGGCAAGATGCAAGGATGTTGAAGGACACAAGAGATGTGTGAACAGCATGGTTAGGTTGAGGGTGGGGACATCGCAAACCCATGGACATCAAACTGAATGAGAGTGAGAATCGACTCATCACTCACTGGACTGTCATCACTGTCACCTCACTGCATCAACCCTGGCAGCTCATCTCAGATGATAAAATCGCCACCTCTGCCACTGCTCCCAGAGGGATCCACGGACCTATCCTGCGGGGCAGAGCTACTTGAGGTGCCAAGTACTGCAGGGGCAGCAGAAGGGGTGCTATCAGGTTGCATGCCAGATGTCCTGGGCCTTGGTGCCATAGTCAGTGGAGTGGGGGTAGGTGGATCCTGTGCAACAGGCCTACCCACTATGCTGAGGGAAAAAAAACAAAAAAACACAAAAAAAAACAATAAAAAAAAACAAAGCAAGGATAATAGCTGGGGTGAGAGGAAAAATAAGGAAGAACATTAGCAACTTCATATGTGACATACAGTGCATTGATACAATTATTTGACTATTCTGTTACTTTTACTTTTAAGACTACCAATTCCTAACAGATACCTTTTTTACTGTTAAGACTACCTAGCTCATTACAGATGCACACTGCACTACAGATTGCAGCAAGCAGTCCGTGATGTGTTCATATATTGCACATATGTGTGTTCCAATTATACTAATTACAATTTACAGCAGACTATTGGTGCCACTGATTTAGACATCTGATGCTGCATTGCAATATTGATGAAAACTTATCAGTATTGTATATTTGGAAAGTGTGGTTTTTGAACCCACAACATCTGACTACTCTGCAATACTGAACTGTTGTTTTGGCCTGCAGACTAATGCATGCATTCTTTCCTACTAAACTTGGGAGATGAATGCTCAATTTGATGCAACTGTATAATAAATCAATAAAGGTGTCTTTACTGTTAGTGTTAAAATGCCAGTACTGATCAGATGCATACATACCCCATGCTTCTCGCATCTGTGCCCATCTGGTAGCATGGGTTCGCACATTCATTTCTCGGTCTGTGATGGCTGTGGAATACTAACAAGAATGCCAATTGTGACTAAATCCAGCTTTTAACTCTTACAAGTCATCTCTGTAAGTGATACTTACACATCTGTGGGGTGCCCCCAGTCCTACATTCCTCATTCCAACATTCAAGGATATCCCTTTTCCTCATCTGGAGGTCACTGTAGTGATTCCTACATTGTTCACCAGTGTGGGGGATACTGGTAGCACTGGTCAAAGCCCAAGCAAGACTGTTCCATGCCTCTGACTTGTAATCTGAGCCACAATTATCCCTCTGCAAAAGCCTGGGCCCATGTTCATTCATTATAGGTTCATAGGTAGGAACTAGGCTATCGGCCCAAGGCCCTGTGCAAGCCTTGCCAACAAGGTTCCCTGGCTTACGCCACCCAAGAAAGTTATTTACTTGTGTCACTGACGAGCAGAGACACAGAAGAGATCTCCGGGGTGTATTTCCTATTTCCCATCCACTCATCAAGATTTTTCTTGAAGAGTGCTAATGAAGAACTTTGCTTGACATAGAGGGGTAGCCTGTTCCAGAGTATGGGAAATCTCTGGGATAGGAATCTATCCCTCCAGCATGTCCTGTTTATTGTGTTGACAAGGTTTAGGTCCCTAGAGTGTGTAGCTCAGAGGGATTGGATTTCTTTAGGTGTAGCATGTCCAACAGCTCTGGGTTTGACATAGCTTTATATGTTAGGCAGAGATCACCTCTGAGTAGGCGATATGCTACGGAGTAAAGCTGGAGTTTTTTGAGGTGGTCAGTGTAGGGCATGTGTTTGAGTCCAGTAATCCTCTTTGTGAGGTACTTCTGTGGCCTTTCCAGCTGCTGCAGATGTCTTGTGAGGTACATTCCAAAAGGGGCATTGTACTCTATAATGGGTCTAATGAGTGGTGAGTAGAGGGTAACGATGACCTCTTTTTTCCTGGATGAGAACCCTTTTATGATGAGATGTGCCACGTAGAAGGACTTCCTGACTACAGTGGCGATGTGACTATCAAAGGAGAGACTACTGTCCACCTGGGTCCCAAGGTCTCTTATCACACATTCGGTGTTAAGTAGATTGCTGCCTATGTGGTAGTTCATGGGTACAGAGTTTTTACCAGAGGGGATTACACTGCACTTTTTGGCATTGAGCTTGAGACCATGGCTCTGACACCAGGCATCTGTCTCAGAGAGGCCCTTCTGTAGGATGTTCACATCATTTGGGGACTTGACTATGGCTCCTAGTTTGCAGTCATCTGTGAACTTCATTAGCCAGAGGCCTTCTGTGTTAGCCTGTACTTCAGAGAAGTAGATAACAAACAGGAGCGGTCCCAGGACCGAACCCTGTGGTACTCCACTTGTCACTAGTTTGAGGTCAGATTTGGAGTCTGCAACTTTTACAGTGTGGGTTCTGTCAGTGAGCCAGTTGGCAACCCATCTTGTGATGTAGGGATTTATGCCTAGTTTATTGAGTTTAGCTATAATTCTAGAATGGGGGATGGTGTCGAAAGCTTTGGCGAGGTCAAGATAGGCTGTGTGAACCAATTTACTCTCATCTACGGCTTTGGTGACTGCCTCAAAGAAGTCTATCAGGTTCAGGAGGCATGATCTGCCTTTCACAAACTCAAACTGGGTGGGATCCAGAGTTTGGAGGTTACCAATGTCTTTGTTTAGGAGTTCCATGATGATACGTTCCATGGCTTTGCAGACCAGGCTCGTCAGGCTAATAGGTCTATAGTTTCCGGGATCAGTGGTGGCTCCCCCTTTGTGGAGTGGGATAACTGTTGCTGTGCACCATTCAGTGGGCACAAAGCCTGATGCGAGCCTATTATTGAACATGGTGCTTAAGTGGGGAGCCAGTTCATTCTGAAGTTCATGTAAAACGCAGCCTGGGATGTCCAGTCCCATGGATGCTGTGTTTTTGGCTTTAGGGAGTGCAGCTTTCACCTGTGTAGTTGTGATTACAGGGACTCTGCATTCTTCCTGTATAGATATGGGCCCTTTAGGGGGTGGGGGGTGTAAAGTTAGCACTGAACCTATCTGCCAGGATGTTGGCAATATCAGTTGGTTCTGTAATTTTCATGTCTTTGTGCTGTAACTCAGAGCAGATCTGGGTGTTGCCATTGAGATTCTTGACATAGCTATAGAATGCTTTGTGGTTGTCCTTGGAATTAGTGGCAATTTTATTTTTGTAGCTAGTTTTGGAGGATCTTATAAGGGATCTCAGCTTCTTACTGAGGCTGACCAGGGAGCTCCTCCACTGATGGGATTTTACTCTCTTTTGCAACAGTTTCTTCCTTCTGTTTTACAGTTTGTTTATGGCAGGGGACCACCAGATTGGCTTCCTTTATTTGGAGGATAGTGTCTTGGTTCTGTTTGGGATAGCACGATCCATGCACTCATGTAGGTGCTTATAGAGCGCATTTGTGTAGGATTCAGCAGTTGTAACTGTATTGTCCATCTGCATGGGTGTCATGAAGTTCACTACTTCTGTCTTAAGAAGCATGAAGTTGGCTTTGGAGAAATTTCTTACTGTGGTTTCCTTAATGGGGGGTGGGGGTGGGATGTGGATATCGAGGGTGATTAGCTTATGTTCGGATCGGACCAACAAGGAGTTGACTTCAGGTGTGGAACACCGGTCACTCATGTTGGTAATGACTAGGTCTAGGATATTGTTGCCCCTGGTGGGGGTGTGGATAAGTTGATCTAGGGCATTGGAGTTTATGAATTCCAGAAAGTGTTGCGCTAAGGAGTTAGTACATGAGTAGTTTTCCCAGTTAATGGTGGGGCAGTTGAAGTCGTTAAGAATCCAACAAACACTTTGGACTCTTGGACATCATATCTTTGAGCATGGAATCTCTAAACCTCTACATGAATGCCTGCCATGTCTACCACAGATCAAGACCAATGTAAAATGATTTTTTCCCACCAAGTGCAGCTATTGTGCTTACTGAGAGTGTGCACTTTTGGTTTTGAAACATGTGAAAGTGTTGTGCATTGCTTGCAATCACTCAAACGTGGTGCTCAAGAGTGCGCACTACCAGGTAATGTGTTTGCATAATGGACAACAATCTTAATGGAATGCATCTGTTTTTTGTTTGTGGCTGTCTAGGTCCTGTCTGCTACCTGGTTGGACCATTCACCCAGCTTGCGCACTGCCTCTCTACATACAAACCAGATGAGCATAGCCAAATGCGTCTGTGCTAAGTGATGCATCATGCAAATAGTGGTCTCAAAATAAAATAAAAAATATAAAAATGAGAAAGAGTTGAAATGAGAAAATCAATCTATGACATACACAGTAGAAAATGTTAGTACACATGAAATATGTCTACATAGGTCTGGATCTCAACTCTCACTCCAATGCATTTTCAGAAAACAGGATGGGTACTTTATCCATCTTTGCCACACAAACAGCTTTGCAACAAAGAAATGAAGTAATTCCTCATTCAACCAAGTGCAACTGAATATACATTGATATTAAGGTATAATCTGTTATTTGTAAATGTATTATGTTTAATATGTTTGGATATAGTACACTTAGTGATCACACAACCTGTTATGATTATTCCTTGCAACTCTACAGCTCTGTCTTACCCTTCTGTATTTCTTGGTCATTCATCAGTTATCTGCCCAGTACTCAGAGACATGCAGTGTGTAAGCCAGTTTATATCATTTACCTTAAAATGTGTGAGGATATTAACTGGGAATACTATGATATGCAGTTGCCATTAAATGAAGGTCAGGTCGGATGGCACAAACAAGCATAGACTGCTCTTTTGGGGGGAGAGCAAAGTGATTTCCTGTTGTGGCACATGCAAGGGTACACTGCTCTTTTGAGGTGGGGGGACCCAGGCTGAGCTACTGTTATGGCACAAAGAAGGATGTGTTGCTGTTGTTACTGTCTTTGTTTTGCATCCTGCCTGTTTGATCTTGTGGGAGTTGTGAAGTCAGAAACTGCAATGTTTCTCATTGCTTTCTAACTTCTTTCTGTAATGATTTCCCATTACAAATGCATGGTGGTAAACTGAGGGCATGCAGTGATCATCAATACTTTGGAGAGGTATGAATGTGTGAATCTTTGATGCCTGAGGCGTGCTACTTACTAATGGACACATACAACTCAAATAACTCTCTGCTGTCACATGTTATGTTGATTTATGTACAAATCTCCCACCAAGTACTTGCTTACAGTACCAAATGATGAAATACAAGAACATGCCATGATATTATTTGTACAATACAGTACATGTTCAGGACTTACCTTGCAAATGCAGCAATTGCCACAATGTTACTACAGGGCTGAATGTGATGCAAGCAGTAAACGGCCTATACTTGGGGATGTAAAGGCTCTGGCTCTGAGTTGTGGCTGGCAGAGGTCGCAGAGTTCCTGTATTGTGTCCCTGTCCACCCTGTAGCAGCTGGCAGAGGTCACAGAGTTCCTGTATTGTGTCCCTGTCCACCCTGTAGCACTCTAAAATGTCCAGGTCATGTATGTTGTGATAAGTTAAATGTGGCCCAAAAACTCTTCTCTGTCTTGGCCTAGGCCTTTTGGCAGCAGCAATAACATTGCCTGGAGCCTGTAACACATACAAATGAACTAAAGCAGCAGCAACCCCTAACATTCTGTCTGTGTAGACTTTCTATGTCTGTACTCCACTACTTTTGAAATCCCCAAGAAAAAACAGCGTGGAGTCTACATGGTCGTTTTTATAACTTGTTGAATAGCTCCACCAGATTGGTTGATTAGCTTGCAATTCAGTTGCCTATGCTGTAATTACCATCTCTGGAACACAAGCTAAGACAAATGCAATCCATTAATAATCTACTCCATTGAAAAAAGGCAAATGTGTAGCTAGACAAACTGATGGTAAAGACACTTACTACATGTTTGCAGGACTTTGCAAAAGCATATTTATTCCAAAGATATCTTTACAGAGGAGTATTGAACTCCAGGAAGTATGATCCCATTTTGTTACCTACATAATGCATATGCTGGAATATATTAATGAATAATCTGAAGCAAAGCCTTTTACACTGTTTTCTGTATGCATTAGTTAGACGTGTACTGATGGCAAGGCCATGTTTGTCAAGCCATTTCAGAAGTACACATGACTGACAATATATGAAAATAGAATGCTGTGTGATAAATACGTACAAATGTTTCAGGGACAGGTCCTTTGAAAGCACATATAGCATTTCAAAGATGTTTTATTAGCAAAATGGTTAATTTGCCTGCTCTTTTGTGGGTGGGGGAGGAAAGAAGAGTTACTGTTATGTCACACACTAGAATGGAGTGTTCTTTTGGGGGGTGCACAGTTATTGCTATGGCACATACAAGGATATGTTGCACTTGCTACTGTCCTTGTTTTGCATCCTGCCTGTTGTTAGTATTTCACATCTGTAGACTGTTTTATGTTTTTCCAGTGGGTACTACTAACCACCTACCTTAACTGTTTTATCTGGAAACAGTTACTTTGTAGTTATGTGATACTTATGTGTGTTATCATTTTGTTGTCTTTTAGGACACAAACAATATCAGTGAGGCAGAGACCCCCAGTCAGTGAAGCAGAAAACAGTATCATATTGACGCTCTCCATCAACACTGGGCATTTTTTCTGGGAAGCGGTCAGCCTAATATGCAATACAGGCTACAATTATGGCAGCACATTGTTGACAACATCAATTCTGTGGGTGGCCACAACCAGACATATAAACAGGTGCACCACAGGGTCACTGACATGGTTACCACTGCATGGAGGTGAAGAACTGCTGTTGCCCAAGACCAAAGGGGAACTGGAGGGGAGCCTGCCACAGAACCACCTCTTATTTACAATGAAGAGTTCCTGGTGAATATCATCCAACATGAGAGCTCACATTAGAGTGGACCACAGCATCTCCTTGATGTGGGTGCCACTCCTTCTGAGTCCCAAGAGGATCTTCCAGATAGGCTTTGTTATATGACCAGTTGAATACTGGTGTATAGTAACACAATTGAAATAAAAGTTATTTCTGTGTCACACGTTTTTTTTTGGGGGGGGGGTGAAAATTGTTCCAGTTATAAGCTTAGCTTGGAGTTGTCAGCCATGTTCTTTTTGAATGTACAGTTAAGGCAGATATAGAGGAGTACATGTGTTACCCCAGTCTTACTGTTAAATGTGGTGATGTTGCCCTTACCTCTTGCTTAACTTATTTCAGGACCATCAGGAATACAGCAACATATGCCTTCTGCAGATGGTAAGCCAAATAAATGCAAGTCAGTACTGCAGATCAATTTAAAGGAATATCGTACTGTGTCATTTTAGGCCTGTTGCGTGTATTGTTGTACTGTCTGTAATAGTGGTAGCACTGTTACTTGTTTAGCATATAGTGCACCATAGTAGTGCAGGTATTAATGTATGCCTGTGTTTCTTCCTTTTTATCACACGTGATTATGACGGGTCTGTATCACATCGTCGCACTTGTATAAGTTCGAACAATGTAATATTGAACCCAAAAGTCCAAAACCGCACAATAACGAACACACAGAACAGCGATTTTTTTTTTCCCTGGGAAAAAGAAAACCACTGTTCCCTAACAAAAAAAAAAAAAAAGACATAAACCTTAAACTAAAACTAAAGTGGGGGGGTTCCCCTCCCCATACCCCCCCTACTTCTTCTTCTTCTTCTTTCGGCTTTTCCCGGTTAGGGGTCCCCACAGCGGATCATCTGTCCGCTCATGATTGGCAGTGGAGTTTTACAGTGTCGAGTTGCCAGCCCAGCATCCAACCTTCCACAGAAGGCACACACACGCACACACTCACACCTAGGACCAATTTAGAGTGTCCAATCCACCTACTGCATGTCTTTTGGGATGTGGGAGGAAACTGGAGCACCCGGAGGAAACCCACGCGACCACAGGGAGGACATGCAGACTCCGCACAGAAGGCACCCCAGCTGGGAATCGAACCGGAGAACCTCTTGCTGTGAGGTGACAACGCTAACCGCTGCACCACTGTGGCCGCCCCCACACACACACCCTACTTAAACATACAAATTCTGAGATCGCACCACAGTAGAGGAAATAGCAAAGCCCCGAAAATGGCCCACTGATTTTTTTTCCCTGGGAAAAAAATTGATGTGCTGTGGCTTCGCTATTTTTGCATTTCAGACTTTTGGTATAGATAGTACATCATTCGAACTTATACAAGTTCGACAATGTGATATAGACCTGATTTTGACAGTAGGAATGTGGGCCCTGTGTCACCTGATGTCAGTGTCTCAGCAGACACTGATGATGATGGTGAAAGTGAGGCACAGTCGGGGGGGTGCAGAGGTTGAATCTGGCACAGAGGTTGACATCCAGCCCCCCCCTTCATTTTCTCAGGACACAGCCAGTAGGCCAATGCCTACCTAGTCCACTGAACCACAGATATTGGACAGGTGGGGGGGTGAGGACATTGATCAGTGATGTGTGGCTGCTGTAGCTTCAGTGGCTGCTGACTCTTCCCATAGCTAAAGTGTTGGTGAGGTGCTACGCAGGAGGGCTGATAGGGGTACTTGGTGGGGGCCTCCTGTCCCTCTTCCACCTGCTGCAGGTGTCTCTTCCTGTGTCACTCAACATATGTTTAGGGCCATCATGGAAGCACAGACATGGTCAGAAAGGTGCTCCAGACAAATGCTCAGGGTTGTAGATGTGGCACAGGCTGGCATGCATGACTGCCTCCACCATGTTGTTAATTCACTGGATCAGATGAATGACACAGAATGAGGGGTGACTGTGATGCACAGAGGGGTGACAGTCTGATACAGGATCATGATATAAAAGAACTTGAGCAAAAATGGGTGTATAAATATTTGGGGCTTGATGAAGGTTTAACAATAAAACATGAAAAAATGCGAATAAAACTTAGTAAGGAATATTTTAGAAAACTTAAATTAATACTGAAAACAGTGTTGACATCTAGGAACAAAGTCCAAGCTATAAACCAAGTTGGTCTTGCTGTCCTAACTTACAGTTTTAGAGTGATTGACTGGCCCCAAAAGGTATTGGATTGGTTGGACAGGAAAACAAGGATGCTTCATGCTCATCAAATGATTTATAAAAATCAGTGTATACCAAGACTATATATTTCCTATTCTGAAGGAGATATGGGCCTCCTCAAAATTGATTGCATGTATAGATCTGCAATCATGGGACTGCATACATATATCCTTATCTCAGAAGATACAATGCAGGGAAAGTTTTAAAACAAAAGGAGAATAAGTCTAAGATGACTTCCCTGCTTACTTTAGCAGAAGCAAATTGGTGTCAAGCAGGAATGGAGATAAAACTAGAAGTAAATACAAATCAGACAGCAAGTGAATGTGCCAAGAAACAAAAGAAAGAATATAAGGTGAAGGATCAGACGAGAAGGTAAGAAATGTAGAAAAAGCATAAATATAGCTGCAAGAATCGAAAACTCTTGGAACAACCTCATGTTGATCAGGATCAAGCACAGGAATGGCTAAGGAGAGGCGAATTTAAATGAAAAGATGAAAGGTTAATATTGGTGGCCAAAGATGGTGGACTATGTACGTTAGTTTACTAAGTCCATTGAACATATGGGAGAAACAGACAAATGTAGGTTTTATAAAAAAGAATTGGAAACAGTCATACATCTTGTTGCTGGTTGTGATATACTAATGGCAGAAGGACTGTATATTGAAAGGCATAATAATGTAACAAGACTGTGTATTGTGATTGTGCTAACATTTTAATATCGAAGTATCTGAAAAACACTGGAAACATGAGCCACAAAACATTACAGAACATTATGAAGTTTATATCACATGGGATCACCCATTACCAGCAGTTCAAAAATAGATGCAAGTAAAACAGATACAGTAGACCATGAAAATAATACTAAAGTAGCATTGATCGCTGAAGTCGCTGCACCCAGTGACTACAGCGTATTATATACAGAGAAACACAAAGTCATAAAATACCAGGATTTGCAGGCAGAAATGAGGGTGAAGTGGAAGAAGGATACCCCGACAGTTACAATAGTAGTAGGAGCAACAGGTCTTATAAAAAAGAATTTACAATACCCCGACAGTTACAATAGTAGTAGGAGCAACAGGTCTTATAAAAAAGAATTTACAATTGTACTTAGATATGTTACTGATACACATTAACTCTGTATGAATTGCAGAAGAAGTCATTCTTGGGCACATTGCAGGTGCTGGAATGAGCACTTCTGGCTAACATCAAAGACTGAAACAATACTGATTTCATGTACTTGAATCATACTTTGACTTAGGAATGGGGTCCATTCTCATCATGGTATTATAAACCCAAAAGACATGGAGAAATTATACAGGGAAAATTTTAAAATGTCCAGCAACTTCTACGCAACCATGCACAGAGTAATTGGTGCATAATCTGTCCATTCATAATGTTGGTCCATCCACAAGCCATATCTCTGCTGAAGACAAATCTCAGACGTTCTCATATGTTGTTAATATCAAAAACCCTTCTCTGGTTCTGTCATCTGACAACTTCCAGTAAATAAATTCTCCACTCCCTAGAGGCCATTTCTCTGGGTGTATAGCTATTCTTGACATATGCAAGCCTTACTGTTTGGTTACTGCATTTTGAGTACACGATGGATAGTGTTTGTCAAATTAGATCTGGAAGGTGATTGCACAGGAATGTCATTTCGTAGCCCTGTTAAACAATCACTGAGCAAGTTGCAGGGATAATGTCTGCACTTCTCTGCTGGATCTCTCATGGTTGCCATGCCTTCATATTTTTCTGTGATGATTTCCACTGAAATTTGGTCATGAGCTGTGGATTTCTATAATTCATCGCTGGAAAATGTCATGAGTGTTACAGAGCTACCACAACAGTGACTGCAGCACCAATATCTCTTCTGTTTCGCTGCATATCTAAATTAATAAAGATATCCTTCTATGTACCACATGTTTTCCTTTCTTCTTTCCTTTGTGAGGTCACAAAATTGTAGCAGGCACCCAGTATGCCTGGAACACATTGTACTGATGAGATATTCAGCTGCTCCACATTCATAGATTTACCTGCTTATTACCATTTATGTCTCAGCGGTATGTTCAGCAGGAATGCAGATATGCATATCCATCTAGCTTCATCAGTATTTCTTCCCTCACATCATCACCATCATCATGTGCATAGTGCTATATCTTTTGGTATAGGCTTTACATTACAGACAACCTCTCTCCAAATTAAAATGAAATGCTGTTTTCTATCCTTCCTAATATAGCATGCATTTTTGTAATTGCTAGAGAATGTAAAGCACATTTTACATTTACATTTGAGTGGGTATAATGAATTACAGCAACAGAACTTTGTCAGTATTTCCAGAGGTATGTGTAATTAACATACATTTGATGTTTACCTATAATGATGACTAGCTGCATAATTCTGCATTATCGACATTTGGCACATTCAAATATGTTAAATTTCGATGGTGTGCAACAGCTCCTTATATTTTCGTGTGTGTGTGTGTGTGTGTGTGTGTGTGTGTGTGTGTGTGTGTGTGTGTGTGTGTGTGTGTGTGTGTGTGTGTCTGTGTGTGTGTGTGTGTTACTGTAAAGTTTCAGACAAATGTTTTTCTCAGTATAACAGCAGTGATGATGACTTATTATCTAGTGACTGACCGCAGTAACTTTCCAATCTCTGAGCACTTCTCTTACTTCGGTGTGTGTTTTTTCCAACCTTCTCTCTCCTGACCATCAAGCGTTACAGTCAATCAATCATTCATCTAGTGGGTGTGAGCCAATCTCATAACTCGTCATGGATAAAGTAATTCTGATTTCTTCATTGAAAGGTCGTGACTCTACTCCTATGGTTAATCAGTGCACCACATGAATCTGCAAGCTCGGTCTGTTTGAGATCATATTTCACTTCCTTAAGGACAGGTTCACTCATATTACTGCTTTATTTGTATATAGTGAAGTAGAAAGACTTATGAAGAACTGAAATTGGTTTGTGAGGTTTACTTTTCATATACGAAATAATGCTACAATGCAAGAAAATGCGCTGATTGTAGTCTGATACAACAATATTTAAAAACAAGGATATTAAAGTTACATTTTCCAGCTCACTAATAGGCACAAAGGCCTTATCTGTCATTTTGATTTCTCTTAAGCTTCCTTCCTGTTAGACAGAGGATTTTAAAAAGGCTTAAGGTAGATGAAGACAATTACGATGCTCATACATTCTAACTGACAAACACCGATTTTCAAACCTCTCAACCTCCTAGTGCAAGCAGGCCCAAAAATAGGGACAGATTTTAAATATTACTCTCCCGCTCAACCTTCCTAGTGCAAGCAGGCCCAAAAATAGGGACAGATTTTAAATATCACTCTCCCTTTCAACCTTCCTAGTGCAAGCAGGCCCAAAAATAGGGAGAGATTTTAAATATTACTCTCCCTCTCAACCTTCCTAGTGCAAGCAAGCCCAAAATTAGGGACAGATTTTAAATATTACTCTCTCTTTCAACCTTCCTAGTGCAAGCAGGCCCAAAAATAGGGACAGATTTTTGAATATTACTCTCCCTCTCAACCTTCCTAGTGCAAGCAGGCCCAAACATAGGGACAGATTTTAAATATTACTTTCCCTCTCAACCTTCCTAGTGCAAGCAGGCCCAAAAATAGGGACCAATTTGAAATATTACTCTCCCTCTCAACCTTCCTAGTGCAAACAGGCCCAAAAATAGGGACTGATTTTAAATATTACTCTCCCTCTCAACCTTCCTAGTGGAAGCAGGCCCAAAAATAGGGACAGATTTAAAATATTACTCTCCCTCTCAAACATCCTAGTGCAAGCAGGCCCAAAAATAGGGACTGATTTTAAATATTACTCTCCCTCTCAGCCATCCTAATGCAAGCAGGCCCAAAAATAGGGACAGATTTTAAATATTACTCTCCCTCTCAACCTTCCTAATGCAAGCAGGCCCAAAAATAGGGATAAATTTTAAATATTACTCTCCCTCTCAACCTTCCTAGTGCAAGCAAGCCCAAAACTAGGGGCAACTTTTAAATATGACTCTTCCTCAAAATCTTTCTAGTGCAAGCAGGCCCAAAAATAGGGACAGATTTTAAATATTACTCTTCCTTTCAACCTTCCTAGTCAAGCAAGCCCAAAAATAGGGACAGATTTTGAATATTACTCTCCCTCTCAACCTTCCTAGTGCAAGCAGGCCCAAAAATAGGGACAGATTTTAAATATTACTCTTCCTCAAAATCTTTCTAGTGCAAGCAGGCCCAAAAAGAGGGACCGATTTTAAATATTACTCTCCCTCTCAACCTTCCTAGTGCAAGCAGGCCCAAAAATAGGGACAGATTTTAAATATTACTCTCCCTCTCAACCTTCCTAGTGCAAGCAGGCCCAAAAATAGGGACAGATTTTAAATATTACTCTCCCTCTCAACCTTCCTAGTGCAAGCAAGCCCAAAAATAGGGACCCATTTTAAATATTACTCTCCCTCTCAACCTTCCTAGTGCAAGCAAACCCAAAACTAGGGGCAACTTTAAAATATTACTCTTCCTCAAAATCTTTCTAGTGCAAGCAAGCCCAAAAATAGGGACCGATTTTAAATATTACTCTCCCTCTCAACCTTCCTAGTGCAAGCAGGCCCAAAAATAGGGACAGATTTTAAACATTACTTTCCCTCTCAACCTTCCTAGTGCAAGCAGGCCCAAATATAGGGACCGATTTTAAATATTACTCTCCCTCACAACCTTCCTAGTGCAAGCAGGCCCAAAAATAGGGACCGATTTTAAATATTACTCTCCCTCACAACCTTCCTAGTGCAAGCAGGCCCAAAAATAGGGACAGATTTTAAATATTACTCTCCCTCTCAACCTTCCTAGTGCAAGCAGGCCCAAAAATAGGGACAGATTTTAAATATTACTCTTCCTCAAAATCTTTCTAGTGCAAGCAGGCCCAAAAAGAGGGACCGATTTTAAATATTACTCTCCCTCTCAACCTTCCTAGTGCAAGCAGGCCCAAAAATAGGGACAGATTTTAAATATTACTCTCCCTCAACCTTCCTAGTGCAAGCAGGCCCAAAAATAGGGACCGATTTTAAATATTACTCTCCCTCTCAACCTTCCTAGTGCAAGCAAACCCAAAACTAGGGGCAACTTTAAAATATTACTCTTCCTCAAAATCTTTCAAGTGCAAGCAAGCCCAAAAATAGGGACCGATTTTAAATATTACTCTCCCTCTCAACCTTCCTAGTGCAAGCAGGCCCAAAAATAGGGACAGATTTTAAATATTACTCTCCCTTTCAACATTCCTAGTGCAAGCAGGCCCAAAAATAGGGACCAATTTTTAATATTACTCTCCCTCTCAACTTTCCTAGTGCAAGCAGGCCCAAAAATAGGGACATATTTTAAATATTACTCTCCCTATCAACCTTCCTAGTGCAAGCAGGCCCAAAAATAGGGACAGATTTTGAATATTACTCTCCCTCTCAACCTTCCTAGTGCAAGCAGGCCCAAAAATAGGGACAGATTTTGAATATTACTCTCCCTCTCAACCTTCCTAGTGCAAGCAGGCCCAAACATAGGGACAGATTTTGAATATTACTTTCCCTCTTAACCTTCCTAGTGCAAGCAGGCCCAAAAATAGGGACCGATTTTAAATATTACTCTCCCTCTCAACCTTCCTAGTGCAAGCAGGCCCAAAAATAGGGACCGATTTTAAATATTACTCTCCCTCTCAACCTTCCTAGTGCAAGCAGGCCCAAAAATAGGGACAGATTTTAAATATTACTCTCCCTCTCAAACTTCCTAGTGCAAGCAAGCCCAAAACTAGGGGCAACTTTTAAATATGACTCTTCCTCAAAATCTTTCTAGTGCAAGCAGGCCCAAAAATAGGGACAGATTTTAAATATTACTCTTCCTTTCAACCATCCTAGTCAAGCAAGCCCAAAAATAGGGACAGATTTTTAATATTACTCTCCCTCTCAACCTTCCTAGTGCAAGCAGGCCCAAAAATAGGGACAGATTTTAAATATTACTCTTCCTCAAAATCTTCCTAGTGCAAGCAGGCCCAAAAAGAGGGACCAATTTTAAATATTACTCTCCCTCTCAACCTTCCTAGTGCAAGCAGGCCCAAAAATAGGGACATATTTTAAATATTACTCTCCCTCTCAACCTTCCTAGTGCAAGCAGGCCCAAAAATAGGGACAGATTTTAAATATTACTCTCCCGCTCAACCTTCCTAGTGCAAGCAGGCCCAAAAATAGGGACCGATTTTAAATATTACTCTCCCTCTCAACCTTCCTAGTGCAAGCAAACCCAAAACTAGGGGCAACTTTAAAATATTACTCTTCCTCAAAATCTTTCTAGTGCAAGCAAGCCCAAAAATAGGGACCGATTTTAAATTTTACTCTCCCTCTCAACCTTCCTAGTGCAAGCAGGCCCAAAATTAGGGACAGATTTTAAATATTACTCTCTCTTTCAACCTTCCTAGTGCAAGCAGGCCCAAAAATAGAGACAGATTTTGAATATTACTCTCCCTCTCAACCTTCCTAGTGCAAGCAGGCCCAAACATAGGGACAGATTTTAAATATTACTTTCCCTCTCAACCTTCCTAGTGCAAGCAGGCCCAAAAATAGGGACCGATTTGAAATATTACTCTCCCTCTCAACCTTCCTAGTGCAAACAGGCCCAAAAATAGGGACTGATTTTAAATATTACTCTCCCTCTCAACCTTCCTAGTGTAAGCAGGCCCAAAAATAGGGACAGATTTAAAATATTACTCTCCCTCTCAAACATCCTAGTGCAAGCAGGCCCAAAAATAGGGACTGATTTTAAATATTACTCGCCCTCTCAGCCATCCTAATGCAAGCAGGCCCAAAAATAGGGACAGATTTTAAATATTACTCTCCCTCTCAACCTTCCTAATGCAAGCAGGCCCAAAAATAGGGACAAATTTTAAATATTACTCTCCCTCTCAACCTTCCTAGTGCAAGCAAGCCCAAAACTAGGAGCAACTTTTAAATATGACTCTTCCTCAAAATCTTTCTAGTGCAAGCAGGCCCAAAAATAGGGACAGATTTTAAATATTACTCTTCCTTTCAACCTTCCTAGTCAAGCAAGCCCAAAAATAGGGACAGATTTTGAATATTACTCTCCTCTCAACCTTCCTAGTGCAAGCAGGCCCAAAAATAGGGACAGATTTTAAATATTACTCTTCCTCAAAATCTTCCTAGTGCAAGCAGGCCCAAAAAGAGGGACCGATTTTAAATATTACTCTCCCTCTCAACCTTCCTAGTGCAAGCAGGCCCAAAAATAGGGACAGATTTTAAATATTACTCTCCCTCTCAACCTTCCTAGTGCAAGCAGGCCCAAAAATAGGGACAGATTTTAAATATTACTCTCCCTCTCAACTTCCTAGTGCAAGCAGGCCCAAAAATAGGGACCGATTTTAAATATTACTCTCCCTCTCAACCTTCCTAGTGCAAGCAAACCCAAAACGAGGGGCAACTTTAAAATATTACTCTTCCTCAAAATCTTTCTAGTGCAAGCAAGCCCAAAAAAAGGGACCGATTTTAAATATTACTCTCCCTCTCAACCTTCCTAGTGCAAGCAGGCCCAAAAATAGGGACAGATTTTAAACATTACTTTCCCTCTCAACCTTCCTAGTGCAAGCAGGCCCAAATATAGGGACCGATTTTAAATATTACTCTCCCTCACAACCTTCCTAGTGCAAGCAGGCCCAAAAATAGGGACAGATTTTAAATATTACTCTTCCTCAAAATCTTTCTAGTGCAAGCAAGCCCAAAAATAGGGACCGATTTTAAATATTACTCTCCCTCTCAACCTTCCTAGTGCAAGCAGGCCCAAAAATAGGGACAGATTTTAAACATTACTTTCCCTCTCAACCTTCCTAGTGCAAGCAGGCCCAAATATAGGGACCGATTTTAAATATTACTCTCCCTCTCAACCTTCCTAGTGCAAGCAGGCCCAAAAATAGGGACAGATTTTAAATATTACTCTCCCTCTCAACATTCCTAGTGCAAGCAGGCCCAAAAATAGGGACCAATTTTAATATTACTCTCCTCTCAACTTTCCTAGTGCAAGCAGGCCCAAAAATAGGGACATATTTTAAATATTACTCTCCCTATCAACCTTCCTAGTGCAAGCAGGCCCAAAAATAGGGACAGATTTTGAATATTACTCTCCCTCTCAACCTTTCTAGTGCAAGCAGGCCCAAAAATAGGGACAGATTTTGAATATTACTCTCCCTCTCAACCTTCCTAGTGCAAGCAGGCCCAAACATAGGGACAGATTTTAAATATTACTTTCCCTCTCAACCTTCCTAGTGCAAGTAGGCCCAAAAATAGGGACCGATTTTAAATATTACTCTCCCTCTCAACCTTCCTAGTGCAAGCAGGCCCAAAAATAGGGACCGATTTTAAATATTACTCTCCCTCTCAACCTTCCTAGTGCAAGCAGGCCCAAAATAGGGACCGATTTTAAATATTACTCTCCCTCTCAACCTTCCTAGTGCAACCAGGCCCAAAAATAGGGACAGATTTTAAATATTACTCTCCCTCTTAAACTTCCTAGTGCAAGCAAGCCCAAAACTAGGGGCAACTTTTAAATATGACTCTTCCTCAAAATCTTTCTAGTGCAAGCAGGCCCAAAAATAGGGACAGATTTTAAATATTACTCTTCCTTTCAACCTTCCTAGTCAAGCAAGCCCAAAAATAGGGACAGATTTTGAATATTACTCTCCCTCTCAACCTTCCTAGTGCAAGCAGGCCCAAAAATAGGGACAGATTTTAAATATTACTCTTCCTCAAAATCTTCCTAGTGCAAGCAGGCCCAAAAAGAGGGACCGATTTTAAATATTACTCTCCCTCTCAACCTTCCTAGTGCAAGCAGGCCCAAAAATAGGGACATATTTTAAATATTACTCTCCCTCTCAACCTTCCTAGTGCAAGCAGGCCCAAAAATAGGGACAGATTTTAAATATTACTCTCCCTCTCAACCTTCCTAGTGCAAGCAGGCCCAAAAATAGGGACCGATTTTAAATATTACTCTCCCTCTCAACCTTCCTAGTGCAAGCAAACCCAAAACTAGGGGCAACTTTAAAATATTACTCTTCCTCAAAATCTTTCTAGTGCAAGCAAGCCCAAAAATAGGGACCGATTTTAAATATTACTCTCCCTCTCAACCTTCCTAGTGCAAGCAGGCCCAAAAATAGGGACAGATTTTAAACATTACTTTCCCTCTCAACCTTCCTAGTGCAAGCAGACCCAAATATAGGGACCGATTTTAAATATTACTCTCCCTCACAACCTTCCTAGTGCAAGCAGGCCCAAAAATAGGGACAGATTTTAAATATTACTCTCCCTCTCAACCTTCCTAGTGCAAGCAGGCCCAAAAATAGGGACAGATTTTAAAAATTACTTTCCCTCTCAACCTTCCTAGTGCAAGCCGGCCCAAAAATAGGGACCGATTTTAAATATTACTCTCCCTCTCAACCTTCCTATTGCAAGCAGGCCCAAAAATAGGGACAGATTTTAAATATTACTCTCCCTCTCAACCTTCCTAGTGCAAACAGGCCCAAAAATAGGGACCAATTTTTAATATTACTCTCCCTCTCAACTTTCCTAGTGCAAGCAGGTCCAAAAATAGGGACATATTTTAAATATTACTCTCCCTATCAACCTTCCTAGTGCAAGCAGGCCCAAAAATAGGGACAGATTTTAAATATTACTCTTCCTCTCAACCTTCCTAGTCAAGCAAGCCCAAAAATAGGGATAGATTTTGAATATTACTCTCCCTCTCAACCTTCCTAGTGCAAGCAGGCCCAAAAATAGGGACAGATTTTAAATATTACTCTTCCTTAAAATCTTCCTAGTGCAAGCAGGCCCAAAAATAGGGACCGATTTTAAATATTACTCTCCCTCAACCTTCCTAGTGCAAGCAGGCCCAAAAATAGGGACAGATTTTAAATATTACTCTCCCTCTCAACCTTCCTAGTGCAAGCAGGCCCAAAAATAGGGACAGATTTTAAATATTACTCTCCCTCTCAACCTTCCTAGTGCAAGCAGGCCCAAAAATAGGGACCGATTTTAAATATTACTCTCCCTCTCAACCTTCCTAGTGCAAGCAAACCCAAAACTAGGGGCAACTTTAAAATATTACTCTTCCTCAAAATCTTTCTAGTGCAAGCAAGCCCAAAAATAGGGACCGATTTTAAATATTACTCTCCCTCTCAACCTTCCTAGTGCAAGCAGGCCCAAAAATAGGGACAGATTTTAAATATTACTCTCCTCTCAACCTTCCTAGTGCAAGCAGGCCCAAATATAGGGACCGATTTTAAATATTACTCTCCTCTCAACCTTCCTAGTGCAAGCAGGACCAAAAATAAGGACAGATTTTAAATATTACTCTCCTCTCAACCTTCCTAGTGCAAGCAAGCCCAAAAATAGGGACAGATTTTAAAAATTACTTTCCCTCTCAACCTTCCTAGTGCAAGCAGGCCCAAAAATAGGGATCGATTTTAAATATTACTCTCCCTCTCAACCTTCCTAGTGCAAGCACGCCCAAAAATACGGACAGATTTTCAATATTACTCTCCCTCTCAACCTTCCTAGTGCAAGCAGGACCAAAAATAGGGACCGATTTTAAATATTTCTCTCCCTCAACCTTCCTAGTGCAAGCAAACCCAAAACTAGGGGCAACTTTAAAATATTACTCTTCCTCAAAATCTTTCTAGTGCAAGCAGGCCCAAAAATAGGGACAGATTTTAAATATTACTCTCCCTCTCAACCTTCCTAGTGCAAGCAGGCCCAAAAATAGGGACCGATTTTAAATATTACTCTCCCTCTCAACCTTCCTAGTGCAAGCAGGCCCAAAAATAGGGACAGATTTTAAAAATTACTTTCCTCTCAACCTTTCTAGTGCAAGCTGACCCAAAATTAGGAACAGATTTTAAATATTACTCTCCTCTCAACCTTCCTAGTGCAAGCAGGCCCAAAATAGGGACAGATTTTAAATATTACTTTCCCTCTCAACCTTCCTAATGCAAGCAGGCCCAAAAATAGGGACCGATTTTAAATATTACTCTCCCTCTCAACCTTCCTAGTGCAAGCAGGCCCAAAAATAGGGACAGATTTTAAATATTACTCTCCCTCTCAACCTTCCTAGTGCAAGCTGGCCCAAAAATAGGGAGATTTTAAATATTACTCTCCTCTCAACCTTCCTAGTGCAAGCAAGCCCAAAATTAGGGACAGATTTTAAATATTACTCTCTCTTTCAACCTTCCTAGTGCAAGCAGGCCCAAAAATAGGGACAGATTTTTGAATATTACTCTCCTCTCAACCTTCCTAGTGCAAGCAGGCCCAAACATAGGGACAGATTTTAAATATTACTTTCCTCTCAACCTTCCTAGTGCAAGCAGGCCCAAAAATAGGGACCAATTTGAAATATTACTCTCCCTCTCAACCTTCCTAGTGCAAACAGGCCCAAAAATAGGGACTGATTTTAAATATTACTCTCCTCTCAACCTTCCTAGTGGAAGCAGGCCCAAAAATAGGGACAGATTTAAAATATTACTCTCCTCTCAAACATCCTAGTGCAAGCAGGCCCAAAAATTGGGACTGATTTTAAATATTACTCTCCTCTCAGCCATCCTAATGCAAGCAGGCCCAAAAATAGGGACAGATTTTAAATATTACTCTCCTCTCAACCTTCCTAATGCAAGCAGGCCCAAAAATAGGGATAAATTTTAAATATTACTCTCCTCTCAACCTTCCTAGTGCAAGCAAGCCCAAAACTAGGGGCAACTTTTAAATATGACTCTTCCTCAAAATCTTTCTAGTGCAAGCAGGCCCAAAAATAGGGACAGATTTTAAATATTACTCTTCCTTTCAACCTTCCTAGTCAAGCAAGCCCAAAAATAGGGACAGATTTTGAATATTACTCTCCTCTCAACCTTCCTAGTGCAAGCAGGCCCAAAAATAGGGACAGATTTTAAATATTACTCTTCCTCAAAATCTTTCTAGTGCAAGCAGGCCCAAAAAGAGGGACCGATTTTAAATATTACTCTACCTCTCAACCTTCCTAGTGCAAGCAGGCCCAAAAATAGGGACAGATTTTAAATATTACTCTCCTCTCAACCTTCCTAGTGCAAGCAGGCCCAAAAATAGGGACAGATTTTAAATATTACTCTCCCTCTCAACCTTCCTAGTGCAAGCAAGCCCAAAAATAGGGACCGATTTTAAATATTACTCTCCCTCTCAACCTTCCTAGTGCAAGCAAACCCAAAACTAGGGGCAACTTTAAAATATTACTCTTCCTCAAAATCTTTCTAGTGCAAGCAAGCCCAAAAATAGGGACCGATTTTAAATATTACTCTCCCTCTCAACCTTCCTAGCGCAAGCAGGCCCAAAAATAGGGACAGATTTTAAACATTACTTTCCCTCTCAACCTTCCTAGTGCAAGCAGGCCCAAATATAGGGACCGATTTTAAATATTACTCTCCCTCACAACCTTCCTAGTGCAAGCAGGCCCAAAAATAGGGACCGATTTTAAATATTACTCTCCCTCACAACCTTCCTAGTGCAAGCAGGCCCAAAAATAGGGACAGATTTTAAATATTACTCTCCCTCTCAACCTTCCTAGTGCAAGCAGGCCCAAAAATAGGGACAGATTTTAAATATTACTCTTCCTCAAAATCTTTCTAGTGCAAGCAGGCCCAAAAGAGGGACCGATTTTAAATATTACTCTCCTCTCAACCTTCCTAGTGCAAGCAGGCCCAAAAATAGGGACAGATTTTAAATATTACTCTCCCTCTCAACCTTCCTAGTGCAAGCAGGCCCAAAAATAGGGACCGATTTTAAATATTACTCTCCCTCTCAACCTTCCTAGTGCAAGCAAACCCAAAACTAGGGGCAACTTTAAAATATTACTCTTCCTCAAAATCTTTCAAGTGCAAGCAAGCCCAAAAATAGGGACCGATTTTAAATATTACTCTCCCTCTCAACCTTCCTAGTGCAAGCAGGCCCAAAAATAGGGACAGATTTTAAATATTACTCTCCCTTTCAACATTCCTAGTGCAAGCAGGCCCAAAAATAGGGACCAATTTTTAATATTACTCTCCCTCTCAACTTTCCTAGTGCAAGCAGGCCCAAAAATAGGGACATATTTTAAATATTACTCTCCCTATCAACCTTCCTAGTGCAAGCAGGCCCAAAAATAGGGACAGATTTTGAATATTACTCCTCTCAACCTTCCTAGTGCAAGCAGGCCCAAAATAGGGACAGATTTTGAATATTACTCTCCCTCTCAACCTTCCTAGTGCAAGCAGGCCCAAACATAGGGACAGATTTTGAATATTACTTTCCCTCTTAACCTTCCTAGTGCAAGCAGGCCCAAAAATAGGGACCGATTTTAAATATTACTCTCCCTCTCAACCTTCCTAGTGCAAGCAGGCCCAAAAATAGGGACCGATTTTAAATATTACTCTCCCTCTCAACCTTCCTAGTGCAAGCAGGCCCAAAATAGGGACAGATTTTAAATATTACTCTCCCTCTCAAACTTCCTAGTGCAAGCAAGCCCAAAACTAGGGGCAACTTTTAAATATGACTCTTCCTCAAAATCTTTCTAGTGCAAGCAGGCCCAAAAATAGGGACAGATTTTAAATATTACTCTTCCTTTCAACCATCCTAGTCAAGCAAGCCCAAAAATAGGGACAGATTTTTAATATTACTCTCCCTCTCAACCTTCCTAGTGCAAGCAGGCCCAAAAATAGGGACAGATTTTAAATATTACTCTTCCTCAAAATCTTCCTAGTGCAAGCAGGCCCAAAAAGAGGGACCAATTTTAAATATTACTCTCCCTCTCAACCTTCCTAGTGCAAGCAGGCCCAAAAATAGGGACATATTTTAAATATTACTCTCCCTCTCAACCTTCCTAGTGCAAGCAGGCCCAAAAATAGGGACAGATTTTAAATATTACTCTCCCGCTCAACCTTCCTAGTGCAAGCAGGCCCAAAAATAGGGACCGATTTTAAATATTACTCTCCCTCTCAACCTTCCTAGTGCAAGCAAACCCAAAACTAGGGGCAACTTTAAAATATTACTCTTCCTCAAAATCTTTCTAGTGCAAGCAAGCCCAAAAATAGGGACCGATTTTAAATTTTACTCTCCCTCTCAACCTTCCTAGTGCAAGCAGGCCCAAAATTAGGGACAGATTTTAAATATTACTCTCTCTTTCAACCTTCCTAGTGCAAGCAGGCCCAAAAATAGAGACAGATTTTGAATATTACTCTCCCTCTCAACCTTCCTAGTGCAAGCAGGCCCAAACATAGGGACAGATTTTAAATATTACTTTCCCTCTCAACCTTCCTAGTGCAAGCAGGCCCAAAAATAGGGACCGATTTGAAATATTACTCTCCCTCTCAACCTTCCTAGTGCAAACAGGCCCAAAAATAGGGACTGATTTTAAATATTACTCTCCCTCTCAACCTTCCTAGTGTAAGCAGGCCCAAAAATAGGGACAGATTTAAAATATTACTCTCCCTCTCAAACATCCTAGTGCAAGCAGGCCCAAAAATAGGGACTGATTTTAAATATTACTCCCTCTCAGCCATCCTAATGCAAGCAGGCCCAAAAATAGGGACAGATTTTAAATATTACTCTCCCTCTCAACCTTCCTAATGCAAGCAGGCCCAAAAATAGGGACAAATTTTAAATATTACTCTCCCTCTCAACCTTCCTAGTGCAAGCAAGCCCAAAACTAGGAGCAACTTTTAAATATGACTCTTCCTCAAAATCTTTCTAGTGCAAGCAGGCCCAAAAATAGGGACAGATTTTAAATATTACTCTTCCTTTCAACCTTCCTAGTCAAGCAAGCCCAAAAATAGGGACAGATTTTGAATATTACTCTCCCTCTCAACCTTCCTAGTGCAAGCAGGCCCAAAAATAGGGACAGATTTTAAATATTACTCTTCCTCAAAATCTTCCTAGTGCAAGCAGGCCCAAAAGAGGGACCGATTTTAAATATTACTCTCCTCTCAACCTTCCTAGTGCAAGCAGGCCCAAAAATAGGGACAGATTTTAAATATTACTCTCCCTCTCAACCTTCCTAGTGCAAGCAGGCCCAAAAATAGGGACAGATTTTAAATATTACTCTCCTCTCAACTTCCTAGTGCAAGCAGGCCCAAAAATAGGGACCGATTTTAAATATTACTCTCCTCTCAACCTTCCTAGTGCAAGCAAACCCAAAACGAGGGGCAACTTTAAAATATTACTCTTCCTCAAAATCTTTCTAGTGCAAGCAAGCCCAAAAAGGGACCGATTTTAAATATTACTCTCCCTCTCAACCTTCCTAGTGCAAGCAGGCCCAAAAATAGGGACAGATTTTAAACATTACTTTCCCTCTCAACCTTCCTAGTGCAAGCAGGCCCAAATATAGGGACCGATTTTAAATATTACTCTCCCTCACAACCTTCCTAGTGCAAGCAGGCCCAAAAATAGGGACAGATTTTAAATATTACTCTTCCTCAAAATCTTTCTAGTGCAAGCAAGCCCAAAAATAGGGACCGATTTTAAATATTACTCTCCCTCTCAACCTTCCTAGTGCAAGCAGGCCCAAAAATAGGGACAGATTTTAAACATTACTTTCCCTCTCAACCTTCCTAGTGCAAGCAGGCCCAAATATAGGGACCGATTTTAAATATTACTCTCCCTCTCAACCTTCCTAGTGCAAGCAGGCCCAAAAATAGGGACAGATTTTAAATATTACTCTCCCTCTCAACATTCCTAGTGCAAGCAGGCCCAAAAATAGGGACCAATTTTTAATATTACTCTCCCTCTCAACTTTCCTAGTGCAAGCAGGCCCAAAAATAGGGACATATTTTAAATATTACTCTCCCTATCAACCTTCCTAGTGCAAGCAGGCCCAAAAATAGGGACAGATTTTGAATATTACTCTCCCTCTCAACCTTTCTAGTGCAAGCAGGCCCAAAAATAGGGACAGATTTTGAATATTACTCTCCCTCTCAACCTTCCTAGTGCAAGCAGGCCCAAACATAGGGACAGATTTTAAATATTACTTTCCCTCTCAACCTTCCTAGTGCAAGTAGGCCCAAAAATAGGGACCGATTTTAAATATTACTCTCCCTCTCAACCTTCCTAGTGCAAGCAGGCCCAAAAATAGGGACCGATTTTAAATATTACTCTCCCTCTCAACCTTCCTAGTGCAAGCAGGCCCAAAAATAGGGACCGATTTTAAATATTACTCTCCCTCTCAACCTTCCTAGTGCAACCAGGCCCAAAAATAGGGACAGATTTTAAATATTACTCTCCCTCTTAAACTTCCTAGTGCAAGCAAGCCCAAAACTAGGGGCAACTTTTAAATATGACTCTTCCTCAAAATCTTTCTAGTGCAAGCAGGCCCAAAAATAGGGACAGATTTTAAATATTACTCTTCCTTTCAACCTTCCTAGTCAAGCAAGCCCAAAAATAGGGACAGATTTTGAATATTACTCTCCTCTCAACCTTCCTAGTGCAAGCAGGCCCAAAAATAGGGACAGATTTTAAATATTACTCTTCCTCAAAATCTTCCTAGTGCAAGCAGGCCCAAAAAGAGGGACCGATTTTAAATATTACTCTCCCTCTCAACCTTCCTAGTGCAAGCAGGCCCAAAAATAGGGACATATTTTAAATATTACTCTCGCTCTCAACCTTCCTAGTGCAAGCAGGCCCAAAAATAGGGACAGATTTTAAATATTACTCTCCCTCTCAACCTTCCTAGTGCAAGCAGGCCCAAAAATAGGGACCGATTTTAAATATTACTCTCCCTCTCAACCTTCCTAGTGCAAGCAAACCCAAAACTAGGGGCAACTTTAAAATATTACTCTTCCTCAAAATCTTTCTAGTGCAAGCAAGCCCAAAAATAGGGACCGATTTTAAATATTACTCTCCCTCTCAACCTTCCTAGTGCAAGCAGGCCCAAAAATAGGGACAGATTTTAAACATTACTTTCCCTCTCAACCTTCCTAGTGCAAGCAGACCCAAATATAGGGACCGATTTTAAATATTACTCTCCCTCACAACCTTCCTAGTGCAAGCAGGCCCAAAAATAGGGACAGATTTTAAATATTACTCTCCCTCTCAACCTTCCTAGTGCAAGCAGGCCCAAAATAGGGACAGATTTTAAAATTACTTTCCCTCTCAACCTTCCTAGTGCAAGCCGGCCCAAAAATAGGGACCGATTTTAAATATTACTCTCCCTCTCAACCTTCCTATTGCAAGCAGGCCCAAAAATAGGGACAGATTTTAAATATTACTTTTCCTCTCAACCTTCCTAGTGCAAACAGGCCCAAAAATAGGGACCAATTTTAATATTACTCTCCCTCTCAACTTTCCTAGTGCAAGCAGGCCCAAAAATAGGGACATATTTTAAATATTACTCTCCCTATCAACCTTCCTAGTGCAAGCAGGCCCAAAAATAGGGACAGATTTTAAATATTACTCTTCCTCTCAACCTTCCTAGTCAAGCAAGCCCAAAAATAGGGATAGATTTTGAATATTACTCTCCCTCTCAACCTTCCTAGTGCAAGCAGGCCCAAAAATAGGGACAGATTTTAAATATTACTCTTCCTTAAAATCTTCCTAGTGCAAGCAGGCCCAAAAATAGGGACCGATTTTAAATATTACTCTCCCTCAACCTTCCTAGTGCAAGCAGGCCCAAAAATAGGGACAGATTTTAAATATTACTCTCCCTCTCAACCTTCCTAGTGCAAGCAGGCCCAAAAATAGGGACAGATTTTAAATATTACTCTCCTCTCAACCTTCCTAGTGCAAGCAGGCCCAAAAATAGGGACCGATTTTAAATATTACTCTCCCTCTCAACCTTCCTAGTGCAAGCAAACCCAAAACTAGGGGCAACTTTAAAATATTACTCTTCCTCAAAATCTTTCTAGTGCAAGCAAGCCCAAAAATAGGGACCGATTTTAAATATTACTCTCCCTCTCAACCTTCCTAGTGCAAGCAGGCCCAAAAATAGGGACAGATTTTAAATATTACTCTCCCTCTCAACCTTCCTAGTGCAAGCAGGCCCAAATATAGGGACCGATTTTAAATATTACTCTCCCTCTCAACCTTCCTAGTGCAAGCAGGCCCAAAAATAAGGACAGATTTTAAATATTACTCTCCCTCTCAACCTTCCTAGTGCAAGCAGGCCCAAAAATAGGGACAGATTTTAAAAATTACTTTCCCTCTCAACCTTCCTAGTGCAAGCAGGCCCAAAAATAGGGATCGATTTTAAATATTACTCTCCCTCTCAACCTTCCTAGTGCAAGCACGCCCAAAAATACGGACAGATTTTAAATATTACTCTCCCTCTCAACCTTCCTAGTGCAAGCAGGACCAAAAATAGGGACCGATTTTAAATATTTCTCTCCCTCTCAACCTTCCTAGTGCAAGCAAACCCAAAACTAGGGGCAACTTTAAAATATTACTCTTCCTCAAAATCTTTCTAGTGCAAGCAGGCCCAAAAATAGGGACAGATTTTAAATATTACTCTCCCTCTCAACCTTCCTAGTGCAAGCAGGCCCAAAAATAGGGACCGATTTTAAATATTACTCTCCCTCTCAACCTTCCTAGTGCAAGCAGGCCCAAAAATAGGGACAGATTTTAAAAATTACTTTCCCTCTCAACCTTTCTAGTGCAAGCAGGCCCAAAAATAGGGACAGATTTTAAATATTACTCTCCCTCTCAACCTTCCTAGTGCAAGCAGGCCCAAAAATAGGGACAGATTTTAAATATTACTTTCCCTCTCAACCTTCCTAATGCAAGCAGGCCCAAAAATAGGGACCGATTTTAAATATTACTCTCCCTCTCAACCTTCCTAGTGCAAGCAGGCCCAAAAATAGGGACAGATTTTAAATATTACTCTCCCTCTCAACCTTCCTAGTGCAAGCTGGCCCAAAAATAGGGAGAGATTTTAAATATTACTCTCCCTCTCAACCTTCCTAGTGCAAGCAAGCCCAAAATTAGGGACAGATTTTAAATATTACTCTCTCTTTCAACCTTCCTAGTGCAAGCAGGCCCAAAAATAGGGACAGATTTTTGAATATTACTCTCCCTCTCAACCTTCCTAGTGCAAGCAGGCCCAAACATAGGGACAGATTTTAAATATTACTTTCCCTCTCAACCTTCCTAGTGCAAGCAGGCCCAAAAATAGGGACCAATTTGAAATATTACTCTCCCTCTCAACCTTCCTAGTGCAAACAGGCCCAAAAATAGGGACTGATTTTAAATATTACTCTCCCTCTCAACCTTCCTAGTGGAAGCAGGCCCAAAAATAGGGACAGATTTAAAATATTACTCTCCCTCTCAAACATCCTAGTGCAAGCAGGCCCAAAAATAGGGACTGATTTTAAATATTACTCTCCCTCTCAGCCATCCTAATGCAAGCAGGCCCAAAAATAGGGACAGATTTTAAATATTACTCTCCTCTCAACCTTCCTAATGCAAGCAGGCCCAAAATAGGGATAAATTTTAAATATTACTCTCCTCTCAACCTTCCTAGTGCAAGCAAGCCCAAAACTAGGGCAACTTTTAAATATGACTCTTCCTCAAAATCTTTCTAGTGCAAGCAGGCCCAAAAATAGGGACAGATTTTAAATATTACTCTTCCTTTCAACCTTCCTAGTCAAGCAAGCCCAAAAATAGGGACAGATTTTGAATATTACTCTCCTCTCCATCTTCCTAGTGCAAGCAGGCCCAAAAATAGGGACAGATTTTAAATATTACTCTTCCTCAAAATCTTTCTAGTGCAAGCAGGCCCAAAAAGAGGGACCGATTTTAAATATTACTCTCCCTCTCAACCTTCCTAGTGCAAGCAGGCCCAAAAATAGGGACAGATTTTAAATATTACTCTCCCTCTCAACCTTCCTAGTGCAAGCAGGCCCAAAAATAGGGACAGATTTTAAATATTACTCTCCCTCTCAACCTTCCTAGTGCAAGCAAGCCCAAAAATAGGGACCGATTTTAAATATTACTCTCCCTCTCAACCTTCCTAGTGCAAGCAAACCCAAAACTAGGGGCAACTTTAAAATATTACTCTTCCTCAAAATCTTTCTAGTGCAAGCAAGCCCAAAAATAGGGACCGATTTTAAATATTACTCTCCCTCTCAACCCTCAACCTTCCTAGCGCAAGCAGGCCCAAAAATAGGGACAGATTTTAAACATTACTTTCCCTCTCAACCTTCCTAGTGCAAGCAGGCCCAAATATAGGGACCGATTTTAAATATTACTCTCCCTCACAACCTTCCTAGTGCAAGCAGGCCCAAAAATAGGGACCGATTTTAAATATTACTCTCCCTCACAACCTTCCTAGTGCAAGCAGGCCCAAAAATAGGGACAGATTTTAAATATTACTCTCCCTCTCAACCTTCCTAGTGCAAGCAGGCCCAAAAATAGGGACAGATTTTAAATATTACTCTTCCTCAAAATCTTTCTAGTGCAAGCAGGCCCAAAAGAGGGACCGATTTTAAATATTACTCTCCCTCTCAACCTTCCTAGTGCAAGCAGGCCCAAAAATAGGGACAGATTTTAAATATTACTCTCCCTCTCAACCTTCCTAGTGCAAGCAGGCCCAAAAATAGGGACCGATTTTAAATATTACTCTCCCTCTCAACCTTCCTAGTGCAAGCAAACCCAAAACTAGGGGCAACTTTAAAATATTACTCTTCCTCAAAATCTTTCAAGTGCAAGCAAGCCCAAAAATAGGGACCGATTTTAAATATTACTCTCCCTCTCAACCTTCCTAGTGCAAGCAGGCCCAAAAATAGGGACAGATTTTAAATATTACTCTCCCTTTCAACATTCCTAGTGCAAGCAGGCCCAAAAATAGGGACCAATTTTTAATATTACTCTCCCTCTCAACTTTCCTAGTGCAAGCAGGCCCAAAAATAGGGACATATTTTAAATATTACTCTCCCTATCAACCTTCCTAGTGCAAGCAGGCCCAAAAATAGGGACAGATTTTGAATATTACTCTCCCTCTCAACCTTCCTAGTGCAAGCAGGCCCAAAAATAGGGACAGATTTTGAATATTACTCTCCCTCTCAACCTTCCTAGTGCAAGCAGGCCCAAACATAGGGACAGATTTTGAATATTACTTTCCCTCTTAACCTTCCTAGTGCAAGCAGGCCCAAAAATAGGGACCGATTTTAAATATTACTCTCCTCTCAACCTTCCTAGTGCAAGCAGGCCCAAAAATAGGGACAGATTTTAAATATTACTCTCCTCTCAAACTTCCTAGTGCAAGCAAGCCCAAAACTAGGGGCAACTTTTAAATATGACTCTTCCTCAAAATCTTTCTAGTGCAAGCAGGCCCAAAAATAGGGACAGATTTTAAATATTACTCTTCCTTTCAACCTTCCTAGTCAAGCAAGCCCAAAAATAGGGACAGATTTTAATATTACTCTCCTCTCAACCTTCCTAGTGCAAGCAGGCCCAAAAATAGGGACAGATTTTAAATATTACTCTTCCTCAAAATCTTCCTAGTGCAAGCAGGCCCAAAAGAGGGACCAATTTTAAATATTACTCTCCTCTCAACCTTCCTAGTGCAAGCAGGCCCAAAAATAGGGACATATTTTAAATATTACTCTCCTCTCAACCTTCCTAGTGCAAGCAGGCCCAAAATAGGGACAGATTTTAAATATTACTCTCCTCAACCTTCCTAGTGCAAGCAGGCCCAAAAATAGGGACCGATTTTAAATATTACTCTCCTCTCAACCTTCCTAGTGCAAGCAAACCCAAAACTAGGGGCAACTTTAAATATTACTCTTCCTCAAAATCTTTCTAGTGCAAGCAAGCCCAAAAATAGGGACCGATTTTAAATTTTACTCTCCCTCTCAACCTTCCTAGTGCAAGCAGGCCCAAAATTAGGGACAGATTTTAAATATTACTCTCTTTCAACCTTCCTAGTGCAAGCAGGCCCAAAAATAGGGACAGATTTTGAATATTACTCTCCCTCTCAACCTTCCTAGTGCAAGCAGGCCCAAACATAGGGACAGATTTTAAATATTACTTTCCCTCTCAACCTTCCTAGTGCAAGCAGGCCCAAAAATAGGGACCGATTTGAAATATTACTCTCCCTCTCAACCTTCCTAGTGCAAACAGGCCCAAAAATAGGGACTGATTTTAAATATTACTCTCCCTCTCAACCTTCCTAGTGTAAGCAGGCCCAAAAATAGGGACAGATTTAAAATATTACTCTCCCTCTCAAACATCCTAGTGCAAGCAGGCCCAAAAATAGGGACTGATTTTAAATATTACTCGCCCTCTCAGCCATCCTAATGCAAGCAGGCCCAAAAATAGGGACAGATTTTAAATATTACTCTCCCTCTCAACCTTCCTAATGCAAGCAGGCCCAAAAATAGGGACAAATTTTAAATATTACTCTCCCTCTCAACCTTCCTAGTGCAAGCAAGCCCAAAACTAGGAGCAACTTTTAAATATGACTCTTCCTCAAAATCTTTCTAGTGCAAGCAGGCCCAAAAATAGGGACAGATTTTAAATATTACTCTTCCTTTCAACCTTCCTAGTCAAGCAAGCCCAAAAATAGGGACAGATTTTGAATATTACTCTCCCTCTCAACCTTCCTAGTGCAAGCAGGCCCAAAAATAGGGACAGATTTTAAATATTACTCTTCCTCAAAATCTTCCTAGTGCAAGCAGGCCCAAAAAGAGGGACCGATTTTAAATATTACTCTCCCTCTCAACCTTCCTAGTGCAAGCAGGCCCAAAAATAGGGACAGATTTTAAATATTACTCTCCCTCTCAACCTTCCTAGTGCAAGCAGGCCCAAAAATAGGGACAGATTTTAAATATTACTCTCCCTCTCAACTTCCTAGTGCAAGCAGGCCCAAAAATAGGGACCGATTTTAAATATTACTCTCCCTCTCAACCTTCCTAGTGCAAGCAAACCCAAAACTAGGGGCAACTTGAAAATATTACTCTTCCTCAAAATCTTTCTAGTGCAAGCAAGCCCAAAAATAGGGACCGATTTTAAATATTACTCTCCCTCTCAACCTTCCTAGTGCAAGCAGGCCCAAAAATAGGGACAGATTTTAAACATTACTTTCCCTCTCAACCTTCCTAGTGCAAGCAGGCCCAAATATAGGGACCGATTTTAAATATTACTCTCCCTCACAACCTTCCTAGTGCAAGCAGGCCCAAAAATAGGGACAGATTTTAAATATTACTCTTCCTCAAAATCTTTCTAGTGCAAGCAAGCCCAAAAATAGGGACCGATTTTTAATATTACTCTCCCTCTCAACCTTCCTAGTGCAAGCAGGCCCAAAAATAGGGACAGATTTTAAACATTACTTTCCCTCTCAACCTTCCTAGTGCAAGCAGGCCCAAATATAGGGACCGATTTTAAATATTACTCTCCCTCTCAACCTTCCTAGTGCAAGCAGGCCCAAAAATAGGGACAGATTTTAAATATTACTCTCCCTCTCAACATTCCTAGTGCAAGCAGGCCCAAAAATAGGGACCAATTTTTAATATTACTCTCCCTCTCAACTTTCCTAGTGCAAGCAGGCCCAAAAATAGGGACATATTTTAAATATTACTCTCCCTATCAACCTTCCTAGTGCAAGCAGGCCCAAAAATAGGGACAGATTTTGAATATTACTCTCCCTCTCAACCTTTCTAGTGCAAGCAGGCCCAAAATAGGGACAGATTTTGAATATTACTCTCCCTCTCAACCTTCCTAGTGCAAGCAGGCCCAAACATAGGGACAGATTTTAAATATTACTTTCCCTCTCAACCTTCCTAGTGCAAGCAGGCCCAAAAATAGGGACCGATTTTAAATATTACTCTCCCTCTCAACCTTCCTAGTGCAAGCAGGCCCAAAAATAGGGACAGATTTTAAATATTACTCTCCTCTCAACCTTCCTAGTGCAAGCAGGCCCAAAAATAGGGACCGATTTTAAATATTACTCTCCCTCTCAACCTTCCTAGTGCAACCAGGCCCAAAAATAGGGACAGATTTTAAATATTACTCTCCTCTTAAACTTCCTAGTGCAAGCAAGCCCAAAACTAGGGGCAACTTTTAAATATGACTCTTCCTCAAAATCTTTCTAGTGCAAGCAGGCCCAAAAATAGGGACAGATTTTAAATATTACTCTTCCTTTCAACCTTCCTAGTCAAGCAAGCCCAAAAATAGGGACAGATTTTGAATATTACTCTCCCTCTCAACCTTCCTAGTGCAAGCAGGCCCAAAAATAGGGACAGATTTTAAATATTACACTTCCTCAAAATCTTCCTAGTGCAAGCAGGCCCAAAAAGAGGGACCGATTTTAAATATTACTCTCCCTCTCAACCTTCCTAGTGCAAGCAGGCCCAAAAATAGGGACATATTTTAAATATTACTCTCCCTCTCAACCTTCCTAGTGCAAGCAGGCCCAAAAATAGGGACAGATTTTAAATATTACTCTCCCTCTCAACCTTCCTAGTGCAAGCAGGCCCAAAAATAGGGACCGATTTTAAATATTACTCTCCCTCAACCTTCCTAGTGCAAGCAAACCCAAAACTAGGGGCAACTTTAAAATATTACTCTTCCTCAAAATCTTTCTAGTGCAAGCAAGCCCAAAAATAGGGACCGATTTTAAATATTACTCTCCCTCTCAACCTTCCTAGTGCAAGCAGGCCCAAAAATAGGGACAGATTTTAAACATTACTTTCCCTCTCAACCTTCCTAGTGCAAGCAGACCCAAATATAGGGACCGATTTTAAATATTACTCTCCCTCACAACCTTCCTAGTGCAAGCAGGCCCAAAAATAGGGACAGATTTTAAATATTACTCTCCCTCTCAACCTTCCTAGTGCAAGCAGGCCCAAAAATAGGGACAGATTTTAAAAATTACTTTCCCTCTCAACCTTCCTAGTGCAAGCCGGCCCAAAAATAGGGACCGATTTTAAATATTACTCTCCCTCTCAACCTTCCTATTGCAAGCAGGCCCAAAAATAGGGACAGATTTTAAATATTACTCTCCCTCTCAACCTTCCTAGTGCAAACAGGCCCAAAAATAGGGACCAATTTTTAATATTACTCTCCCTCTCAACTTTCCTAGTGCAAGCAGGCCCAAAAATAGGGACATATTTTAAATATTACTCTCCCTATCAACCTTCCTAGTGCAAGCAGGCCCAAAAATAGGGACAGATTTTAAATATTACTCTTCCTCTCAACCTTCCTAGTCAAGCAAGCCCAAAAATAGGGATAGATTTTGAATATTACTCTCCCTCTCAACCTTCCTAGTGCAAGCAGGCCCAAAAATAGGGACAGATTTTAAATATTACTCTTCCTTAAAATCTTCCTAGTGCAAGCAGGCCCAAAAATAGGGACCGATTTTAAATATTACTCTCCCTCAACCTTCCTAGTGCAAGCAGGCCCAAAAATAGGGACAGATTTTAAATATTACTCTCCTCTCAACCTTCCTAGTGCAAGCAGGCCCAAAAATAGGGACAGATTTTAAATATTACTCTCCTCTCAACCTTCCTAGTGCAAGCAGGCCCAAAAATAGGGACCGATTTTAAATATTACTCTCCTCTCAACCTTCCTAGTGCAAGCAAACCCAAAACTAGGGGCAACTTTAAAATATTACTCTTCCTCAAAATCTTTCTAGTGCAAGCAAGCCCAAAAATAGGGACCGATTTTAAATATTACTCTCCCTCTCAACCTTCCTAGTGCAAGCAGGCCCAAAAATAGGGACAGATTTTAAATATTACTCTCCCTCTCAACCTTCCTAGTGCAAGCAGGCCCAAATATAGGGACCGATTTTAAATATTACTCTCCCTCTCAACCTTCCTAGTGCAAGCAGGCCCAAAAATAAGGACAGATTTTAAATATTACTCTCCCTCTCAACCTTCCTAGTGCAAGCAGGCCCAAAAATAGGGACAGATTTTAAAAATTACTTTCCCTCTCAACCTTCCTAGTGCAAGCAGGCCCAAAAATAGGGATCGATTTTAAATATTACTCTCCCTCTCAACCTTCCTAGTGCAAGCACGCCCAAAAATCTGGACAGATTTTAAATATTACTCTCCCTCTCAACCTTCCTAGTGCAAGCAGGACCAAAAATAGGGACCGATTTTAAATATTTCTCTCCCTCTCAACCTTCCTAGTGCAAGCAAACCCAAAACTAGGGGCAACTTTAAAATATTACTCTTCCTCAAAATCTTTCTAGTGCAAGCAGGCCCAAAAATAGGGACAGATTTTAAATATTACTCTCCCTCTCAACCTTCCTAGTGCAAGCAGGCCCAAAAATAGGGACCGATTTTAAATATTACTCTCCCTCTCAACCTTCCTAGTGCAAGCAGGCCCAAAAATAGGGACAGATTTTAAAAATTACTTTCCCTCTCAACCTTTCTAGTGCAAGCAGGCCCAAAAATAGGGACAGATTTTAAATATTACTCTCCCTCTCAACCTTCCTAGTGCAAGCAGGCCCAAAAATAGGGACAGATTTTAAATATTACTTTCCCTCTCAACCTTCCTAATGCAAGCAGGCCCAAAAATAGGGACCGATTTTAAATATTACTCTCCCTCTCAACCTTCCTAGTGCAAGCAGGCCCAAAAATAGGGACAGATTTTAAATATTACTCTCCCTCTCAACCTTCCTAGTGCAAGCAGGCCCAAAATAGGGACCGATTTTTAATATTACTCTCCCTCTCAACCTTCCTAGTGCAAGCAGGCCCAAAAATAGGGACAGATTTTAAATATTACTCTCCCTCTCAACCTTCTTAGTGCAAGCAAGCCCAAAACTAGAGGCAACTTTTAAATATTACTCTTCCTCAAAATCTTTCTAGTGCAAGCAGGCCCAAAAATAGGGACAGATTTTAAATATTACTCTCCCTCTCAACCTTCCTAGTGCAAGCAGGCCCAAAAATAGGGACAGATTTTAAATATTACTCTTCCTTTCAACCTTCCTAGTCAAGCTGGCCCAAAAATAGGGACAGATTTTAAATATTACTCTCCCTCTCAACCTTCCTAGTGCAAGCAAGCCCAAAAATAGGGACTGATTTTAAATATTACTCTCACAAGCTATGAAAGTTGCCAGAATAACAGATGTTTTTGATGGAACAGATTTTCTGAAGGATATGAAGTCTGAAACTCGATTTTTTTTCATTATTTAGTGACTTCAGTCCTCAGTGATTTGTCAGAGAACCCCACATTTTATAAGGAACAGCCAAAAAATGAGTCAAAAATCTGGACATTCAGAGAAAGTCTGGACAGTTGAGATATATGCTCATTTTGTATTTGAGGTAGATGAGATCTAGTATACGGAAGCTGACTATGGTGTTGGACTACAGATTAATTCCTGACTCATCTGTAGCTGGTTATGTAGGCACAACATAGTTCTTAATCTCCTTTCTTGTAAGAAGAATAAAACAATCTTAGCACTATAATCACTTTGCTGATAAAGTTTAATGTATGGATAATTTAAAAAGTAATCTTATACTCTAGCAGTTTAGCATATTTATGTTAGCTCATTAGACAGCTAGACATGCAGATAAATCACTTTGCTATGCTTGCTTCTCTGGACCTAATTTTTCCATTTTAAAGTGGGCTGTAGTTGCAAGAATCATATCAAAATGTCTTTTTTTGCAAAAACTGATGGGGAGTAAAGAAAAGAAACGAGGTCACAAATGCACCCCAGGTTTATTTTATCAAAAGCATGTTATGATAGAATACTCTTTTGAATCCAAATGCATAAAATTCTGTCTACTAATAACAGTACACTGAGATCTTTCAAATCTTCAGTTCAATGTGGTCTCTTTTCACTCAACTCAGTTTCAGTGTTCCTTCATACTGATTATAGAGTGCACTTCCTGAAGCTGATCTGTAGTATTTTATTATTTATTTATTTAACATTTGTTAACCTATACAGAGCAAATCCTTTAAAATGTTAACTGATGATAGAGTGAAGGCATTAATAACTCAGGAACCCACATTTTGTTTCAAACGTAGTAAGAATTTAAATGATTTGCTCTGTACAGACCAACAGAGGGTTAGGAAACCTGTCATGGGGCGACAAGGGACATTCCCCTGTAGACATTGCAAAGCTTGTCAACATATTAGACATAACAACACATTCATCCATCCCGTCTGGAAAGAGCTATTCATTGAAACAATATGCTGACTGTTTGACCAGTAATATTATATACTTGGCTGACTGTATGCAATGTTGTTCATTTTATGTCAGTAAAACAAATTGTAGCTTGAAAGACAGGGTGTTACAACATATGTCAGCTATACGTACAGCCAATATACATTATGGTTATTCATCCAACCAGAAGGTGTGGGGTGACTTGAGAAATATAGTAGAATACAGTGAAACTAAAAGGATAATCAATCTGGGTGTTGACAGGAATGACACCATTCAGGCCAGGTGCTCTATCAAGCCTTTTTTAAAAAAGAGGAGGGCTTTTTACTGAGTCTTTGATTGGCTGTTATGTATTTTAATAGGTGTTCTTAACTTTTGTATGAAGGGCTTTTCAAACCTGAAAGCACTAACCTACTGCATTTTATTAAGCTACTGCATTTTATTACCTACTGCATTTTATTACCTACTGCATTTTATTAAGCTACTGCATTTTATTACCTACTGCATTTTATTACCTACTGCATTTTATTAAGCTACTGCATTTTATTACCTACTGCATTTTATTAAGCTACTGCATTTTATTACCTACTGCATTTTATTACCTACTGCATTTTATTACCTACTGCATTTTATTAAGCTACTGTTTTTTTATCAGCCTGGTGGTCCGGATTGTCTGTTTTTGCTGTTGTCATTCTAAGGGGATGCAATATTTGTCAGCATGGAAGGAGATGGTCAACAGACCGTGCTGTCTGCCAGGGATGGTCTGTACCTCTCCCCTCTTGCCTTCCAAATATTAACTAAAATATTGTCCTCCCTCCATAGAGCCTTTTTTAGGCAATGCCAAACTGAAAGTACTTCCGACGTAGAAAATCAAAACCAAGCAAATCTAAAGGTTTTACTGCTCAAATCTAAGAGTTTAAACAAAAACAAAAAACTCCACTCCTTATACGCTTCCCTCACCCTAGAGAATGTTAACATCTGTGAGGTCACTGAGACATGGTTTAAAGTCGCAGGCAGCACACCAGCAGTACAAGGCTATAATGCCTTCCACACATTTAGACCACTTACTACACAGGCAGGGACTAAAGGTGGAAGTGTCTCGATTTACATCATAAATAAATATATCCCGAGGCTGGTCAAACAGGGCAATGCGGTCACTTGAGCTTCTTCACGTTCAAATCACCATAGGCAAAATCCAATACCACTTCAATGCAAGCTACATATCCCTGTCTATGACACAGGAAAGCCACAACATGTATTTAAACATATTGGAAGCACTCACCTTCCAACATACTACCATATTCATGGATGACTTTAGTTACCGCACTATTAACTGGTAATCATACATGATGCTAAATACCCCACTATTAAGTGGTAATCATACATGATGCCAAATGTACAAGCACACAGATTCCTGGATTTTGTAAACACAAACTCCCTGGACCAGATTGCCAACACACCAACCAGGGATGCAAACATACTGGATCTGGTTCTCATTAATATGGGAGAGTGTTGTACACCCCATAGTGTAATGTTTTCTCTGGTAAGATCAGACCACAAAATGGTCTCTTTTGAAGAAAAAATAATATCTGGAATGCTAGCTAATCCTGGAATATTCAGGAACTACTCTAATGCTAACATCCTACTATTAAGTGATAACCTTGCAAAATTTCAAGCACCCATAATCCCTGAGAACACTACTGCCTGTGCAGTACTGTTCACAAAAACCCTATACAAGCATGTTAATAGCTGCATAGAGGCAGCTGTACCCACCTGAAAAAAGTACATAACTAACACAAAAAACAGACCACCCTGCTGGAATCACAACATCAATAGGTTGTACAACTGAAGGAAGAAATCATTGCAAAAATTAGGAGGTGCAGCACCCAGCAGGATAAAAGCACTCTCATCAAATTAAGCAAACAACTTATAGGACAAATAAAGTCTACCAAAACCAAATATGAGGTGAATTTGGCCTCCCAGGCCAATGACAACCACAAGGGATTATTTAGCAATGTCCACAACCATAAAAGAAATACACAATTGTGTGCAGAACTCATTGTTAATGGAGCCACCTATACTGAGCCAGAAGATATAGCAAACCTACTGGCCAACAAATTCATCTACAAATTTACCCCTCAACTTTCCTTCAAGAAATGCCATCAAAGATAACTCTCTTGCTATCACTATGGAACAGGTCCTTAATGGTCTCTCTCTAGGGCCAACAACAGTGCAGTGGTGGGCCCAGACAATATCCCAAGATGTCTTCTAAACAGTATGAAATGACCTATCAAAACATCTGGAATTGATATCTGACTGTAGGCTCCAAACAGGTTTAGTACCTCATTAATGGAGAACAGCAACAGCCATCTCTGTACACAAGGATGGGCCATTTACAGACCCTGGAAACTACAGAACAATAAGTCTCACTAGTCTCATGCAAAGCCATGGGAAAAAATTATCATGGAAGTGAGCAGTAATGAAATAGGAAACCTCAAGAGACTGGACACAACCTGATCTGGTTTTATCAAGAGCAGGTCATGCCTACTCAACCTGGTAGATTTCTTTGAGAAGGTCACCAAAGCAATGGATGAGGGGAAAATGACTCACACTGCCTACCTTGACCTGGCCAAGGCATTTGACACAATACCCCAGTCAGGCATCATTGACAAACTGAAGTTAGGTACAAACTCACCCAGTGGATAGCCAGCTGGCTCACAGACAAGACCCAGGAATTTATAATTGGGGAGTCCACATTTGCAAAGAGGCCAGTCACAAGCGAGTCCATCAAGGATCAGTCCTGAGACCACTCCTTTTTGTCCTTTAATTTTCTAAAGTCAAGGCCAATGTCAATGGACTCTGGCTGACTAAATTTACAGATGATTGCAAATTAGGAGTTGTAACTGAATTCCTCACCAACACAAATGTTCTTCAGGAAGGGCAAACAGAGACAAATAACTTGTGTCAGAGCCATGGACTAAAACTAAATGCCAAGAAATGCATAATAGTATCCTTCTGGAAGTCATCCAGTCCTGGTAACTATCATGTTGACACAAACCCCTAAGAGTTAAACCAGTAGTCAGGGAATTAGGGATACACGTATACAGTAAATACACACTACAATGCAATGCACTACATCCGCCACAGGAGGAAACAATGAGTATTGTCATGAACACATTAAATTAATGTCTGAATTAAGATTGGATCACTGATAATGAATGTCATTTCAGCATGTCAGACTGATGGCAATTAAATGAATCTGCTCATGTGCACACAGCTGTGATCAGTCTTATATCAATGATGTGTGGTCAAGAAAGGTTTCTCTGTATGACTGTACACATGCCACCCAAGAACTGGAGCACAGTCATGTACACCACAGGACTCAAGGCATGTGTCAAGGTAGCACTCTTACCTTGACAGTGGGTGAGCAAATGTCTACTGCCATGAAATCCAAAGTTAGGTTCACATGTTCATGCAACATATCAACAGATACAATTGATGTGATGTAATGGTTGTTGTGTAATGTCACTGCTCTCTGTCTCTGTTCCACTCAGCTACGTTCACATGTGTTCATGCAACATATTAAAAGATAAAACTGACATGATGTAATGGCTGTTGTGCGATGTAAGTACTCTTCCGGTTCCATTCAGCACATTGGCCAACATTGTAGCAGTTACAGTTTTGGTTTGCTAGTCCAGCACCTAACCCACCTCCCATGTTTGCACAAGTGGCCTGGATCCACACCACACTCATACCTATTGCCAATTTAGTGTGTCCAATCCATCTACTGCATGTCTTTGCAAGATGGGAGGAAACCAGAGCACCCAGAGGAAACCCACACAAACACAGGGAGGACATGCAAACTCTACACAGAAGGCACCCCAGCCAAGAATTAAAGCACAAAACCTCTTTCTATGGGGCAGACGCACTAACTGCTGAGCCAATGTGCCACCATTGATGCCAGTACATTCACACAAAATGAACCTTTATGCTAGAACTGAACGTCAAGCTGTACAACTCCTGCAAATAACAATGGCTATTAATCACACTCTCCACTAAACTATTATCACAGCTGTTGAACTCCACCTATGTGAAGTCATTCAATCAGCTGCACTTTATCTGCCCATAAATTTTATCTGATAAAAGTTGATGGGGGAGGCCTCTGCTACTCTATACTTACAAAGTATAATGGGGGTGTGTCTTTCCTGAAAAACATTTAAGGACACAGATTTTGTTTATAGCCACTCAGTGCTGATTTGGAACACTTGCCTAAGCATTGAGAAAATCAACACCATTGTGGGATCAACGAATGTGCCATGGTGTAAGTGCATTGCCAATTGTCTTAAGTGTGGTTATGTGAAAGCATTACATTATGTGTATGAATCAAGGAATATGTGTCCCTGTAAGTACTTAGATACAATCTTGCTGTATGTCAGACAACATCTGTAGCCCCCAGCTGCTGTCACTGTGATGGTAGAGCAACAATTATACCAAACATGGATATAATCCCATACTGGAAAGCATGCCTTAATTAAGCAACAACGTACATTATATTACCTTATGTCCTCAGTCCTGAGGAGGTGTTTCACTACAACTGTGATGTAATGACAATCTATTCAAATGGCATAATCAGTTTTCAATACAGCCTAATGACATAATCAGTCTTCAATACAGCCTTTTCAAAGGAAATGTAGAATAAACTCTTGTAATAGGAAACAACAACTACACATGAACATAGCACATGTGGGCAACAACACTTAACAGCATGCATGCTGACTATAAGCAGAAACGTTGTGATTTTAACTATATAGCTAACAATACAGGCTAATGAAGACTTGCTGAAACACAAGCACAACTACAGACTTATTTGATAACTGTGACAATGCACATTTCATTGGATGACATCACTATTGTGTTTTACCTTTATGCTTCTGCTAAAAAATGTTTGCACAGCACAAGGACATTGTATAGCTATACCTAATGTATGTATTTGCAGCCTGTTTGACACAGTAAGAGGAAAAAACACACATTCACAGAAAACAGTCATTTCTGAATTTGAACTCCCTAACTATGTACTGAAACAATCTATATACAAAAGTGTATTATATTTACATGCCACCAGAGAAATTTGACTGCAAATGACCCATTCTGCATCTTTGAAAGGATGACATCATCTGTGTCATAAAAAGGAGATGTGTGTACAAAAATGACTTCAACTGCTATTTGGAATTCTAAACGTTATCAATACTAAGATACTCCTGCATCCATTTACATTTACACACACACACACACACACACACACACACACACACACACACACACACACACACACACACACACAAGTCTCAGTGCTGTATTCGAATGCCAATACAATCTACACATAAGTGTATTATATGCACATGCCACAGGAGAGGTCTGACTTTAGTGTGAGAGTGCATTATAGAAATGATGACCTCATCATTGTGTTGCAAACAGTATGCATTTGTGGACAGAGTGAAAAGGAGATGTCATATTGGTCTGACCATGTAAATGCTTCTCCTGAGTGGGAATTAAATGGCACACCTGTTGAATTAATCCTCCAGTGATGCAATGGACCCACCATCACACACACAAGTTGATTTGTTATGAGTTCAGAACCCCCTATCTATTATACAATGTAGAGGACACCATACACAACACAAGCACCACCACAGAAATTTGACTTTCATAGTGTGAGAGACCACTTTATAGAGGATGACATCAACATTGTGTTGCAGGGAAGATGATGCTGGGAGAAAGGTTTGACATTGATGTGGACTCACCCTGCAGTGCAAAATTTGCTCCAGGCTACTACTTTATTGAAGGAAACAGTAGTCAAGGCCATAGTTACATGACTTCACGCACACATACAAGTTGACTGCTCTGAGATTAGAATACCCTACCTATCTACAGGCACAATCAAGATGACACAGTACTTAATGGAAGCACCACTGCAGAAGTCTGAATTTTGTACTGTAATGGTGCAGTGTAGATAGGATCAGCTTCTCATTCTGTGTTAGGGAAGATATTGTAATGTTGAAGGTTTTGTGCAAATCCATATTTCTTGACATAACAGAGTAAGTGTCATGTTATGATCAATAATCCATACATAATGCTGACATATTTCAGCTATGCTGTCATTAATGCCTACTGCAGAACTGAGAGAGACATGTACCAACCTGTCTTGTGTATATGAGACACACACTTGTGAATTATAGGATGCACAATGAATCATTCATGGATCATCAGGTTATGATGATGGGATGTAAACCTTAATGGGTGGTATTGATGTTAGCAATGTTATGCGTTCATGCATGGTCAGTGTTCACTGTCAATATCAAGCAATACTTAATGTTCTAGTGTAGTAGGGATAAAAAGTGATGATTTATGTGCATCCAGGCAGGGATGGTCTGCACCTCTCCAATCTAGGCTTTCGAATATTAGCTAAAACATTGTCTTCCCCCATAATGCCTTTTTTAGGTACTCCAAACTTAAAGTACTTCTGACATAGCAAATAAAAACCAAGAAACTCTAAAGGTATTACTGCTCAACGCTAGGGGTCTAAACAAAAAAATCCACTTCCTAGAAGCACTCTTTACCCTAGAGAATGCTGATGTCCGTGCGGTCACTGAGACATGGTTTAAAGCCATGGAAAGCACACCAGCAGTGCAAGATTTTAATGCCTTCTACACATTTAGGCCAGCTACTTCACAGAAAGGGACGTAAGGTGGAGGTATCTCTATTTACATCAAAAAATAAATATAATTCAAGGCTGGTCAAACAGGACAATGCACTTGAACTGCTCCATGTTCAAATCACCATAGGCAAAATCTAATACCACTTCCTTGCAAGCTATAGGTCCCCCTCCATGGCCCAGGAAACCCATACCATGTATTTAAACTTATTAAAAACATTAACCATCCAACCCAATACCATATTCATAGGTGACTTCAATTACCCCTCTATTAACTGGGAATCCTATACAACAACAAACGTACATGCACAGAGATTCCTGGATTTTGTAAACACATACTTCCTGGACCAGATAGTCAATACACCAACCAGGGGTGCAACCATACTGGATCTGGTCCTCACTAATATTGGACAATGCTGCACAACCCCTGTGAAGATAGGTGAAGGCTGCCAGCCTAGCCAGATAGAATGTTGTAGATAATTCTGTCATTTGTAAATATTAATGTAAGCCACAGGCTTGTTCCCTTAAATGTGAAAAGACTGCATTGGATATTGAACTGCAAAAATGTAACAACAGTGCACTCTGCTGTAAGAAAGTTAAGTCAAGCATTTTATGACTGTCTTTGATGTTAAAATTCGTTGCCAATATGTCTAGAGGGAGGCATCCTGCCTCTTGTTTTAAGACCAGAGTTAATGGCTAGAATTTGCATGTATAAATGTCCTTTATTGTTCTGGTTTCTGACCAGATGTGAAAAATGTAAATGTAGTTTCTGTTAGCCTGGGAACACCAGAGAAGTGTGAAGAATGATGCCATGTGAAGACAGCTCTGTGTTATCAATTTAAAGAGAGAGAATCAGACAGCTCAGAGCATTTGTCTTGAGAACATCCAACTCAGCACTGTCTGTGTCTAGATGTAAATAGGATTTTAGAACTGTGTTTCTCTTAGAAATAGCTAGGAATTAGGAAGATTAGACTGTGTTTTTCTGTGATGTCAGAACTTTTCTATGGTATTATTTAAGTATTTCTCTGTGATCTCTAAACTCTTGACTAGCAATGTGTAATAAGAAGTATTGTCTTGTGTTTTTATTATTTATTATTAAATATTTTAAACCTTTCAACTGTGGCTGTACTATGCAGAGCTAATTTAAGCTCTAGCATACATTGCATGTATGTTAGCATTGCTGCCTCACAGCAAGAGGTTCTCTGGTTCAATCCTCAGCTGGGGTGCTTTCTGTGTGGAGTCTGCATGTCCTCCCTGTGGTCGTGTGGGCTTCCTCCTTGTGCTCCAGTTTCCTCTCACATCCCAAAGACATGCTGTAGGTGGATTGGACACTCTAAATTGGCCCTAGGCATGAGTGCATGCATGTGTGTGCCTTCTGGGAATGTTGGGTGCCGGGCTGGCAACTCAACACCATAAAACTCCACTGCCAATCATGAGCAAACAGGTGATCCACTGTAGCAACCCCTAACTGGGAAAAGCCAAAAGAAGAAGAAGAAGAAGAAGAAGAGTACATTGCATGTATATGGTGATACTGTACCAAGTCACTCTAATAAGCCTTGATTGTTCAGTCACACTTACCATTTTGATAATAGTATTGCATAGTAATAACTGGACACCCTTTCAGAAGTTCCTTTGAGTAGCTGATATTAGTGGGTGGTGGCAGCTGGTACTACCTTTTAGACTGGGCAGAAAAGGGGCACAGCTGGAGAACCTGTGCCAGCCTTCCCCAGGAGTGTCTGTGTGGTTGTATAAAACTCTTATCTCAAAGATGAAAAACACAGTAGTGAAAGCGACAATAAGGAATGGTACTTTCAAAAGGGACCAAGTAGAGGCAATAATAAGTACCAGTCTGACACAGCTGCAGGTAAAATCCACAAAAACTTTAATAAAAACAAAAAGTAAAAGAGTAAGCGCTTTCATGGTATATTCCTACCACTTCTTCAGATTGAATACTAAAGAACACCAGAATCATTTAAATAGCACATCAATAAAACAATCAGCACATCAGTTAAGCATACATTGGTTAAAGTGCCAGTACATAAAAACACAAACCTGTATACTAGTGTCAATGTTTCAAGAGTCTACAAACTACAGACCCATAACTCTCACTAGTCTTATATGTAAAAGCCATGGAAAGAATTATAATGGAGATGATCAATAAAGATATAGTAAACCTCCAGACACTGGATCCAACCCAGTTGGGTTTCATCAATGGCAGATTATGCCTACTCAACCTCGTGGACTTCTTTGAGAAGGTCACCAAAACAATGGATGAGGGCAAAATTATTCACACTGCCTACCTTGACCTGGTCAAGACATTTGACACAATACCCCATGCGGGCATTGTTGTCAAACTCAAGAGGTTAGGTACAAAGCCATATGTCACCCAGTGGATAGCCAACTGGCTCACAGACAGGACCCAGGAAGTTAGAATTGGGAAGTCCACCTCCACAAAGAGGCCAGTCACAAGTGAAGTCCCTCAAGGACCAGTCCTTGGATCACTCCTTTTTGGCATTTACTTCTCAGAAGTCAGGGCCAATGCCAATGGTCTCTGGCTGACTAAATTTGCAGATGATTGCAAATTAGGAGCTGTCATTTAATCTCACAATAACACACATGTTCTCCAGGACGGGTTGACATAGACAAACAACTGATGTCAAAGCCATGGACTGAAACTAAATGCCAAGAAATGCATAATAGTATCCTTTGGGATGTCATCCATCCCTGGTAACTATCATATTGACAACACACCCCTTAGAGTTGACCCAGTAGTCAGGGACTTAGGAACACACATAGATAGTAATCTAGCCTTTGACTATCATGTGTCTACAGTGGTGAGGAAATCATTTTATGTGACACAACTTATAAACAAAGGTATGGCATGTAAGTCTAAGGAAGTCATTGTTCCACTGTATTTGGCATTCATCAGACCTATCATTGAGTACAATGCTCCCTTTGGTATGTACCTAACCAGGCATATCCAACAACTGGAATGCCCACAGAGATTCCCCACTAAAAGAATACAGGGCATAAGTAAAATATCTTATGCAGACCACCTCAAGGTCCTATCCCTGTATTCTGTCTCCTACAGGCTTTTGAGGAGAGATCTATGCCTGGCATACAGGGCATTGTCAGACCCCACTCTGATGGACTTCCTGCATAATCACAAAACAAACAGCACCAGAATTACCCATTCTAAAGACTTAAACCTTGCTTAAAAAGCACCTCCCACCCCTGTGTCATTAGCCTAGGAACTAACTATGAATCTAAGTATGGGTCATTATTTTTTGTGCGACAAGTGCCCGTTTTTTTTACTTTATTTCTTTCCAAGAGAGAGGAATGTTGGGGAAGGCACTTAGGAAAGTGTGGGTTAGGTAGGAAGGTTAGGTGAGGAAGCAGGCGCAGATGTACAGGACAAACAAAACAAACAAGGATGGTGATAGACACAAAAGGTTGGGGGACACCATGATTGGGGATAGATAGAGGACTTCGAAGATGCACCCACACCAAGCCTGAGAACAGTGAGAATCTACTCCTCACTTTTAGAACTGTCATCACTGACTCCTGTCACAGTTTCCTGTGTCAGTGTTTGACATGCCATTGTCTTGGCAATCTGATGAAGCACCTTTTTTGACACAGCCAATGTGAGCACAGAGGCCACTTTTCATTATACCCTCCACTAGCCCTGCTAGCCCTGGGTGGGTGACAAAATCACCAACTCCACTGCTAGTATTCCTGGAGAGTACTAGTGTACCAGATGCCGGGGCAGAGCTACCTGATACAGGTGCTACAGGTAGGGCAAGATTTGGGGAGGCAGTGCTGACAGCTTGGGACCATGAAGTGTTGGTTGTCAGTGCTGTAAACTGGGGAGGGATGGCAGGCCAATCCACAGTGATTGGTCTACCTTTCTGTGCTGCATGTTAGGTTTTATAAGCAGAAATGTATGAGTGTGATGATGTGAGGTATTGCCAGCTATGCAAGTAGAAGTAGGGCAGTGGATGTGTAACATATGCCAACACAGCTAGCTGGAATTTTGTAAAAAATATATTATTTGGATATCAAACTGATTTGTACAGATGCTTGTGTTGAAATGTGTATTTGTAAAGCTGCTTGTGTTTAAAATATACCAACAGTAAGTCCTGATTGTATTGTAACTGATTAAATGTATATGTTTTTATAGAGGATACTGGAAGAGAAGAGGTTAATCTCAGTCCAACTAGCTTTGAAAAATAGTAAGACATCGAATGACTTAATGTAGGCCATAAAGATTGTATCTTACAGTTCTGATTGCAGCCAGATATGAAATATCTGTGAAAACAAGTGCTAAGAAGCCATCTGCATTGTTTATAGCAGTGAACTAATTGCTACTCTGGAAGGGCAGAAGTTTGAAATTGTTTTATGACTTACAGAAACTGCAGCATATCTTGACAAAACACTATGTGTGTGCATTCTTGACACCTATGTGCTAAATCCTGGCAGCTTCTAGCCAAGGGGTTAGCATGGGAACTAGAAGTCAGATTAATGTCATTATGTAATCCATCACTGAAATGATGTTTTTTAACACTATATGAGACTAAAGTCTTGGGGAACTCTGTTTTTGAAACCTGATATAGAATGACCCCTCACCTACTTCATCTTGCCTTTCTCTAGTAAGTGACCAGGGAGTACTAATTCTTTAGATCAGTCAGGAAAATATAGTGAGATTAGTTAAGTACTGTTTTTTTTCTGTATCTGTGTGAATGTAGTTATCTGTGTTATTTTAATATTCCTGTCATTGAAACTCTGGCATTTATTTTAAATAGATATTTAGTATTTTCATGTGCTTTTATTATCTTTATTAAATATATTTAAACTTTTCATTGTGGCTGGTCCTTTAGAGAATATTAACATTTAGGAGTACTCATATCTATTTGCTAACTTTGTGGCCACTCCTGAAAGAATTACTGTATTGGTCAAAACACTACCATTTGTATTAATATTAATTTCACTCAGCATAATTGGGTACCCTTGCAAGAACCTTAGAGTAGCTGCCTTTGGAGTGTCTGATGGCAGTAACTACCTTATAGTCTGGTCAGAAAGGGGCATAGCTAGTAATCCTGTGCCAGCCTTTCCCAGGTGTGTGTGTGCAAATCAGATCTCAAAGAGTGTGTATGTCAGCTGCTTGGAGCAGGGACATGAAGCAGTGGTTTGACAGAGATGGTGCTGGAGGACTTGGCTTGGACACTCGGCTGAGGACTCAACTCTATAGCTGTGCCAGTGGGGAGTCTTACTGAGGACCTGGAGGGAGACAGAGAAAGAGAAATCCAGACCCTGAACTGAGTGTGTTTCATAGAATCATAGGATCATAGGAAGTTACTAGGTTAATGATCCTAGGGCCCTTACAAACCTAGCCATGTTCTACCCTAATTTCCACAATTAGCACCTATTGCCCTATCCAAGAGGGACACAGGTGGAACCCCTGGAGTGAATTTACTTTTACCCATCCAATCGTCCAGACTGCATTTGAAGAGGGCCAGTGAGATGCTCTGTTTGACATGAAGTAGAAGTCTGTTCCAAAGGTGTGGTAACTGCTGGGAGTTGAATCTATCCCTCCAGTAGATTCTATTAATGTTACATACCGAGTTAATGTCTTTAGAGCAAGTAACCCATGTACCATTTGACTTATGGAGCTGCAGCATTTCCAGTAAAGCAAGGTCAGAGATTGCCTTGTATGCAAGGCAGACATCACCTCTAGGTAGTCTGTATGAAACAGAATAAAGTGACAGTGATTTATCCACATAGGACAGATGCTTAAGACCTTGAATTTTCCTTTTGAAGACCCTTTCTGGTCTCTCCAGTTGCTGCAGGTGCTTGGAAAGGTACATACCAAAAGCTTGTTGTAATCAATTATTGGCCTGATAAGGGAAGAGTACAGGGAGGTTGTAACTTCTTTTTTTCTGGAGACAATGCCCTTACTTATGAGATGAGCAATATAGAATGCCCTCATACCACTGTGGAGACATGGTGGTCAAAGGTAAGGTTGCTGTCAAACTGAGTGCCAGGTCTCTCACCACTGGGTGCATACTTAAGGTGTTGCTATTGATGTGGTAGTTAGCAGGAACATTGCTCTTACCAAAAGGGATGATAATACATTTTGGTATTGAGTTTAAAGCCATGACCTTGGCACCAATCATTTGATTGTGTAAGACCCTCTTGTAGGATGTTGACATCATTTGGAGATTCTATGACCGCTCCCAATTTGCAGTCATCAGCAAACTTTGTCAGCCACAGACCTTTAGTTTTTGCTTGTACTTTGGAGAAATACATTCCAAACAGTAGAAGTCCCAGGATTGATCCCTGTGGAACACCACTGGTTACAGATCCACTGTTGGAGGTGGATTCCTCTAGTTTGACTATATGGGTTCTATCAGTGAGCCATTTAGTGACTCTTCTAAGGATATAAGGGTTTGTTTGTGTGAGTTTGTCAATAATGCCTGAGTGGGGGATAGTGTCTAAAGCCTTGGCTAAGTCTATGTAGGCTGTATGTACAGATTTCCCCTTGTCCGGGGCCTTGGTGACTGACTCAGAAAAGTCCACAAGGTTTAACAGACATGATTTCCGTTTGGCAAATCCAAACTGAGTAGCGCCAAGTGTTTGGAGGTTACCTATATCTTTGTTGATAAGTTCTATGATGATACACTCCATAGCCTTGCAGATAAGGCTAGTCAGGCTAATAGGTCTATAGTTCCCAGGGTCAGTGGAAGCACCACCTTTGTGCAAGGGAATAATGGTGTCCATTTTCCATTCAACTGGGATTAAACCAGGGCTTAGACTATGATTGAAAGAGTACCCAATGGTGTTGCTAATTCTTGTTGGAACCCATGTAGGATGCAGCCTAGGATGTTAGCAAGTCCCATAGATGCTGTGTTTTTGGCCTTAGAGAGGGCATTTATGACCTGCTCTTTAGAGATACAAGGCAGGGAACAGGTGGTAGGGATGTCATGAGGTATGTGTGGCAAGGACAGGGGAAGTTTTCACAGAACCTGTTGGCTAATTGGTTAGCTATGTCCACAGGCTCAGTATATGTGGTATCATTAACTGCCACAAATCTGGGCATTTCCTTTTAGGTTACATATGTAACTAAAAATGCCTTATGGTTGTCTTTAGTTGAGGAAGCTAATTTGGATTCATAGTTTATTTTGAAGGACTTCACAAGAAGTCTTGTTTGCTTGTTTAAGCTGAGGAGGGAGTGTTTCCAATTAAGGGCTCACTCCCTCTTGCTCTTAGATAGCAATTTCTTCCTCTTATTGTAAAGCCTGTTAATGGGAGTCGTCCACTGGGCAGGTTTGCTCTTTCTTGAGGAGCTTGTTTTGTTCCTATCAGGTATGGCCGAGTCAATGCAGTTATACAGGTGTTTTTATAAAGCATTGGTGTAGAACTCAGCATAATTGCCAGTTCCATCTGAGAGAGGAGGCGCAGTGAAGCTATTTATGCCATCCCATTAAAAAGTTCTAATCTGCTTTGGGTAATTTTTTAGTTTAATTGATGCTGGGGGGGGGGGGCAGATGTGATAGTTAATTCAAATGAGACTGATTTGTGGTCAGATCAGGGAATACCTCACAGTGGGCATGATACAGTGGTCCCCCATGTTGGTAAGCACCAGATACAGGATGTTGGTACCCCTTGTGGGGGTATCAACTAGCTGGTCCAGGGCATTGGAGTTGACAAAGTTGAGGAACCTTTGGGCAAGTAAGTTTGAGCACAAATAATTTGCCCGATCAATGGATGGGTAGTTAAAGTCACCCAAAACTGTGGTATTCAGATGTATCTTGATAGACTCAAGTAGATCCAAATAAGCAGAGTGGGTGCCCTGATTCATGGAGGGGGTCCTGCAGCTGGTAATGACTAGAATAGGTGTCCTACCAACAGTTAATTGCACTTGAAGTATCTCCAGGAAATCATACTATTTTACCAATCTGGAAGTGTACTTATCTTTAATGAATATTGCTACACCACCTCCTTTAGTTTTCATGCCTTCATTTTGTGGTCTGAATGTGTGGAAGGATGTGTAACCCGATACGGCTGGGGTGCTCTCCACAGCCTTGAACCAGATCTCCATGACTGCACAAATGTCTGCATCTTCCAAGGTGATGACTGCTTCCAGTGTGTGCAGTTATATGTGCTCTTAAGGGAAATTGTGATTGCTGCACAGAGCTGCATCTGGAAATACTGTATCTATTTTCTATTCCAAATGAACGTCCCTCTCCATTGTCAGTGGTGAGGATTCAGGCTCCTTGATTACTGACCCAGAGAGGGGATGTCACATATTGGTGAGCAGTGGTGTGGACATTAATTGAACATCTCTAGCCTGTAGGCAGTTGTCACTGAAGGTGGGTGCATTCTCAAGCAGCCACAAGGTAAACATTCAGAGTTTCATTTCACAACAGTTTTATTTATTTATTTTGTTAGTTTAGTTTAGCCAGGGAAAGCAGGCAAAGATGTCAGCAGAGGATTAAGGCAGGCTGACAAAGAACCAGTTATCCAAGGTGTGCTAAGACAAAGGACTGATGCATGTCAACCCAACTAAAGAGGAAGTGATTTCACCCTTAGCCACAGCTCAGACCAAGAATCAGGAGGATAACCAGTCTGGTGATGGGAATTTGAAGCCCTCAGAAACAGGATGGTTCACTTTTTCCTCAGAGGTCTTAAAAATCTATCTGGAGTTAAACAAACTTAAACTGGAGGCCAAACATTTGGAATTAGAATCAGCAGAGAGACTGCGGCATTTGGAGGCCAAAGAAAATGAGGTGATGCTGACTCTTCATAAGGATCGTGGAGGTAATGTGGAAGGGAATAACCAAACCCCAAAAGCAATAAAGGTCAGTAAATTTCCTCCACAGTTTATAGAGGGTGATAATTCTGATAGTTTTATTCATATATTTAAAAGAGTATTTAAACAGTATAATGTTGACCAAGGGCTCTGTGTACAGTTCCTGACCCCCTTACTCCATGGTAAAGGTGTAATTGCTGTTTCTAAATTGTCTGATATCGATTGTCTAAACTATGATAGAGTAAACCAAGGTTCACTAGAATCCTTTGTTAACACTTGGAGCTTACAGAAAAAAGTTTTGTGAGCATAGACACAAGGCAGATGAAAGTATGTGTGATTATATTGCTGAGTTAAGCACCTATTTTCATAGGTGGGTGAGTGGGTGTCAGATCACCACTTTTGAAGGGCTGGTAGACCTTTTGGTAAGAGAACAAGCCCTTAGCACTTTGCTTGATGAATTAGAATCTGGTTGTCAGACTGTGAGAGTAACTCTGCAGATGATCTGGGGAAAAATATAGATGTTGAGATTCTGGTAACTTAGTTTCGTCTGTTCTGCTAGATTTATCAAAAGCTTTCACTACCATCTCCCACACCCATCTACTAAACAATCTATCTAACCTCAACATCTCCCCAAAAACTCTTTCCTGGTTCTCCAGCTATCTTTCAGACAGGTTCCAAGCCATGAAATGGGGCCAAGCCTCTTCCACCTTCCTTCCCACCCACACAGGAGTACCCCAAGGTTCCATACTCGGCCCTCTGCTATTTAATATCTTCATTAATGATTTCCAGAAAGCCATTCCTAATACCAAAATTGTCCAATACGCAGATGATTCAACTTTGATCTGCTGTGCCTCCAACCTAACAGAACTCCATTCTCTAACTCAAACTGCCTTCTCAACCACTGAAAAATGGATGCACCAAACCCACCTCTCACTTAACTCTAACAAAACTAAGATTCTTCTATTCACTCCCTCTAAATCCACTCCCACTGATAAAAACTCATTTCAAATTACCAGCCTTAACAACTCCATCATTGACATCGTTCCCTCCGCCAAACTCCTGGGGGTCACCATCTATGAACACTTAAAATTCAGTACCCACATCCAACGTAATATCAAGAAAACCCACATAAAACTTGGCCTACTGTACAAAAACAATCACTTCCTCTCTCCCTCTACTAGACATACTTTGGCCACCACATATCTCCTCCCATCTCTTTTGTACAGCTCTCCTCTGCTTACTAATCTATCGTCCAGCCTTACCTCCAAACTGGAAGTATGCTACAATAAAATCTCCAGATTCGCCACCAAGGCAAATTCCTTCTCTCATCACTGCACCTCCCTACAAACTTTAAATTGGCTTGAACTCCCCAATCAACTTGACTTCCTCCACATTGTCTCAGCCCACAAATTATTATTTCAACCCACCAGCTGCCCTGCACTATCTAATATTCTTCAACCATATACCCCCCTCAGACCCCTTAGATCTACTCACCAAAACCTTATTAGCATCCACAAACCCAAGTGCCCAGCTGGTCAGCTTCTACTCTCCTTTTCCCCTAGCTAAAAAATGGAATGCCCTGCCCTCTACACCGAGGACCTGTGACAACCTAAACATATTGAAAACTCAACTTCATTCCTACCTGTTTCTTCACAGAAAATGTAACTGCACTCTTCATCCCATACCTCCCAAGCTCCCCTCCTCCTTCTCTCCTGGCTAACCTTCATACCTTTCTAATTTCTCTCATAGACCTAGATTATAAATGTAACCAATATCAATGTCCAGCCTTATGCTCAATGCTGCTCATCCCCTTGGACAATTTCTTAAATATCTTAGTTGCTTTATTGTATAATACCTATTCGACTGCAATTCTACCTGCTGTTTTTTGTAGTACTACCTGTTGATTGTAATGCAAATATGTTCTTTGTAATTCATTATGTGATGTAACTTTGTATTGTGGAGCTTTTCTCCCCGAGCCTCCACTGAAAACAGGCTCTTGAGCCCAGTGGACCTCCCCGGTCACCAAAATGGAATAAATAAATAAAAAGGATTCCTACTTAGCAAGTAGGTCACCACTGCACAGGAAGGGGATACCCAGTGCTGCACATGAATATAAGGGAACACATGGTGGGTAGCCTAAACCACCCCAACAGAGTCCACCAGTAACAGGGGAATCCACTAGTTCAGGCACATGGCCACGATCAAGGGTTAACTGTTTTAAATGTAACCAGTGGGGCCATGTATCATATAGATGTCCAGAGAAGCAAGGTGGGAGAGTCAGAAAGTGGGAATAACAGCATGCCAGTGATAAGTTGTCTTTAGACAACAGGGGTACCAAACTATTAAAAGAGTTTATATCCAATCTTAGTGAGTGGATGGAAAACAGGCCACTGCTAAGACAGGCATAGCCTTTGAGATAACCAGTGTGAAGCCTGCAGTGGTTAAAGAAGAGAAGTACTTGGTTGGGCAGTCCACTCCAATCAGAACTTTAGGAGGGACCCCATTCCAAATGCCTTTAGCTAGGGTTCACCTTGATTTGGGAGGGTGAAAAAAGAAACAAGCAAGTAGTTGTGTTTGAGGCTATCCCTGCAGATATCTTGATAGGGAATGATTTTGATAATGCAGTACCCTGTGTGCATGCAGTTACATGCAGTCAGGCTTGGAGACAGGCATGTGGGTCTGCTAACCTGGGGGAGACCCAGACAGACCCCACACCCGAAGCCAAGGCTGGTGAGGTGGCTATTTCAGAGAGTGAGCTACCCTGTGGTAGTGAGCCTGAAGGTGAGCCACAGCTGCTGATAGGTACTGATGCTCCCTTGGACAGGGTGACTGTAAGAGCAGAGGTGAGTGGTAGTGCCCAGGCTGATAGTGAGACACCGCTGTCAGATGATATCAAGCTTCCTGTGGAAAGGGAACTGGGAAGGGTCACAAAGATAGAGTTGAGACAGGCTCAGCTCTTGGGCCCTTCACTAAGAGGCTTGAGAGAGATAGCTAGGGAGGTGCCTGATTCTCAAGGAAAGGGGGAATCCATATACTGGAACAAAGTGTTACTGTACAGAGAGTGGACCCCCGAGGGAGGATTAGAGGGTGAGGTAATACAGCAGTTGGTAGTGCCAAGAGCCTACCACCAGATACTTCTAGCCAGAGCCCATGACATTCCTTTTACAGGTCATATGGGCATAAAGAGGACCAAGAGACATATTGTGTAAAACTTTTATTGGCCTGGGATTGAAGGGATGTAGCAGGGTACTGCAGGACCTGACTGAGGAACTGTTTCAGACAGTAGCTATGGATATTGTGAGGCCTCTGTGTACCCCAAGTTCCACAGGAAAGCAGCATATCCTAGTGGTAGTAGAATATGCTACCAGATGCCCTGAGGTGGTGGCTCTGTCCCCCTTTCAGGCAGAGAAGGTGGCAAATGCTTTGTTAGAGATTTTCATCAGGCTAGGTTTCCCTAGAGAAGTAGTGACTGACAGAGGTGCCAATTTCATGTCAGACCTGTTGGCTTGTCTATGGAAGTGCTGTGGGGTGAAACAACTAAAGACCACTCCCTACCATCTGCAGATTAATGGTCTTGTGGAGAAGGTAAACTCTACATGAAAGACCATGCTACTGGCATTTGCAGACCAGTTTAAGAGCAAGTGGGACAAATATTTGCCCCATCTGCTGTTTGCATACATAGAGGTGCCCCAGGAATCCAAAGGGTTTTCACCATTTGAGTTGCTGTATGGGCATAGGGTGAGGGAGCCTTTAGATTTGATTTGTGAATCCCACAAGGAGTCTGTTGTGTCATATGTCGTAAACCTCAGAACAAGGCTTAAGCAGCTCATGGATTGGCCCAGGAGAACCTGGCAAGAGCCCAGCAGCAGAAAAAGGTCTGGTATGACAAGAATGATCGGGCCTGAGAGTATGTTGTGGGACAGCAGGTTATGTTCTCATTCCTGTCAGACACAATAAGCAGCAGGCAGCTTGTGGGGAATCCATCAAAGTGGTAAGGAAGGTCAGTGATGTTAACTACATGGTAGAACTGCTAGGCAGGAGGCAAGGGCATAAATTGTACCATGTTGACATGATGAAACATTACAATAATAGGGAGGCCCTTGTACTAAATATTTACAGTAGGAGGTAGGAGGAGTCTGAGAGGGATCCCTGGCTTCATCAAGCCAGCCAGCAAAATGCCAGTTTACTAAGGTAGTGCCTGGGTTTGAGACATATGACATGACAGTGCAACATCCTAATTGGGTCAGCAATGCCAGTGCAGATAGGGTCTCAAGACAGGGTGTGGGTTAACGCATTCCCAGACAGGCTAATTCCTCTCAAGCAACACTTCTCCAGGGTCACCTGGGAAACTAGCATGAGTCTTCAAGGGGGGGGGGGTGTGAAAATGTGAGATATTGCCAACTATGCCAGGAAATAGGGCAGCGGATGTGTAACATATGCCAGCACACCCAGCTGAATTTTGTAAAGAATTATATGTCATTTGTATATCAAATTTATTTGTGCAGATGCTTGTGTTGAAAAATGCATTTGTAAAACTGCATGTGTTAAAAATGAACCTTCAGTGGGTCCTGACTGCACTGTAACTGATTAAATGTATATGTTTTAATAGAGGATACTGGAAGAGAAAAAGTTAATCTCAGTCCGGCTAATTGAAAAATAGTAAGACATTAAATTATTTAATTTAGACTATAAATATTGTATCTTGCAGTTCTGATTGCAGCCAGAGACAACATATCTGAGAAAAGAAGTACTAGGAAGCCTTCTGTACTGTGTTTAGCAGTGAACTAATTGCTACTCTGGAAGGGTAGAAGTCTGTAATTGTTTTCTGACTCCCAGAAGCTGCAACATATCTTGGGAAAGCTCTATATGTGTGTATTTTTGACACATATATGTTAGATCCTGGCAGCTTCTAGCCAAGGGAGTAGCATGGGAACCAGAAGTCAGATGACCGGATGTATGTGATGTCATTCAGTAATCCATCATTAAAATTATGTTTTCTAATACTAGACGAGACTGAAGTCTCAGGGCAGCCTGTTTTTGAAACCAGACATAGAAAGACCCCTCATCTACTTCATCTTGCCTTGCTCCAGTAAGTGACCTGGAAATAGTTCTTTAGATTAGTCAGGAAAATATAGCGAGATTAGTTGAGTACTGTTTTTTTGTATCTGTGTGAATCTATTCATCTGTGCTATTTTAATATTTCCTGTGTGCTGAAACTCTCGTGTTTATTGTAAATAGACATTTAGTATTTTCATATGCTTTTATTATTTATTATTACATATATTTAAACTTTTTATTGTGACTGGTCCTTTAGAAAATAATTTTACTTTTAAGAGTACTCATATATATATTTTTTTTCACATTTGCTGCAAACATTCCAAGCAGCTTCAAGCTGTATTCAAACCCTGCATCTACATTCCTGTTTCTTTAAATTAATTTCATGTCACCCATGTGCTACAATGATATTTAGATGTGATGTAGAATTTCTTGTTACTGCAGTTCAGAGCAGAGTGCTGCAGCAAATCACACCTGTGCCACACTAAAATGTGCTACTGATGGCACATGCCAAATTAAACTTCTCAGTTTATACCTCGGGCAGTGGACTCTCATTCATTGTTTTGAAATGGTGTCAGTCAACAGTGCACTTTGCCAAAACCCACTCAAATGAAGAACACACACAAAAAAATTGAATGTATTAGCATATATCAGGTAATAATAATAACAAGGCAGGATTGTGGAAGTTTCCTACATCTGTGCGTGTTACAACCCAATCATATGGTCATGAATATGCATTAACTCTGTCAGAAAACACACTATGTGGAACTGAAAGCTCAACTCAGTGCAATAATAACACACACTCTGTTGTGTTTCTTATCCCTGTTTGCCACCAACAGAGGGCCAGAAAATGCTCTTTTCTCATTTGCTTGATCATGTCTAGATCAATATGATATTGGCAAATATTTTGTGCTAATAATAGCCCACAACATATTAATGGCAAGTTGCCAAGACTGCCAGCTATTTTTTTCTTTTTTTCTGAACATCTTCCTCTCCTCTCAGCTTAACTATAGAAATGCAGTACCATGGCAATTTATTTGCATATTTATTTCAATGTGTGATACAGCTGATCATCAGTTCAGACAGATTTTTAAACAGAGGATGAACACTGACCTCTTAGTAGAAGGATATCAGTGTTGTTAAGTGGTTTTAGTTTTTTTATCTTTTATACTGTCTGAAGTGCATAGTGAATGCATGAAAGTGCTTACCACCCAAATAAAGGATTATACTCCGGCTGTGTTTGGTTGTTTCATCATTTTTATCTTTGTTTTATTGGAAGGATCAAATTATCCCATTTGACTCTTACTCTCTTCCCCTCCCAGATAACATCCTTCAACTCTTTATTAATTGCTGTCCACGACTTCTCCACTGGTTGATTAAAATATGCCTGACCTGTGTGCAAAACTGAAGGGACTAAAAACATTTTCATTGTTTGTATCTTGCTATCCACATCCATAAAACAGAGCTTTCAATTTCTCAGTTTTTGTATTAAATTTCGTATAGTCTCTTCCCACATATCCTTAGTCCATGCTTCTAAGTATTTCATTTTATCATGTCCTCATCAATATTGGAATTATCAAGCCAATTCGTATTTGGGTACATAATTTACAGCTATTACCGTTATTTTATCTTCATTACGTTTGTATCCCAAAAAGACTTGAAACGTCCTCAGAATGTTCCACAACACATAAATATCCTTTTTTTTTGTTTTATCAGGTATAAAATAATATCATCTGCAAATAAAGCCAACTTTTCTTGATTACCTTACCAATCATATCCTTGAATTTCCTAGTCCCTTATTTTCTTTGCCAGTGGTTATTAGTATAACACAAATAACAAGAAGGAAAGAGGACACCTCTGCCTGGTTCCTCTGCTCACACAGAACTCATCAAAGAGGACCCCCCCCCCCAACTTTAATTTTGACCTCCAGTCCCTCATATACCCTAGTAATGAACCTTATAATTTTGTCAGGGAATGTAAGTGCTACTTATACAATCCCAGCTTACTCTGTCGAATGCTTTCTCTGCATCAAGACCAATCAACAACAGCAGTATTTTCTTACATTCTGCTTCCCTCTGGATTGTCATTGTTCTATTAATGTTGCCAAAGATTTACCTCCCCTCCACAAAAATCACATTTTTCCATCTCTATCAATTTTGGTATCACTTTTTAGCCATTATAGACATACACAGGTTATAATCATTGTTTAGAATAGAAATGGGTCGATATGAAGCTGGGTCTGATGGGTCTTTAGCCTCTTCAGGTAACAAGCTGCCACCACTTTCTTCCAGGATGTTGGTGTTTCTCCTCCCTTTTAAAATATTGTTAAACAAAACATTCCAGATCTTTATCACTTTCTTCCTGCCTAGCTACCAAACTTTCACAGAAATACCATCTATTCTTGGAGACTTTCCTAGAGAATGGTTATACATCACCATTGTTATGTTATTTTCTCCTATCCTGGCTGTTAGCAATTCATCTCCCTCTAACCTTGGCATATTTAATTCTTCCATAAACATTTCATTTGTACTTTTTCTTGATTTCCACATGTGTCTGATTTATCTAGATTTTCATAACATTTCCAAAATATTCTAATACCTCTTTAGCATTTCCAGTTATTTTCCTTGTTATAGACTCCCTAAGCTTGACAACACCCCTTTCTACTTTCTGTTGCCTGATCTGTTGTGTTAAAAACTTTTGAGCTCTGGAGTTATTTTCAAAAAACAGTTGCTTAACAGCAACCTTTCTAAATTCATTCAAATATTCCAGGCGGTCTCTTATTTTTTCTTTAGCACTCTGCAGTTGTACCTCTTCTTGTTCTGTGTGATTTCCCCTATTTTTGCAATACTTTAATCTTTGTCAGTCCATCTAAACATTATTACTACTTAACCATATCTCTTTTTCTTTCTTTCCACCCCAGTTTTAAACTACATTTTCATTTTATCCCACAACCTAGCTATATTTTCAGAAGAAATTTTTCTTTTTTCTCAATTTTTTTTTATTTTTCAAATACATTTGAATGAATTCCATAGTATATATACATAACATCTTAAATAATTATGTACACTGTTTACATTAGCCTGACACTATAACAGATCTTAATGTATACAGTTATTTTATAAGTATGTCCAATCTATTATCAGAGTGTCTGATCAATTATTGTATAGTGTCAATCCATAAATTCACCACCGTAACAGGAACAGGCAAGCAAAAACTGAAGGCGATGCTACTCAATGCTAGAAGTCTAAATCTCAAAATGCACTCACTTGAGGCACTCCTTAAAATGGAGAACATCGATATCTGTGCAGTAACTGAGACCTGGTTCAAGGCTCTAGAGAGCACCCCTGCATTACCAGGCTATAATTCATACCACACTTTTCTACCATCTAACCTGGACCAGAACACCAAAGGCAGAGGTGTGTCCATATTCATTAAGGATATCCACACCTCCAAGCTAGTTGCGCAGCATAATGCATCCAAGGTTATCCAAGTGCAACTAACTCTGGGCAAAACTGCAATTCAGTTGTAGCTTGCTACAGATCCCCCATCATGCCCCAGGATTCACACTCCTCGTTTCTTGATATACTGGAAAATATCAGGGTTTAACCAAACACACTAATAATGGGAGATTTCAACTACCCCACCATTAACTAGGAAAACTACTCATGTACCAACTCCTTCACTCAACGTTTTCTGGAATTCATAAATTCCAATGCCCTGGATCAACTTATCCACACCCCCACCAGCGGCAGCAATATCCTAAACCTGGTCATTACCAACATGAGTGACCGATGTTCCATACCTGAAGTCAGCTCCTCGTTGGTCAGATCCGACAATAAGCTAATCACCCTAGATATCAGCATCCTGCCCCCATCCACCACTAAGGAAACCATGGTAAAAAATTTCTCCAAAGCCAACTTCATGCTAATTAAGACAGAAGTGGCAAACTTCATGACACCCATGCAGATGGACAGTACAGTTACGACTGCTGAATCCTACACAAATGCACTCTATAAGCACTTACACGAGTGCATGGATTGTGCTATCCCAAATATGACCAAAACACTATCCTCCAAAAAAAGGAAGCCAATCTGGTGGTCCCCTGCCATAAACAAACTCTACAGCAGAAGGAAGAAACTGTTGCAAAAGAGAATAAAATCCCATGAGTGAAGGAGCTCCCTGGACAGCCTCAGTAAGAAGCTGAGATCCCTTATAAGATCCTCCAAAGCTAGTTACGAAAACAAAATTTCCACTGATTCTAAGGGCAACCACAAAGCTTTCTATAGCTATGTCAGGAATCTCAATGGCAATACCAAGATCTGCTCTGAGTTACAGCACAACAGCATGAAAATTACAGAACCAATTGATATTGCCAACATCCTGGCAGATAGGTTCAGTGCTAACTTTACCCCCCTCTCACCCCCTAAAGGGCCCATATCTATACAAGAAGAATGCAGAGTCCCTGCAAAAGCTGCACTCTCTAAAACCAAAAACACAGCATCCATGGGACTGGACAACATCCCAGGCTGCATTTTCTATGAACATCAGAATGAACTGGCTCCTCACCTAAGCACCATGTTCAATCATAGTCTCACGTCAGGCTTTGTGCCCATTGAATGGCACACAGCAACAGTTATCCCACTCCACAAAGGGGGAGCCACCACTGATCCTGGGAACTATTGCCCTATTAGCCTGATGAGCCTGGTCTGCAAGGCCATGGAACGTATCATCATGGAACTTCTAAACAAAGACATTGGTAACCTCCAAACTCTGGAACCCACCCAGTTCGGGTTTGTGAAAGGCAGATCATGCCTTCTGAACCTGATCGACTTCTTTGAGGCAGTCACCAAAGCCGTAGACAAGGGTAAGGTGGATCACACAGCCTATCTTGACCTCGCCAAGGCTTTCAACACCATCCCCCATTCTGGCATTAAAGCTAAATGTACTAAACTAGGTATAAATCCCTACGTCACAAGATGGGTTGCCAACTGGCTCTCTGACAGAACCTACACTGTAAAAGTTGCAGATTCCAAATCTGACTTCAAACCAGTGACAAATGGAGTACCACAGGGTTCAGTCCTTGGACCTCTCCTGTTTGGTGTCTACTTCTCTGAAGTACAGGCTAACACAGAAGGCCTCTGGCTAATGAAGTTTGCAGATGACTGCAAACTAGGAGCCATAGTCGAGTCCCCAAATGATGTGAACATCCTACAGAAGGGCCTCACTGAGACAGATACCTGGTGTTAGAGGCGTGGTCTCAAGCTCAATGCCAAAAAGTGCATTGTCATCCCCTTTGGTAAAAACTCTGTACCCATGAACTACCACATAAACAGCAGTCTACTTAATGCTGAATGTGTGATAAGTGACCTTGGGACCCAGGTGGACAGTAGTCTCTCCTTTGATAATCACATCACCACAGTACTCAGGAAATCCTTCTATGTGGCACACCTCATCATAAAAGTGTTCTCATCCAGGAAAAAAGAGATCATTGTTCCCCTCTACTTGGCACTCATTAGACCCACTATAGAGTACAATGCCCATTTTGGAATGTATGTCACAAGACATCTGCAGAAGCTGTAAAGGCCACAGAAGTACCTCACAAAGAAGATTACTGGCCTCAAACAGATGCCCTACACTGACTGTCTCAAAAACTCCAGCTTTACTCTGTAGCATATCGCCTACTCCAAGGGGATCTCTGCCTAACATATAAAGCTATGTTAAACCCAGAGCTGTTGGACATGTTACACCTAAAGAAATCACAGTACCTCCGAGCTACATGCTCTAGAGACCTAAACCTTGTCACCACAATAAACAGGACATGCTGGAGGGATAGATTCTTGTCCCAGAGTCTTCCTATACTCTGGAACAAGCTACCCATCTATGTCAAGTAAAGTTCCTCATTAACACTCTTCAAGAAAAATCTTGATGAGTGGATGGGCAATAGGAAATACACCCCAGGGATCACTTCTGTGGCTTTGCTCGACAAAGGCACAGGAAATTAACTTTCTTGGGTGGCGTAAACCAGGGAACCTTGTTGGCTAGGCTTACTTAGGCCCTTGGGCCGATAGCCTAGTACCTACCTATGAACCTATGAACTATAAGACTTTTCCCCAAGGGTTGTTGATAAATGACTTTTGGATAAATTCTTAGTTCTTTAATTTTAGTTTCCAGTAATACTGTGGTCTTCAGTAGGTTGTAGAAGTCTTCCAAAGTTGGTATTGTGTTTGTATTCCATCTTTTTGTTATACACTTCCTTGAAATTCCAGGTGTAGTCCATGCTAGATACATGTTTGACCTATTCAAATGAGGACCTTCGTTCACATTTAATAATACAAGAGCTTTTGTTAAATAAAATGATTCATTAAATAAAGCTTGTAGAAAGTTATTAACACCATTGCAAAATGGCTTAATTTTAACCCAATCAAAGAAAATGTGGTTCCAATCTGCATTGTGTACTTGCTCACATCTCCAACATATTCCTTTTATGGAAGAACTAATTTTACTGATTCTGTCTGGGGTTAAGAATACTCTGTGCAAGCAGTTACAATTAAAAGCTTTCCAGTATTGTGTAAAGGATGTATGTTTGATCAATAATAAGATATTTGTTTTAATATCTTCAGTTAACTGTATTGAGTGTCCTTTTGTTATATATTTCCAATATGAGGTTTTGGGTGTTGTTTTATAGTTTATCAATATTTTGTAAAATTTTGAAATACTGTTTCCCATGCCAAAGTCATTATATATGATTTCATATATGTATTTTGTAAATTTAGGTATTTCGTTAAATGAGGAATTGTTAATTATTGTACTTAAATCTTGTGAATATGACAGAATACTCTGTAAAGTTAGCCTTTCCTGTTGTGGAATTTTGTATGTTGTTTTTATTACTTGCATATCTAAAACTTTAATTCTTTGATACATTGGAGCCAACAAACAAATCCTTTCTGTACCCAGAAATTAATAATTTCTCTATATATTTTAAGTGGAAAGTTCTTTCTAACTATAAATGGTGTTAAAAGATCAAACCAGATTTTTAAATCTATATTTGCATTAATAATTTTCCTAAATGAGTCAATGTAATAATTAATCATATGAGTTTTAGTGGGTTTAATTATGCTATATTAGGATCTATATCAAAATCGCGAAAGCTCAGATTTGCGAATACAAATTGATCGACACATAAGTATCGAACACCGAATACAATGAAGAGCAAATAAAGCAAATCCGGAATGTCGAACGACCTTTTTTTTTTTAGCCAGCAGGGTGATCGTGGGGATGAAGAAATAAATCCTTTTCCCCACTGTAGTGCAGTCTCGGAGTTGGTATATTTAAGTAGGGGGGTGTGGGGGGTGCAGGAAGCCCCCCTACAAAAACGTTTTAAATATTGTTTTGCTTTAGGTTTGTTACGTTGGGTTTTCCTTACCTGTGTGGCACTGTTGTTTCCGGGAATACGTTTGACATTGTGATTTACGCATTTCTCGTCCTTTGCTGTTTTTGGAGCTCGACATTTATGTGTCAGCCATTTTGTATTCGCAAAAGTGAGCTTTTGTGATTTTAATATAGACCCCTATATTGCATACTAATACATAATATGTGCCATAGCAAATTGTTTTTATCTGTTATTTGACTTTTTTTGTAAATTAAATTCATTTATTGCTATTACAGTTAGTAATTCTTCACAATTTGCAGAGTAATTGGGACTTATCCAATCTGAGATTGGTTTAGAAATTAATGCTTTTATATATGTTTCTATATCAGGAAAGTTTAATCCTCTCTGTTTCCATAGTCTGATATGATGTATTAAAGCTATTCTGTTTCAAACCATAAAATTTTATTAGGCATGAATTTATTTCTTTAAGTATATTCCTTTCTGGTAGCAGTTGTATTGCCAAGGTTATATGTAGGATCTTGGGCAGTTAAACAATTTTTATTAACTGTAGTATATCTTCAAATGTTAATATTATTTTGTTCCATTTTTCCACACAGATTTTAATTGTATTGATGAAATTATTGTAGTTTTTTGAGACTAAGTCATTATTATCCTCGCATAACTCATTTCCTAGATATTTTAAGGTAGATTCTTGTTTCCCTATGATGTGATCCCCCTTAGTCTGCAGTTCTTTTTTTTTATTTAAAAATAACAATTTTGATTTTTATTGGAATGGAGTCCTGAAGTCATGTGAAATTTGTCGATTAATATATCTAATTCTTCTAATGTCTCTTTTGTATTACATAATGTTAGTAATATGTCATCAGCAAATAGCATTACTTTAGAATTGTATTGTCCATAAACATCTATTCCTTTGATATTTATATTGTTACGAATTGAATCTGTCAATATTTCAATTGCCAGAGCAAATAGAATTGGTGACATGGGACATCCTTGTTTAGTGTCTTTTGTTATATGTATAGATTCAGTGGTAAAAGGACCTAACTGGACATACGCTAAATTATTTGTATATATATATTCTTTAGGAGATAAAGAAAGGATGCAGGAAATTCAAATAGCATTAGGATTTTGAATAAATAGTCCCAATTCAGGGAATCAAAGGCTTTCTTTATATCTAAGGGTTTGTGCCCACTGAATGGCGCACAGCGACAGTTATCCCACTTCACAAAGGGGTAGCCACCACTGACCCTGAGAACTACTTCCCCATTAGCCTGATGAGCCTGGTCTGCAAGGCCATGGAACGTATCATCATGGAACTTATAAACAAAGACATTGGTAATCGCCAAACTCTGGACCCCACCCAGTTCAGGTTTGTAAAAGGCAGATCATGTCTCCTAAACCTGATAGACTTTTTTGAAGTAGTCACCAAAGCTGTAGACAAGGGTAAGGCGGTTCACACAGCCTATCTAGAGCTTGCCAAGGCTTTCGACACCATCCCCCACTCTGGAATTATAGATAAATTCACTAAACTAGGTATAAATCCCTATGTCACAAGATGGGTTGCCAACTAACTCACTGACAGAACCCACACTGTGAAAGTAACAGACTCCAAATCCGACTTCAGACCAGTGACAAATGGAGTACCACAGGGTTCAGTCCTGGGTCCTCTCCTGTTTGGTATCTACTTCTATGAAGTACAGGCTAATTCAGAAGGTCTTTGGCTAATGAAGTTCACAGATGACTGCAAACTAGGAGCCATAATCAAACCTCCTAACGATGTGGACATCCTACAAAAGGGCCTCACTGAGACAGATGACTGGTGTCAAAGCCATGGCCTCAAGCTCAATGCCAAAAAGTGCATTGTCATTCCCTTTGGTAAAATCTCTGTACCCATGAATTACACATAGGCAGTAGTATACTTAACACCGAAAGTGTGATAAGAGACCTTGGGACACAGGTGGACAGTAGTCTCTTCTTTGATAATCACATCATCACAGTGGTCAGGAAATCCTTCTACGTGGCACACCTCATCACAAAAGGTTTCCCATCCAGAAAAAAAGAGGTCATTGTTCCCCTCTACTCATCACTCATTAGACCCATTATATAGTACAATGCCCCTTTTGGTATGTACCTCACAAGACATCTACAACAACTGGAAAGGCTGCAGAAATACCTCACAAAGAGGATTATCGTCCTCAAACAGATGCCCTACGCAGACCGTCTCAAAAAATCCAGCTTTACTCTGTTGCATATTGCCTACTCAGATGTGATCTCTGATTAACATATAAAGCTATGTCAAACCCAGAGCTCTTGGACATGCTCCACTTAAAGAAATTCCAATCCCTCCAAACTACATGCCCTAGGGACCTAAACCTTGTCACCATAATAAACAGAAAATGCTGGAGGGATATATTTCTGTCCCAGAGACTTCCCATACTCTGGAATAAACTACCTATCTATATCAAACAAAGCTCCTCATTAGCATTCTTCAAGAGAAATCTTGATGACTGGATGGGAAATAGGAAATTCACCCCGGGAATCACTCCTGTGGCTCTGCTCGACGGTGGCACAGGAAAATAATTTTCTTGGTTGGCAAAAGCCATGGTACCTTTTTGGCTGGGTTTGTATAGGCCCTAGGGCCAATAGCCTAGTACCTATCTATGAACTTATGAACCTAAGCCAATTATGAGTGTTTCTTTATTTTCTTTATTAACATAATTTGTAAGAGAAATTATCCTTTTAATATTGTCATATGTGTGCTATGATATATAAATCCAGTTTGATCTGATCTTTATTTATTGTTTTGGATAGTGGTATTTTCATTCTGTTAGTTAATATTGTCATGAATATCTTATAGTCATTATTTAATAATAATATAGGTCTATATAAGGTACAGAGGTTTGGGGATTTGTTTTCCTTTAGCATTGGTTTGATTAAGGAATATCTCCAAGAGGGTGATATTAAAGCTTGTGACTGAATTTCTAATAGAGTTTTATGGAAGAGAGTTAGTATCTTTGATGGAAAAAGTTTATATATTTCCATAATTATGCCATCTATACCTGGAGCTTTATTATTTTTACCCTCTTTTATTGTATCTGTAATTTCTTTGTAGGAGATGGGTGCTTGCAGATCTAGTTTTAATTTTTCTGTTTTTTTATATTAGACCATTTTTCATCTAGACTTAATTTATCGATAGGTATATTTTCTTTTTGGAAATGTTCCATATAGTGATTTCTATAGGTATCAAGAATGTCACCTGTATCCGAGATCTTTTTCCCTTTCTTTTCATGGAAGATACTTTTAATGTTATTAGCTTTTGATTGTATTTTGATTCTTGTGGATAAATTATGTAGATATTTGGGAGAAGTGGCCAAGGTATTAATTTTTAGTTTTTCTAAAGCTAAACTAGTTTTATGTATTAGAATTTTTTGTATTTATTGTTTAATACTTCTACTTTCTTTTTCATCTCCAAATGATTTAAATTTTTTCAGTTTTACTGACAAATCTAATAATTCAGAATCCCATTCTCTGATTTTTTTATACCAAGTTAGGGTTTTACCATATATGTAAGTTTTTAATGAGTCCCATATCATTATTTTATTTATCTCTGTGGTGTAATTAATATCTAAGAATAACTGTAATTCTGATAATAACCAGGGTTTGAACTCTTTAATTTTACTTATATATGCTGGAAATCTGGAGTTAAATATTAATGGTTTGTACCCATTTTGAAGTTTTAGTATCAATGAATTGTGGTATGAAAAGGGACAGGGAGTGATTGAGAAATTAATGATTTTAGAGTGTAAGTCGTTGGCAGCAAATATTTTATTTATTCTAGTCTGGGTACCAAATCTGTGATCTTGATGGGAAAACAACAAAGATTTATCTTCTTTAAATTTGAAAGTATCTACAAGATGAAATGATTCTACCCACTTGTTTAAAGCTTTTGATACAATACAGCAGATGTAGGGAATGGTCATTTATTTGTAGTTTCAGAAATGTCAACTATACAGTTAAAATCTCCTCCTAATATTAAGTTGCCTTTATAATTATTGGAAATGAAATCCAAATGTTTTTAATAGTTCCTGTTCCAATGCTTGGGAACCAGTATAGATTGGCTAGGATCTATATTCTATTATATTTAATTATTACTAATGCCATAAGGCCTTCTTTATCTTCATACTTATAAATGATTTATCTGTTAATCACATTTGTTTTACATAAAATTGTTACCCCTTTTGTCTTTGTCTTATAAGTGGTTTGCGCCAATGTCATATATTCCTTAGGATTCCATTTGTAATTGTCATTTGTTTTGAAATGAGTTTCTTGAAGGAATACAATTTGTGCTTTGTTCAGTTTTAAATAGTTTAGCAGATTTGATCTTTTGCTAGGATTGTTTAAGCCATTGGTATTTAAAGATAATACAGTTAAATCCATCTTAGGTTATTTAGACTATGTATTTTTTGTTTTATTGTGACTATTAAACATTTTCTTCTGATAACTATAAAGTATATGTTTGAGCTTTTAAAGGAAATTATCAGTTTTATACTTTGAGTGTTTACAAATAAAGTAATGTTTTGGTCAGGCATACTAAATATGTTTTGTGAAATAACAAATTTAAATGAATAAATGTTAACAAAACTAAGATCCATATTAGCCATGGAATGAAAATCATTCCTAATCTGATGGATAAACCTAAGTCCATCAGATTATCACTCATACCTTGACAACCCAGAACATCTGAGCTCCATAAATTGAATTATCATATGGAGAATATCTATAATGCGAATATTCAATATTTATGTTATTTTGAACAAATATAGTACTATTGCAGATTAAACAGAATTCTAATACAATATAAATGTCTACTTATTGTATAAGCAATTAATATTTACATGAAAGATAGATGACAAGCAATTAAATCATAGTAAAGTAGGATGTATCATATATAAAACCTCAGTAAAAGATTATAGCATACAGTTATTTAACATATTCACCCTTATTGATGAAGTCTTTCAAAACCTATTACTTATAATAAATAGATGGTAATAATATTTACGCCTAATGTTTATAATACAATGTATTTTATGGATATATCAGAATTTATTTCATTGTTTGCCAGTATTTAAGTAATTACTTTGTTTGTTGCTAACTTACTTAAAGCATCAAGTTTATTTTATGTGAACACTGATGAAAGATTTTAATTATCAGTGCATCCCTCTTCCCCCCATTTCCTACACATAAGGATTTTCATATCTGTCATTTCTTATTATAAAATGAGTAAAATTATAGGTTAAAAACAACAAATTCACTTATTGTGATGATTACAAGTTCCCTTTCCATATTCATAAATTGCCATTTTATGGCATATACTGAAAGATTTTAGATTTAAATGGCAGCATAATCAGCAAAGGTTAAACTGAGTGATTATTGTCAATTTAATACTATTTGCTCAGAATGTGATTGTTACATTCTTTGACATTTCTAGTTCAGGCTTCTATTGTTTCCCTTGAACAACTTTGTCAATTTGATGTCATGTATACAAGATGAGTTACATTGGTAACAGCTTAAGTATTATATATGGTCAAGATGGGTTACAAAACCACAATTCAAGTTAAAGCAATTATATGACTTGTTATGCACATTTACTTATATGAGAAAATCATCATGCTCCCCCTTAATGTTCAATATAGTGTATGACATTTATGACAAGTTAAAACAGTAGTGTTATTATACACAAGCCCATGTTATTCAACTGAATGCCTATTGTCAACTTAATACTATTTGCTCAGAATATGATTGTTACATTCTGTGACATTTCAAGTTCAGGCTTCTATTGTTTCTCTTGAACAACTTTGTCAGTTTGATGTCATGTATAAAACATAGTTACCTTGGTAACTGGTTAAGTATTATGTATGGTCAACGTGGATTACAAAAACTACAATTCAAGTTAAAGGAATTACATGACTTGTTATGCATATTTATTATATAAGAAAATCATCATGCTTCCCCTTGATGTTCAATATAATGTATGTCATGTATGATGAGTTAAGTCAGTAGTGTTAGTATAAACAAGCCCATATTATTAAATCCTGTCTTTAATATCTAAATTCAACCACCTGCTTCATCTTATATGACGATTATATATTTTATGTCTTAATTTACTAAAATCATACATTACATAACTATTGTGTGTGTTTTTTTTTTTTTTTTGGCTGTTGCTTAGTTATTTGAGAGACCACAAGCTGTAATGCTTATTCTTATTATTAGCTCCTTTATTTGTTGTAAGTATATTTCCATCCTTACATACACATATATCAGTACTTCAAGCATGGACAACAATGCCCATCCAGTTTTGCCAGAATACCATTCACTAGTTCATGTGGTATGCTTCCAGGCTGTTTTTAAAATATCCAAACTAATATTTGTCCTGTTCCATTTTACCAGCCTGTTCCATGCAGTGGCCACTCTGCCAGTGAACCACCCAACACACCTTCCATTCCCACAGATATTTCCACAAAGGAAATCTGATGACTTTCTAGCACTTCCTGGTAACCCCAAACACCCCTAGAATCAGCTATCCCCATATGCCCAACACCTCCCAGATCACTGCAAAGAGTACTGCACAAGACCAAGTGCTCTTAGTCTTTCACAATAACTCAGACTTCCACTCTTATGTAAGTCCTTAATGTGTTTGGACCAAAATACATTTTAAATATAAAATTGCTCTTATTATTTATTTATTTATTTTTAATCAAGAATCAACTTAATAAACTAAACAAAGTGTTGGGAGACCATCAATATGTGTACATGTGGTTTAAAACAGTCCTTTTATTATATATATTTTTTAAAACCAAAAACTTCATTGCCGAGAATCTTCTTAGAGACTCTTCAGAGCTGTTAAGCATTATTGTCACTCTGTCTCCATTAGCATAGCAAACTGGAAGCATCTGTTTCTGTTAGTGTGTCTGTATACTGCATACCAGAGGCTCGCAAAGCACCTGAAGCAGAGCTTGACTTCACTGCAATTTCAAGCCTAAATTCCCTCCCTTTCAGTGAGGCATCAGCCAGAAAAAGAAAGGAGAGCAAACAGATAAAAAAAAAATGCCACAACAAGAGATAACACATTCTTCCAACCTTCCCACCTCTCACTCAGCAGATGTATAAACAAACTATTCTCTGCCAAAATATCCCAAATCACAGTTTTATCCACCCCCTTTCCCTGGATCCAGGCTAAAACCCCAAATGTCTCTTCCTAATACACAAGCATCACTAAACCTCGATCACAAGCCACAACCCACAGCTTCCCAGAGATGTAAATGGCAACATACAGCAGCTGACAAACACAGCGGCATCCACACACACCATGTCAGGCTTAATCAAACTGCACTCAAAGGTATGATACCTGCCATAATTGATATTAACTATGCTTAGACAGAATAATAATGACATTTGTACTAGCTGCCAGACACAGCTGCATCCATACACACCATATCAGGATCGATCAGACAGCACTCATAGCTGTGATACCTGCCATAATTGATATTAACTATGTTTAGACAGAATAATAATGACATTTGTACCAACTGCCAGACACAGCTGCATCCATGCACACCATATCAGGATTGATCAAACAGCACTTGTAGCTGTGATACTTGCCATAACTGATATTAACTATATTTAGACAGAATAATGATGACATATGTACTAAGAGCTTGCTACTATTATTTAACCAGGATATACATGACAAATCATACTTGAACTGAAGAAGGCATTAGTCTCCATGACAGCATTTTTTTCAAAACACTCTACTGTTTCTGCTATTATATATGATGTTAATTGTTACATTTGAATCTGAACTCTGATGAATGGTACCTTGTTGAATTAGTTAATTAATTACTTAAATTATTATAAGTAAAATCAATGAAAAATGAACAAGATAAAAATTCATTGAATTCAAGTAGGGGAACAGAAACTTCTATGTTTGCTATATGTTGCTTTGTTTGGCTTATATATAATGTAAATAGTAACCCATCTTGACCTACCTTTGTGAAGAATTATTGTACTCTTCGGACATTTTGAATAAATCATTACTGTTTCTCAGGTGTTTAAGAAATCCTCCTTTTTTAAAAATAAAAACAGATGACAAGTGATGTACCATATCAGTTGATACTTTGAGAGATGTAGTTGTAAGAGTTTATTTTTGGGACAGCTATCTTGGAATCAGTTGTTTTGTTTCTTCTTTCTAGCATCAATCCAAGGATTTGTTTCTTTTATTCTTTTAAGAGTAGGGGCCATCCATTCCATTTCTTCTGGGATAGACACTATGTTGTTGTTTTTGATGACTATAGTAGCTTCATCTAAGTCATTAAAGGTTCTCATCTCATTTGCAAAAAGTATTTTTATCTTGGCTAGAAAGGCCAGCTTTGCTTTAATGTTGTTTTGTTTCAACAGTTTTTTTATTGGCCAGACATTTTTCTTTTGTTCAATTATTATGGAAGAATAATCATTGTCAAACCTTATCAGGCTTTGATTGTATTTTATGGGCGATTTTCTCGAAGCAGATTTTAATATTAGTTCCTTGTCCAGAAATGAAAGAAATGTTATAACTAAGGATCTAGGTGGAGTATTTGTTGAGTTAGAAGCAGGTTTCCTCAGTGCTCTATGCGCCCTTTGAATTCCAAATGAAAGTCCTTCTTTCTAAAAATTCAGGAATCCAGGTTAAGAATGAAATAATGTCTTCACCTTTAGTGTTTTCAAGCAGACCAAAGATACTTGTGTTGTTTCTCCTTTCCATGTTTTCTAAATCATCTATTTTGTTAAGCAGTCATGTATTCTGTTTAACCAGAAATTCTTTTTGGAATTCTTCCTCTTTGAGTCTCCCTTCAATGTCATTTAGAGAAGTCTCTGTATTTGTTATTTTTGTATGGTGTTGTTGTAATAGTTCCTTAAGTGTATCAGTGTGTTTTTGAGAATTTAATTTGAAGTTTTCTAAGTCATTTTTAAAGCCATCCATCTTCAAAGATAGTTCAAAGATAGAAAGGTAGATGTCATCAATTGCAGTTCTTTTTTCAAAGCAGTATCTGGATGAGAATTCCTTGAGTTGTTCATATTCAGTGACTCAATATATCTCCAAGTTTAGTAGTTTATCTATAGATTTCTGACATTTTAACCTTGAAAATAATAACATTTTCCTATATTATTATACTAGTTTATGGAGCTCTCAAAATTCACTGTTCTCAGTTGGCCATCTAGGCTCCGCCCACAAGAAATTCCTATATTCCCTAATAACTCCCAAATAATTTCCACTACTTATTCTTTAAACTCTTCTCTATTTAATAAATATGTGGGAAAGCATCAGTGTCTCATTTTTATTTTATTATCCTGCATTTTTATTTTGGTTATCATTGGTGTGTGATCTGAAATATTTATTGGATTCGTATCAAAATTTTCAATTAAATGCACATTTTCCTGTGAAGCATAATTTCTGTCTAGCCTAGCCCAGGTTTTTTACCTTGGGGAATGATATGTAAATTCTCTCTGAACTCCTACTACTGATTTCACATCTTCCATTCCAAATATTTTCTTCAACAATTTACCCTTTGTTACATTTTTCCTTCTAGGCCCCCCAGTGCATCCTCAGTATTGCAAATGAAATTGCAATACCCACCTATAAGTAATATTCCCTGCTAAAAGCTGATTACTTTTCTCAGACTTTTCCTAAGCTCCATTATAGCAGTTTTAGGTAGAATATACATGCATGCCAGCTTAATCCTTTTCCCTTGCCAGTTGCCCTTTAGTATTACATATTTATGATTTGTGTCTTTTTCCCTCTTCTATCACTATTGGAGTTCTAACAATTAATATAAGTATCCCCTTTTCCTTTGTCCCAGATATCCCGCTGAATAATCCTGAAATCCTCTCTTTATCAAATTCACATGCTTAGTTCTTTCCAAATGTGTCTCTGTGCATAATTATTTGCACTCTGGATTTTTAAAGATAGTCCACTACTCTTTCTTTTTTGTATATATCTGTGAAACTATTCACATTTAAAAATAATATAGAAAGTGTTTTCATTATGATACAAAGTTCTGATTCCCACCTGTTATGTATAACAGCTTTTTTAATGTGTAGTTTCGGCTTTTGTGTTACACACATACACTAATGTTTGGCAGGTTGATCTTTTATAAAGTTTTTTTTTGCCATATCCATATGATGCTATGTGACATCTCACAAGACATTTTGATTTAATGAAAACCCTAAACATACATACACACACACACACACACACACACACACACACACACGCACACGCACACGCACACGCACATGCACACACACACACACACACACACACACACACACACACACACACACACACACACACACGCACATACCAAGCCTATTAACTTAATAAAACACACAAATGTATGTAAATCTTCAAATTATGAAGTTCAACCCTAATTGGAAGAATTGTTCTAGATTGACAGACACACTCACAGGGTTGAATTAACCTATAATGAAAGTTAACCATGCTAAGATGCATGGTTAGCTAGTGCTTCTACTTACATTAAGTGCTGTCTAGTTTTATCTTATCTTTATTCCTCTCCCAGATGTACAACACAACTTGAATACTTTTTCCTAGCCATTGAAAGAAAGTATTCCATTTTTATTGCACTTATCAACTTGTCTCCATAGAAATATGAGAATCAGATACACAGTTGCCTTCTATTACAGGCTTCTCATATTGCACTGAAAATGTTTATTTGCTCAAGGAGAACCTTTCATTATATTCAGTGTTCTTTTATTTACTTGTCTCCCCTTAAAATTTGTTATTAGGTCAAGCCAAGGGACTTAGTCCAGCCATGCCTCTAAGCAAAAGTAAGACAAGGCATATCAGTTTTACTTATATCATGCTGTTTTGTCCAGCTTTCTTTTCTTTTTATACTGCAGTGCCTACATTTTTCAAAACTGAACAAGAAGAAATAAAGAAGGAGGGGAAATAGGGACACCTGCTTTCTTTAGTATCCCTATCACACACAAAAATAACTGAAGAAGCTTTACTTTATCCTATGCAGTGTATGTCATGTTTTATAAAAATGGTATTAAGAACAAAATTTATTTTAATTACAGTTACCTCTTTCCTTAATGTTCCTCCAAATATTAATGACACAAAATAGGGCATATGTTTTGGAGTCCCTACAAGTTTAACAGAGTCAAAAAACACAAATATGTTGAGGTTTTCTTGTCCCATAATATTTCGCAAATGTATTTGATGCTTTGTAATCCCACATTTATTCATTAATTTCTGTGTTGCTGGTTTTCTTCCTTTTGATCTCCCTCTCCTAATCCAGTCTCTGATTAATTTTCAATGCAGTCCTGGTTCTCCGAGTCAATCCTTGTGCATTTTTCTCTCAAACATTTTCCTTTGGAACGTTGGAAAAGGTTTCACCGGTGTGATCTCTATATGAGCTTTACTATCAGAAGAATAAGAAGCAGAATTCCCTTTTGTTTAATAGTTCACTTTTTGTTGGACAAGCATTTGTATTTCCTCCATAGCATGTTCTACATCAAAAATTACTTTGATGCTTCCAGAAAAAAAATCTGAATATAGATGGATACAGCAGCTTGAATCCGACACCTGTTTGTCTATGTTCCCCATTTGTTGGACTAAACTTACTCCTCTTCTGCCTGTTGTATAGTGAGTAATCATTTTCCACAAATTATCTACTGTCTTCCACTTTTAGTACTTTGTCTTTCTGCCACAGTTTTGTCATAATAAACTCCTTAGATTGCATCTTTAGTATTAAAGTGCTTGGCTGCTTTCCCATGGCCATGTTTGGAGCATACAAGTGATGTGCTCTTACAATTAGCAACTCCTGCTGTGGAATACCAATCCAGTTGCTTATTTGTGTTTTCATAAAATTAATATAGTCTGTTCCACCTAGTTTATCTAGTACAGCAGAAAATCATAGATTTTCCCTATGTGCTCTGTCCTCTAATTCTACCATTTTTGAAACATCTCTTTGTGAACATTCTCACACTCAGCCAGCATTTTCTTCATTTTAACCTCTGATTTTTGCAGTGCTATCAGTTCATGTGAATATCTGTTTAAAGCTGCTTCTATTTTTTCCAGTCTTTTGTTATTTGAGTTGATATGCTCCTCCAATGTTTTAATAATCAGCTCTGAGTACATTTGACTTATTTTTTTCCTCTAGCTCACTGGATGTCATCTTTTGCACCAAAGCTGGAGCTTGAACTGCTTTTTTGTTAAACAGCTGCAGGATTCTTCCCAGCCAGTGTTGTCTCCTCATCATCTGTGGTTGATTTTCTTTCATGCACTTTGAATTTCTTCTTTGCTGGCATCCAAGCAGTATGCTTATTAGCCAGTAACTAAAATTTACCCCAAAAGACAAATTCATTGGCTAAGTTTTCTGAGTTTCTGTTTTTACAATGGGAGATCTTACATTAAACTCTTACTCCATGTGCAGCCATCTTGGAAGTCAAGTAAGAATTAGCAGCATTAATGCTTTTGAGAGAAATATGGAGATATTGTCAGGTCTTAGCATGCTTAATTTCATCTTCTGAATAATTGTACATAGTTCTGCATAAGCGGGAGAGAACTTTTCATCAGAAAGATCTGAACTTGGCATTACTTTCATTATTATATGCAAAAGTGCAGACACAGACACATGCACACACACACACAGACACACAAAACACACAAAAATACCATGTCACTCATGATGTTTTTTTTTTTGCATCCCCATTCCTGATGACCATTAAGCCTCCCCCAGTCACACTTGAGTTTATTCATTCACCATAAACATGGAGGTGGGATCCATTAAAGGGAGGCCAGTCATTCATGTAGGTGTCAGGTTTGCTTGTCTGTTTGCTTGCACTCCAGCTATAAGGATGGGAGGTGGGAGCTGGGGTGGAGGGTGGTTGGGAGTGAACCACGTCATTGCAGGTTTCACAATGCCTTCCCCGCATGGGTGCACACTTTTGTACACCTACTATGAAGACTATCCCTACTGATAGCTTGATGAGCCAAACCCCAGACCACAAGCCATGTCTTTTGCATTCTAATCCCTCCTCCAAGGAGACAGGTGCATTCTGTGGCTGGATCTGCCCTGCATACCTCCCAGCCCCCAGGAAAAGCATACTTCTTCTCCTCTGCCACCTCTGTCAATCACCAGAGCTGCTAACTCAGGCTGGGTTGCTTGTGCCACAGTCAGAGCTTAACCCCTACACACCACTTAAGTCTGTTGCTGTTATACAATTTTTTCCTTTTATCAAGTCTATCTTCCTTCAGTCCTTTTATCATATCTTTATCTTTCTCTGTGCTTGTAATATTGCGTGCTATATTTGGTAGAATTTACATTGTTATTAGGTCAAGCCAAGGGACTTAGTCCAGCCATGCCTCTAAGCAAACGTAAGACAAAGCATATCAGTTTTACTGGGCATATTCAGTATACCCAGGGATAAAAGCCATTAATATTTTATAAAGATATTCTTATCTTCTGGCTCCAAAACAGTATGTGCAGTTTCTCATGCTTTCAATGATTTTGTGATTTTGTACATGGCAATTTCCAGGCTGCAATAGCCAGCAGTACAGTTTAATACTTAACATAATGAAATGTGAATGACTTATATTTAGCATCCTACATCTGCTTCACAGCAATTTTGATTTGAATACTTGTTGACTCTAACAAGTATCTAATCAAGCTAAAACCATATATTCATCCTTAAATCATGTATGCATGCTTAATATTCTTATTCAAATTAACAAATCCCAAATAATATATAAATTACATATTCTGCTGCACCTTGCTCATGCTCGGTGTACTTACATATTCAGAATTCGTTTTACAGGTATACTTGTTTGTTCCATTTTTATTAAGTTGTTTAATCATTCTGAGAAAAATGCATGCAAATGATTCAGGGAGAAAGTTTTTTTTTTTTTAATATAGACCTTAGGACCAGCATACACTAGCCAGTCAATCTAAGCATTTTTTTTGGTTAGGTGTGTGGGAATCTGTTTGATCAGGGAGAAAATATGTAAAGTACAAGAGCATCCAGTGGTCAGGATAGAACCCTGCATCTGAGAGGCAGGCACACTAGAGCCAGAATGCCTTCTCTGCTATACAACTACTGCTCTACTTGAGTATGGGTATTGTTTGTCCTGTGTATTTCATTATGGGTATTGTTTGCCATGTGCATTTCATTATGGGTATTGTTTGCCCTGTGTATTTCATTATGGGTGTTGTTTGCCCTGTGCATTTTGTTATGGGTATTGTTTGCCCTGTGTATTTCATTATGTGTATTGTTTGTCCTGTGTGTATTTTGTTATTGCTATTGTTTGCCCTGTGTATTTCATTATGGGTATTGTTTGCCATGTGTATTTCATTATGGGTATTGTTTGTCCTGTGTATTTTGTTATGGGTATTGTTTGCCCTGTGTATTTCATTATGGGTATTGTTTGCCCTTTGTATTTTATGTGCATTGTTTGTCCTGTGTATTTCATTATGTGTATTGTTTGTCCTGTGTATTTCGTTATGGGTATTGTTTGCCCTGTGTATTTCATTATGTGTATTGTTTGTCCTGTGTATTTTATTATGGGTATTGTTTGCACCGTGTATTTCATTATGGATATTGTTTGCCCTGTGTATTTCATTATGTGTATTGCTTGTCCTTTGTATTTCGTTATGGGTATTGTTTGCCCTGTGTATTTTGTTATGAGTATTGTTTGCCCTGTGTATTTCATTATGTGTATTGTTTGTCCTGTGTATTTTGTAATGGGTATTGTTTGCCTTGTGAATTTTGTTATGGGTATTGTTTGCCCTGTGTATTTCATTATGTGTATTGTTTGTCCTGTGTATTTCATTATGGGTATTGTTTGCCCTGTGTATTTCATTATGTGTATTGTTTGTCCTGTGTATTTCATTATGGGTATTGTTTGCCCTGTGTATTTTGTTATGGATATTGTTTGCCCTGTGTATTTCGTTATGGGTATTGTTTGTCCTGTGTATTTTGTAATGGGTATTGTTTGCCCTGTGTATTTCATTATGTGTATTGTTTGCCCTGTGTATTTTGTTATGGTTATTGTTTGCCCTGTTTATTTCATTATGTGTATTGTTTGTCCTGTTTATTTCATTATGTGTATTGTTTGTCCTGTGTATTTCATTATGGGCATTGTTTGCCCTGTGTATTTTGTTATGGGTATTGTTTGCCCTGTTTATTTCATTATGTGTATTGTTTGTCCTGTGTATTTCATTATGGGTATTGTTTGCCCTGTGTATTTCATTATGTGTATTGTTTGTCATGTGTATTTCATTATGTGTATTGTTTGTCCTGTGTATTTCGTTATGGGTATTGTTTGCCCTGTGTATTTTTTATGGGTATTGTTTGCCCTGTGTAGTTCATTATGGGTATCGTTTGCCCTGTGTATTTCGTTATGGTTGAAACTGCCCACCCCTCTTGTAAATTTGTGTTTGGATACTCCTTCTGGGCCCATCTCATTTGCTCACTCAACTGAGTGCAGTGAGATCATATTCTGATTTCAGGCACTCCTACTGTGTACAAAGAGAGCATCTGGGAAACAGAAAAAAAAAATTAAGCTTGTTTCCTGCCTTTCCTGTTAAGTGGTATAGACTATTTGCAGGCTTCTGAGCCCCCAAGCCCTTCTGTGTTGGAGGGAAGCCTTCCAACTTAGTTTTTTTTTTCTTATAACTAGCCAGTTTTCAAGTTTCAGCACTCAAATCTGTCTCTTTGATCTCAGCACTTGTTCAGAAAAAAAAAAAAAAAATTCATCTGCTTTTACTGTACTTGTGTTTCTACCTACTTTATTTTACTTTTGCATCATGTTAAAAGTACTCAATTGTATTTATTACTGCTTGGTGTAACTCATTCTAAGTCTTTTGGTTTAAACACTTGGGCTCCGGACCACTTGTTTTGCACTGAGAGGGTTTGTGGTCTGCACTGTAGTGGCAGAACAGGTAGCTTACATCCTTCTAGGTTGGGAACTGCTGATTGAGGGCTCAGTGTCTGTTATTCTAAAAGTGTATTAATTCTGGTTTAAGCACTTGGGCTTTCAGGCCAGTTATTTTACATTAAGAGGGTTTGTGGTCTGCACTCTTGTGGGAGAAGAGGCTGGACTCTACCCTTCTGAGCTGGGAATTTCTGGTTAAAGGCTTATAGTGCATGCACATCTGAACTGCTTCTTACTGAAGTTGGTGCGCCTTGTTTACTGTGGCATAGACTGGATTCGGGCCTGCTGGATCTAGCTTTGTTTGTGTAACTTGAGCACTAATCCAGGCATTCTCTAAAGTATTCAATTGTATTTATTACTGCTTGGTAGTAATTTGATTAAAGTGTAGCTATCTTTCTAAGTCTTTTGGATTAAGCACTTGGGCTTCAGACCAGTTGTTTTACATTAGGATGGTTTGTGGCATGCACTGTGGTGGCAGGACAGGTAGCTTTCATCCTTCTAAGTTGGGAACTGCTGATTGAGAGCCCAGTGTCTGTTATTCTTAAAGTGCATTAGTTCTGGTTTAAGCACTTGGGCTTCAGGCCAGTTATTTTACATTAAGAAGGTTTGTGGTCTGCACTCTTGTGGGAGAAGAGGCTGGACTCTGCCCTTCTGAGCTGGGAATTTCTGGTTAAAGGTTTATAGTGCCTGAATATTTGAACTGTATCTTACTGAAATTGGTACACCTTGTTTGCTGTAGCATAGACTAGATCCAGGCCTACTGAATCTAGCTTTGTTTATATGCTTGTTGTTTGTTTGCTTGTTATTTCCCTGGAACGCTAATTCCACCTAATATGCGGCTTCTTAGCGCTTCTGTGGATCACTAGTGATATCTGCATTGCTTACTGTACTTATTTCCTTGTTTCACTTGAAAGAAAGTTGCTGTTTGTCATTTTTGCATTTAAGTTACCTGTAACACATTGCACTTAAGTTACCTGGCACTTGCTCACTAAAGCAATTATATAAGTCAGCACTAAAAATTAAAAGCACTACACCCTCACTCTCCACTGGCCCTTGTTTTCAATTATTAAGGAATTCCCAATATTATTCTAGCATGTCCAAAGGTCAGTTGTCAATCTCCTCTCTGGTCCAGCTGGTGAATCTGGGAATCTTGAGGCAATGTTACAACTGCCTCATGTACACAGACAACCCTCTCCTCCTCCCAACAAATTCCAACACATGTGAGAGATGCAACCATATAGCCAAACTGGAGGCTAAGCTCTCTCAACTCAGTACTGGCATAACCAGTCAGGAGGAGAAGGAAACCACACTCACTACAATTCCAGTCTCACATAGACCTACCACAACAGCAAACCAAACACATAATCACACAAAAACATACTCGGAGGCTCTAAATAAAGATCTGCCTAAGCAGCAGAGACCTCCAAAGCAGACACCCAAACAACCGCTACCCCAAAACAAAACACGTGCAACACATATCTCACAAAGCCAGTGTGCCGAACAGTCACAGCCCTTAAGACTAAACAACACACCTGATACACTTGTAATAGGTGACTCTATCGTCAGGCACACTGACGTCCCACTCACCAGGCTGAACAAGGAGAGGGTCACAGTGAGCAGCCTGTCGGGCGCTAGGATCCGCCACATAACACAAGCACTCAGGTCACTCCAAGGCAAGTACAAATATGACTCAGTCATTGTCCATGCTGGTGTGAATGACCTGAGATGTACCTCCCTGGACTACATGAAAAGAGACATAAAGGAGCTCTCTGAGCATGTAGCCCAGGCCGGTATGACCCTGACCTTGAGTAGCATCCTACCCTCACCAAGAATGATGTCACAATATGAAGACAAGATGATCAATTTCAACAATTGGCTTAAGTACTGGTGTCATTCAAAGGGGATCCAATGCCTGTCAGCTTGGATGATATGCTCGACAAGCCACGATGCTTCGCTAGGGATGGCTTGCACCTGTCACCCCTGGGCTTTCGGATATTGGCAAAGGCTCTTGCTACCCCTATAGTACCTTTTTTAGGCAAGGCTCAAAAGACAACCCACCTCCATAGGTATCACAAGGGATAAGAAACTAAGAGTAATGCTACTCAACGCCAGAAGTCTAAACCTCAAGATGCACGCACTCGAAACTCTCCTTAGCATGGAGAACATTGATATCTGTGCAGTAACAGAAACCTGGTTCAGGGCTCCCGAGAGCACCCCAGCACTACCAGGTTATACCTCATACCATGCTTTTTGGCCCCAAAGCTTGGACAGAACCACAAAAGGAGGGGGAGTATCGATATTCATCAAAGATACCCACACCTCCAGGTTGGTGGCAAAGCACGAAGCATCAGAGACTATCCATGTGCAACTAACAGTGGGTAAAACTGCCTTCCAGTTTATAGCCTGCTACAGACCACCCTCCCAAACCCAGGAACCCCACTCGGCCTTCCTGAGAACACTGGAAAATATGAAAGTCTCTCCAAACACCATTATATTGGGTGACTTCAACTACCCAACCATAGACTGGGAGCATTACTCTAGCTCCAACACCCTAGCCCAAAGGTTCCTAGAATTTATAAACTCAAATGCTATGGAACAACTTGTTACCACTCCCACAAGAGGGGAAAACATACTGGACCTGATCATCACCAACATGGGGACTCTATGCTCCAGATCAGAAGTGCATCCCTGACTGGTAAAATCAGACCATAAACTAATCTCACTGGATATTAACATCCCGACCCCACCCCCTGCCCAGAAAACCACAGTGAAAAACTTCTAAAGCAAATTTCACACTCCTCAAAACCGAGGTGGAATCCTTCAAAGCCCCGGGCCTGTGGAAAATACGGCCCAGACCACAGAATCCTTTATAAACGCATTCTATGAACACCTTCAGGAATGCATGGATCATGCGATCCCGAATAAAACCAAGACCCAATCCTCCAAAGGCAGATGTCCTGTCTGGTGGACCCCAGCCATAAACAAACTATACAATAGAAGGAGGAAGCTACTAAATGATAGAGCAAAGTCCCAAAAAGGGAAGGCATCACTAATCAGTATTAGCAAAAAACTACGGGCACTCATAAAATTGTCTAAGGCCAGCTTCGAGAGAAAAATTGCACAGGACACTAAGGATAATCACAAGGCTTTCTTTAATTATGTTAGGAACCTGGGTGGTAATTCCCAGATATGCTCAGAATTAGTCCAAAATGACAAAAAAATACACTGAACACACAGACATTGCCAACATCCTAGATGACAGGTTCAGCGCAAACTTCTCCCCCCCTCCCCACCAAAAGGGCAAATATCTATCCCAGCAGAGTGCTGCCCCCCTGACATCTCAGATGCTCAGGTAAGAGCCGCCCTCTCCAAAGCAAAAAACACAGCATCAATGGGACCAGACCGTGTCCCGGGCTGCATCCTACATGAACTCCAAGAAGAGCTAAACCCAAACATAAAACTACTGTTCAATCTCAGCCTTACTACAGGATATGTGCCCAAAGAGTGGCGTACAGCAACAGTGGTCCCTCTCCGTAAAGGTGGTGCCTCAACGGATCCTGGAAACTATCGCCCCATAAGCCTGACTAGCTTAGTCTGCAAAGCTATGGAAAGGATCATCGTGGACCTCATAAATAAAGATATTGTGGACCTACAGACACTGGATCCTACCCAGTTTGGCTTTGTTAAGGGCAGATCCTGCCTTTTAAACCTGGTTGATTTCTTTGAAACAGTCACCAAGGCGATTGACGAGGGGAAGGTGGTCCACACAGCCTACCTGGACCTCGCTAAAGCCTTCGATACAATACTCCACTCGGGCATTATAGATAAGCTCACCAGCTTAAATATAAACCCCTATGTCACTAGATGGATTGCAAACTGGCTCAAGGACAGAACCCACATGGTTAGAATTGCTGGAGCCATGTCAGACTCCAAACCAGTTACAAGTGGTGTCCCACAAGGCTCAGTCCTGGGACCTCTCTTGTTCGGTATATATTTCTCGGAGGTACAGGCCAACATGGAAGGACTGTGGCTGACCAAGTTCGCAGATGACTTCAAACTGGGCGCCATAATCAACTCTCCAGCCGACACAAGCATCCTCCAAAAGGGCCTCATAGAAACAGACAACTGGTGCCAGAGCCATGGCCTCAAGCTAAATGCCAAAAAGTGTATAGTCATCCCCTTTGGCAAAAACAAAGTGCCCACAAATTACCACATAGGTGGTAATCCATTAAGTACAGAAGAAGTAATTAGGGACCTGGGGACCCAAGTTGATAGCAATCTGTCATTTGACAACCATGTGGCCAAAGTGGTTAGAAAAACATTTTATATAGCCCACCTAATCATGAAGGGATTCACATCTAGATCAGGGGAGGTCATCGTGCCTCTTTACTCATCCCTCATCAGGCCCATAATTGAGTATAATGCCCCTTTTCGGATGTACCATACCAGACACCTGCAGCAACTGGAAAGACCCCAAAAGTACCTCACCAAGAGGATCAAAGGGCTCAAACAGATGCCATATGCTGCCCGGTTAAAGAAACTCCAGCTCTACTCAGTGGCATACCGGCTGTTCAGAGGCGATCTGTGCCTGACGTATAAAGCCATGTCCAACCCGGAATTAATGGACATGCTGCACCTCAGAAAATCCAAATCCAATCGAGCTACGCACTCGAGAGACTTGAACCTCAGCACTGAAATAAATAGGACATGCTGGAAGGACAGATTCATAACCCAGAGGCTCCCTTCACTCTGGAATAAAATCCCAGTCCAGGTTAGGCAGAGTCCCTCATTGACTCTCTTCAAGAGGAATCTTGATGAGTGGATGGGAGATCATAGGTTTACCCCGGGTATCACTTGTGTGTCACTGTTAGACAGAGGCACGGTATACTAACCTCGAAAAAGGGCATAGCAAAATAAATTTAAAATGGGTGGCGAAAGCCAAACACATTCTGGCTAGGCTTATAAATGCCCTAGGGCAGATAGCCTAGTATGAACCTATGAACCTATGAACCTATGAACCTATGGTTATTGTTTGTCATGTGTATTTCGTTATGTGTATTGTTTGTCCTGTGTATTTCGTTATGGTATTGTTTGCCTTGTGTATTTTGTTATGGGTATTGTTTGCCCTGTGTATTTCATTATGGGTATTGTTTGTCCTGTGTATTTTGTTATGGGTATTGTTTGCCCTGTGTATTTCATTATGGGTATTGTTTGCCCTGTGTATTTCTTTATGTGTATTGTTTGTCCTGTGTATTTTGTTATGGGTATTGTTTGCCCTGTGTATTTAATTATGTGTATTGTTTATCCTGTGTATTTCATTATGGGTATTGTTTGCCCTGTGTATTTCGTTATGGGTATTGTTTGCCCTGTGTATTTCCTTATGGGTACTGTTTGCCCTGTGTATTTCATTATGGGTATTGTTTGCCCTGTGTATTTCGTTATGGGTATTGTTTGTCCTGTGTATTTCATTATGGGTATTGTTTGCCCTGTGTATTTTGTTATGGGTAATTTTTGTCCTGTGTATTTCCTTATGGGTATTGTTTGCCCTGTGTATTTCATTATGGGTATTGTTTGCCCTGTGTATTTCATTATGGGTATTGTTTGCCCTGTGTATTTAATTATGTGTATTGTTTGTCCTGTGTATTTCATTATGGGTATTGTTTGCCCTGTGTATTTCGATATGGGTATTGTTTGCCCTGTGTATTTCATTATGTGTATTGTTTGTCCTGTGTATTTCATTATGGGTATTGTTTGCTCTGTGTATTTCATTATGTGTATTGTTTGCCCTCTGTATTTCATTATGGGTAGTGTTTGCCCTGTGTATTTCATTATGGGTAGTGTTTGCCCTGTGTATTTTGTTATGGGTATTGCTTGCCCTGTGTATTTCATTATGGGTATTGTTTGCCCTTTGTATTTCATTATGGGTATTGTTTGCCCTGTGTATTTCATTATGTGTATTGTTTGTCCTGTGTATTTTGTTATGGGTATTGTTTGCCCTGTGTATTTTGTTATGGCTATTGTTTACCCTGTGTATTTCATTATGGGTATTGTTTGCCATGTGTATTTCATTATGTGTATTGCTTGTCCTGTGTATTTTGTTATGGGTATTGTTTGCTCTGTGTATTTTGTTATGGGTATTGTTTGCCCTGTGTATTTCATTATGTGTATTGTTTGTCCTGTGTATTTCGTTATGGGTATTGTTTGCCCTGTGTATTTCGTTATGGGTATTGTTTGCCCTGTGTATTTCATTATGGGTATTGTTTGCCCTGTGTATTTTGTTATGGGTATTATTTGCCCTGTGCATTTTCATTATGGGTATTGTTTGTCCTGTGTATTTCATTATGGGTATTGTTTGCCCTGTGTATTTCATTATGTGTATTGTTTGTCCTGTGTATTTCGTTATGGGTATTGTTTGCCCTGTGTATTTTGTTATGGGTATTGTTTGCCCTGAGTATTTCATTATGGGTATTGTTTGCCCTGTGTATTTTGCTATGGGTATTGTTTGCCCTGAGTATTTCATTATGGGTATTGTTTGCCCTGTGTATTTCGTTATGGGTATTATTTGCCCTGTGTATTTCATTCTTACATCTTCCTTTGATCTGACTGATTCCACTCCTCTCTACATGACGACATATGACCACTGTGTGCTTCCTGACACTTAGATCCTGCTCTATTCCGTTTTCTCATTCGGCACTAAAGCCAGAGAAGCAAACCAATGTATTTTACAACTATTTCACACTAACTACATGGTTTGTTCATTTTACATAGTGAGGGTACTATGTTTGTGCAAGAAACTGTTTTCCTCCTCTGTATCTGTGATAATTTATGTTTGTTACTCATTCTGGTTTGGTACAAAATTGTTATTAAATGATAAAAAGCATTTTGTTATTACTAGGTTCAAGTAAGGATGTTTGTCTTGGGTGTTTGAAAACAGGTTATTTTTGGTCTGGCAATGAATATCTCCATCCTGATGGCAGTGTATTTCTTTGCATTTCAAAGGTGGTTGAGTGATCTAATCTACTTGGCTCCTTTGATTATTACTAGCCATGACCTAGGTACATTGTAAGAAGCAATATGCCAGTGTCTTGTGCATACATTCATGTATAGATGAAATATATTTGTAGTATCTGACCTCTAGGTATGAGGTAGCTATATTATATAGCAAAGAACATTATAAGGCAATTATACATTTAAAATGCTTGACAGTGTGTGGCATGCTTAGTGTATATCATAAGAGAGTGTATAATTTGCAGTATTGTTATATGCACAGTATCGGCAGTACATCAATATAAAGGTGTTATATCCCTGATGAGATCCTATTTTGTTTTCAATATGCTCTATAAGATGACAACTAATATTCAGAAAGGATCCATACATGTCACATATACAGAGATACATAGCATGCCCTCTTACTTGCCTAGGCAAATTGAGTCAATTAGTAAGTCAGTAAGAAGGATGTGAAGGAATATGTAGTTAGTACGTTAATCAAGCTACTGAACAAATTGTCCAGTTATGCATTCTTTTCCACTTTTTCATTCATTGGGATTGAATCGGATCTCTTTTTGAGTTCAGGTTTTTGGTTGCCTATTGTATTGCAAAAAAAATGTGTTTGCTACTAATGGATCTCACTGGCTGTACACAGCAGCTCAATAACATACATAAACAAGCACAGCCTTCAAGAAGAAAAGTCATATAAACTCACTAACAGTCATTTTAATGTAATCTGGCTTCTGTACTCACTAAAGCTGGCACGTGTCCATGTCAGTATTTTAGTTAAGTCTGGTGTTATACTTTGCCCTTCCGGTGATAAATGGTGTGTGTATTTTGATGTGATGTGTTTGTTGACATGGGAACCTCTGATACTGGTTTCTTCAGCTTAAAGAGTGAACTAACTTGCAAGATGCTATACTGTCTGTTCCCCTCATCATGCTAAATGAATGAAATACAGGAAAATGACTTAGGTCACAAACCTCGTCTCATTTAGGTGTTGGATGTAACTCTCTGAAGTAAAGAAATTCGAAGAATAAACAAAGGAAGCTGCAGTAGAGGTTGTACGATATCATGATTTATGATGTGTAGGACGCAAATATTTAGATAATTTCTTAGAAGCAGTAGTGGCTAAATGTTTGAAATTCGATAAGGATTTGAAAGCAATATGAGAAACAGCAATACAAAACAAAGTGAGGTCATGACATTTATGGTTTGTACTGACGAAGGTGTTGCAAATGCAAGTGTAGTAAATGCAGTTGAACTTTGGAAACTGCATCAAAATATCTAACTGCTGAAGAAAATAGGCTCTTCTGCCCACTGCAATGATATATTAGGACTAAACCGGTTTGTGTCAGAAGGCACATCACTATGACTATATATACATGGAACTATTTATTTCCATTTAATGTCCTTTTTATCTCATCATAACTCACTGAAAATTAATTGAAAACACATTTTAGAAAACGTCTCATCTAATCACATTTCATAGAAAATATAAAATATACAAATGCTCCTTTAAAACCCCTCATATATATAAATATAACATATATATGGATTCACTATGAAATCTAAAAATACTGAAATCCAGAATTTCAGTATTTCGAAATTACATAGCCGAAACCTTAAAAATCTAGAAAACCTATAACCGCAAAACTCAAAATCCCGAACCTACATGACACACAGAGCACACACATAAACATACACACAACTTCCCCCCACAAGCACACAGATAAACCTAGACTACATATAAGCAGGAGGGCAAGCCCCCTGCACCCCACACACCCCCTACTTATATATACTAACTCCGAGATCGCACAATCAGACACACAGAGGTAACTCACACCCGCACATTTTACAGTCCCTCACACACACACACACATCACAGTCACAACACACACTGACATACACTAAAGCCCCTAACCAACACACTTACACATACATACATACCAGAACTAATACCTAACCATTCACTCACCGCAACACCAGAAGCACTAATTCAAAATCTCCATACTTCGGGATTTTGAATTTCGCGCTTCTGTTGTTTCGGGATTTCAAGGCTTTGGTGTTATAATTTCAAATGACTGAAATTCGGGATTTCAGTATTTCAAAATTATGAAGGGAACCCATATATATATATATATATATATATATATATATATATATATATA
>NC_056742.1:439587617-439627617 GCF_019279795.1 Protopterus annectens
GAGTGACGAGTAGAGGGGAACAATGACCTCTTTTTTCCTGGATGAGAACCCTTTTATGATGAGGTGTGCCACATAGAAGGACTTCCTGACTACTGTGGCGATGTGACTATCAAAGTAGAGACTACTGTCCACCTGGGTCCCAAGGTCTCGTATCACGCATTCGGTGTTAAGTAGATTGCTGCCTATGTGGTAGTTCATGGGTACAGAGTTTTTACCAAAGGGAAGACACTGCACATTTTGGCATTGAGCTTGAGACTATGGCTCATGGCAGTTTGTTCTGTATTACAGGTTTACATATTCTTATAAAGAAGTGAAGACTCTGAATGTGCAAGTTTGAGCAGTGATCTGTCAGATGTATACCTCTCAATTTTCCAGATTTTTGCCTCATATTTTTTGTTTCTCAAAAAATCTGTGGTTTTCTTGCAAATCACTAGAATGGTCTGAGGATTAAAATCACTAAATAATGACATACGTTTGAGTTTCAGACTTAATATTCTTCAGAAAAAAGGCATGCTAAGACATATCCTGTTGTTCTGTCAGCTTTCTAAGTTTATAAGAGCAATTATATTTAAAATATGTCCCTATTTTTGGACCTTTGTCCCTGAGTAATACAGTTTATTTTAAACATTCACAATTAACACCTTATTACATGCTATCTGCTTTCATCCACATTATATCATCCATAATATTCACAATTTTTACATATGAGGCGAGTTTGTTCATCTGATGATTCTTATGAACATCATAAATAGGATCTAGCACATAGGTTTGCAGTATGAGGGTATAAACAGTAATGTGTAGCCCAGGTTAGCAGTTGGGCATCAAGACAACAGAGGAGTACCTTGTTAGATTATAAATGTAGGGATCAGAATGGTAGCTCTATCCTTAGGTTAGTCACCACGTTTGGGAAGAATACCAATATGTTATCCAAAAACACTGGGATATTTTACATGTGGATGATACGCTGTGTGGTATACTTACATCAAGGTGTTTGTTTTCTTTTTGTAGAGATAAAATATTGGGTGTTTTTTTTTACTCATTATAAACATAAGAGTAGCTTATTACAGGAACAGGTTCATCAGATTACATTGGATGGCACAAGATTGGTAGGTTGCTGTCCCTGTGGACATTGTTCATTGTGTAAATATGTAGTTAAATCTCAGCAGTTTACAAGCCACAATGCATCTAAGCTATATGATATCAAGTTTTTGTGTAACTGCAGTGCTGATTGGTTGATTTATTTAACTAAATGCATCTGCTCTGCTTTTTATGTTGGACAAACCTCATGTTCCTTCAGAATTAGTATCTCAGAACATATGAGTGATATGAGAAATAAGAGGCTTTCTAATGCATTGTATAAACATTTTATCAAGCACTCCACTGCACAGTTTAGATTCATGGTTATTGATAAAATTGAAGGTGATAGGGTAAACAAAATTGGCTGTCATGTTATACTTAATAAAAAAGAAAATTGTTGGATCATTAGACTGTGTGGGTTATTTTTCCCAGGACTTAATAAGAATTTGTAATTGGCCAATTATATGCTGATTGTTGCAATGGCTCACTATATAAAGAAGTGTTATTTTTATTTGAATTGTACTCACTGAAAAGGGTAACTTGCTTGCCAAAACCGGTTTGGATTTTTTGGGTTTATGCTTTGCACATTCCCTTGGATTGTGTGACCACAATAAATATTTATTTTTCCATTTTGGAATGCTGGCCGTCATTTTTCTAGTCAGCAAACCATACCATGTTGAGGAACCACATGTAGTCGGTCCCCCAGCTATGGGTTTTGTAACTCTGACATAGCTAAATCTGGGCTTCATTTTATGTATATGTATCTATATTAATATTATTATCTGATTATTATTAATATTAATATCTGAACAGTTTTTTTTAAATAAAACTGCCTACACAACAGATTAACAGATATAGGAGTGGAAAATGGGACATAATGAAGCATAATTCTTCTACTGAGAATAAAGTATAAGCAATGATTTACATATCTTAAAGAAAAAATAAATGTTTAACTTAGCCAGACCTTTGCAGATTTTTGTCACAAATGTCTGTAGAGCAAAGTTTACCATTTTTCAGTTTTAGGATGAGACAGCCTTTTGCAAAATTGAGAGATGTAGTTATATGCTATAATGGGGGCACTACAGAATAATCTGGGTCGTAAAAGAGCGATACTGGCTAACGCTGTCAGCAGGACCCCAATAATTTGATTATTGTTTTTGGACATTTTTGAACTTTTTTCTTAATCCCATGCCTTCTGCATATCTACAAGAATCTGCAGTTGGTGCCCTGTATATTTATTTATCACTTTCTGTCTGTATACCTATGTATTCATTTATCTTGTCTATCTATTTATGTATCAAATTATCTATCTGTATTATTTGTCCGTTTGTATGTCTACCTGCTTATCTATGTTGTCTGTCTGTTTATTGCCATGTCACTCTTTTTTTCCTATTTCTGTGTCTGCTTATTCATTTAATTATTCAACCAAGAGCTTTGAATTCACAGAGATCATACAGATATCGTCAGTTCTGCCTTATTATTTTACAGTAACTCACCATCCCTGTGCTTCAGTATCTTCCTTCCAATTTTATCTGCACAGCTTTTGGATGTTCAGCTGATCTCTGCACCTACCCAGACTTGAGTTCCTTGATTGCAACAACCTGGTAACCCATATGTAACTCTTCACTGTGTGGGTCCCTGTCTCTTCAAGGAGTCATTCTTATGGTGACTCAGACTTAACAGTTAGGTCTGATGAATGAGATATCAAAAGGCCAGATGCAGACATAAAGCTTGGAAGCATCATTGTCATGGTAGCTGGTCATTCTCCCAATCTGTGAAAGCAGCTAGTGTTAAAATGTTAGGCCATCATTACCACCCCTCTATGTATCCTACAATGTCCTGTGAGGCTACTTGTCTCACCCAGAGGTTGACCAGGTATTAGGTCCTCTAACCCTTTCTCCCATAACAGGAGAATCAACTGCTTCAAACTGTCCCCTATGGCCAACTCTACCACTGACCTGAGTCCATTCTTGAACTCAGGAACCTGCGTCACAGGTGGATACCCTACCTCTGTGCCACTAAGATGGCAGCCAACTACTATTTTTACAGGCTTCCCTGCTGACTGATAAGTAATCCATTGAGGATCTGCAAAAAAAAAAAAAAAAAAATTGGCATCAGCACAGATTTATTCATTAACTCTTCAACTAGACGTACATAAATATGAGGCTGGCAATCACTGTCCAAGTCATATAAGGTGTCATTATCATTTGATTTACATTCTGATAAATCACTGTTTTCACAATGGCATATATTCCTCTATTGATGCATTAGTATCAGCTGTCAGTAGAGATGTTTGTTCATATGTTTGTAGCTGCTACTTTGATGTAATTGCTGTGCAAATATTTACAACTGCTCTGACCTGCACCATGTCTCTCTTTCTCAAAAAATAATTTTCTTGTATGTGCTGCCCTCATTAAATGATATACAACCTCTGCTTTTTACTGGAGATGACACTTTTAGCTGAAGTCTACTGGAAAGATAAGTCTTATTATTGAAGCTTACTATTATCAATCATGACATCTGCTCTAAAGTGAACTAGAGCTAAAATTTTAAGTTTAACTTTGAAAGTGATTCTTTGAAGTAAGAAGTGACTACAGGACATTACTGTGTATTTCTGGAATAGGTATGTAGCACATCTATTGCATTCAGGAAAATATGGTATGGTGACAGATAAGGGGTCTGAAATGGCATGGGATAGTCTCAGTGGAGAATGGGGGAGCTGCACATGGGTATGATGTTCATTATATATAGGCTGGGTGGGATTTGATGCATTGTTCTGAGGAAGTCCCTACAGGAGAGAGGAAACTGCTAAACCTTTGTGAAATAAAGTTCTTTGAACTCTGCAGTGGTTGAGTTGTGCTGTGCTTTCATGTTCTACAGTTTGTTTAACAGTTGGTTGAGAAGACGTTCGTTCCAGCTGGTGGGGCACAGCTATGGAAGGGTTTGTATCAAATGCTGAGCTCATGGAGCTATTACAACAGATTAATCAACAGCTGGCTGTTCACTCTAATCAGATTAAGGGTATGATGGATAAGACTGTTAGCTCTACAAATATTTTTGGAAGTCTAGATTTTCCTTTAACCCAGCCAACACAGACTTCACAAGCCATCCAGGGGGAGCAGCCTGGTACTGCTCTCCATTTAAGCCATGAAGTGAATGTGGCTGATAGAGGTACTGCTGGTATAATTACTGATTCTTTTATGTGGAAAAATAATAACTTTGATTTTCGGCTTGAGAGAAGGAATAGTGGCACAATTCAGCATGACACTTTAACCCTGGTTGAAAAGCTAAAAGGGTTTGAGAAAGACTTATTAGCATTTAAGAAACTTCAGATGGAAACAGCATATCTTGAAAGGAATATTGAGTTGGGGCAAATACCTCAGGGGCTGTGAGTGTAGAGATACCCCAATGGAGTAGAAGGAAATGCTGAGATACTTAAAGAATTACGCAAGTTATTTGACCATACTGGTACTGAACTGCTTAAATTAATGGTCAAATATAATATACAAGCCATGGAGAAACTTTCTAAGGACTTAGATGAAAAAAACAGATTGATCTAGGCAGATTTGGCATTTGCACAACATAAGACAAATTACATTAATGTTTTCAACTGTAGATAACATTTGTGCCACTATTTTCGTAAGAAAAATGAATAAATTGAAAAGGGATATCAATGAATATGCCAAAGACAAAGTTTATCCTCTTTCAGGAGGTTCCCAGGCTAGTGAAGATGAAAGAACCAATGGTGATGTACAGAGCGGTGAGGGGATGATGCCAGAGCCGATAAACAGCATCAATGAAACTATCAACAGTTCCAAAACCAGGGCGGTGAAGGAGTCAGAAGATCTGAAAGATTAAAAGGCAGAGACCAGCAATTTCACTTTTTGAAGAGCAACTACAGGGATTTTCCTGCCCAGGGTGCAAGGCCAAAAACCAGGAGTAGGAGTCGGAGGTAGAATAGCTAGCTAAGAAGGCGGGCTTCACCATTTAAACATCTAAGTGTTTACAATGACACCAGTGAAATCATTAACGGGCATGAACAATATAAAAAAACTTTAGATAATGTTAGATTAGATACAGTGAATGAGATTAGTAATGTTTCATCTTTTTGTAGTATGAATGCCTCATTTTTTGTATGTACCGGGACTAATATACAAGATTTTGTGCCCATTTTTTCTGTCGGACTTTGCAGTAACATGAATCAACAAGTCCCTGAAAATAGTGACATTGATATATTCAACAAAGCTATGAATGGTCCATTTTCTTGTGTTTTGAATGATTCAGTTTATGCAGAGCAATCTAATAGTGACTTGGCATCTCAAATTAATGTTGGTATTAACTCTAATGAAGCACCGCAAATTGATACTATGTCCTGTCCTCACAGCGTGAACGCCAAGAATATAAAATTACCATCAGATGTTTTGTGGACTAAAGTTTGTCCTGTTCATGATAGTATGGGTTTTAATGAAAATAGCAATTGTGTCTCAAATGTTTTTTATGAAGTAGATGCATCAAATAGGGTGGATGCTAATGTTTCGGAAGGCCTAAACATAAACAAAACTCACTGTTTGAGTAATGTCAACACATCTATTGTTTCAAGTTTTATTGGTGATGGTATTGAAGTAAATACAACACAAGATACTGCTCTTTTTTTAAATGACTCATTATCAATTTATTCAATGATGGCAGATACAGAATCTACTAATGGTAGTGATTCCAGTGCTAATACTGAAAAGTTGTGTGAGTGTTTGGCTCATGCTGATAAACTTAATATGGTTTTGAGCCCGCAAATTATTGTGGAATGGCCAATGATAATGTTATTTAAAGCTCAAATTAAGTTAGTAGTTATATTAGTCATGTTGACACAATTAATAAGTTAAGTAGTAACATTGAACAGGATTTTGATGTTTTTAGTGGTTTTAATGCATATTTACATGACAACGTAAATTTGCAGGAAGTATCTAATAATGCTGGGTTCATAGTATATGAAAAGTTAAATATTTTTGAACCTAAAGTAATTTTAAATGATGTCCAGAATTTCAAGGTCTATAATTATTCTACTAAAGATATAGGGGTTAAACATGCCAACCTTTTAGCTAAGGGGTTCACCTACGTACCTAGTCGGAGGGGAAATATAACTGACACTTTAAATGAACTTAAGTGTTTTACTCATAAGCTTAATCTGAAAATGTGGTTTAATGATACTGATGCCAATGTAGATACAGAGATAAACAGGCTTAAAAAAACAAGTATTTTTAATCCCTTCATGAATAACCAAGTTAAAATATATGAAAAAATTTGTGAAAAGATTAGGCAAAAATTTAAACAGAATAATTTTACAGAGTATACCTCTAACCTTACTAGTGATGAATGGATTTTGTTAAAAGGGTTGGCTGAGGACTTAAATATTCATGTCATGAAGCCAGACAAAAGAAGTGGTGTGGATATTATGGATAGGAGTGACTATTTGAATGGGATGAATATTATATTAACAGATGGTACTTATGAAGAGGTTTCCCTTAACGAGATGCATATAGCATATAAAAAAATAGACTTATTTTTTGAAGACATGCTATATCAAAGGCAAATTAGAGAGGATGAATATGCCTATATGATAAATAAATTTCCAATGATATAAAATATATTCGGCATTCCCAAAATCCATAAAGGACTTACTAATCCCAAATTCAGACCAATAGTGGATGGGAAAAGATCCAAGACCCACTTCATAAGCAAATGTTTGGATTTTCATCTTCAGAGGGGATTAAAAGTATTTATATACATTACTACATCCATGGTGGTGCAGTGGTAGCATTGTTGCCTCACAGCAAGAGGTTCTCCCATTTGATTCTCGGCTGGAGTGCAGGGAGTGCCTTCTGTGTGGAGTCTGCATGTCCCCCCGCAGTTGGGTGGGCATTCAAAAGACATGCGTAATTGAGCGTGCCTTCGTTGAAGGTTGAACGTCGAGCTGGCACCTCGGCGTTCGTGAAAATCTACTGCCAGTCATTAGTGGACCGGAGTTCCGCTGTGGCGACCCCTAACCGGGAAAAGCCGAAAGACAACAACAACTAAGGACTCTTGGCAATTTTTGGAAGGTCTGGACAAAGTTAAAATCAATGGTGACATTATTATGGTCACCACTGATGTGTGTAACCTATTTTCTGTGATTCCACACCAAAAAAGGATGTGAGTGGCTCGAAAATCAACTCTTGAAAACTGGTCTTTTTGACCAGGATGAGATAAACAAGTTTGTTTTGTTAATGGAGGTGGCACTTAAAAATAATTTTATATACTTTGAAGGACAGTATTACAAACAAATAACAGGTGTGGCAATGGGGGTGGCATGAGCCCCAATATTTTTGAACTATGTCATGTCATATTGGGAGCAGGTACACATAACAGATGGTCCTTTCTATAGTAAAAATTTGTACTATACTCAGTTTTGGATGATTTGTTTGTCATTTGGAAAGGAATGGAAGTTAAATTCCAATTTTTTCTTGAATATGTGAACAATTCAGAAGAGTTTTTGAAATTCATTCACAACTATAGTGACACACATATCACATATTTGGATGTGGATTTGAGTTATAATAAAGTTGATAAAAATTAACATCAACCATCTATAGGAAACCAACCTTCTCTAATTCCCATTTGGAATTTAATAGTTGGCATCCTGCTCATCCCAAAAAATCCATAGACAAAGGGCAGATGGTGTGGGCTGCCCATATGGTTACTATGGATAAGGAGTTTTTGGATGAACTATTATTTATTAAGCAGTTATTTTTAAAGAGAGGATACCTCATTGACCTGTTAAATAAAATCCAACAGGCGATAATTGTCAAGCGTGAATCTCGATTTTACCAACCTTTACTAGCAAATGGTAAGGGATGGAAATTTAGTATGCAGTCCAGGGAAGTTAGGAAAGTAAATAATTATTCAACTAGCTCCATTACCACCTTTAATTTGGATGCATCTGTGGTTGTGGATATTGTTCTCAAGAACTGGGAAATCTTGAAAATTGATAACAATATAGGGAATAAGGTGCCCTGCCCAAGGTGGTATTTAAGAAGGATAGAGCTCTGAAAAATATACTGGAAGCTGGTACTTATAGGTTGGGTGGACATCAACACAGGATCAAGGGTAATTTTAAATGTAATATGTGTTCGTTTTGCTCACATATTTTAGAAACTACAGAACGGTATAGATTGAATAGTACCCCTTTATATATTGATGGTCACTACAACTGCAGTAGTCAAAATATGTGGCCAAGTGCCAATCATGTCCTGTTTTTTATGTAAGAAAAATGTGCAGGCAATTTAAAAATAGGATAGCTGAACACCTTCTAGATATTAGGCATGGCAAGCTGACCAATGCAATAAGTAGACACATCCATTCACATAGGGACCATAAATTTAAATTCTTGGTAATACAGCAGGTAACCAAAGATGAATTATAGACCTTGTACTGCATATATGTGAACTTAAATGGCAGTTATGGCTAAATGCCACTGAGTTTCCAGGAATCAATGAAACTACAGCCATTACATGTGTCTTAAAGTTTAATAATATTGTGGGCTAAAGTATTTTAGTGTTTTTAACATTTGTATTAATGTATTTATGTATGCATTTTTAGTGGATAGCTTTAATAGTTTATTGACTAGTTCATTGTTTAATTATCTAATTAGTTAATGGGTGTGATGTTCATTATATAAAGGCTGGGTGGGATTTGATGCATTGTTCTGAGGAAGTCCCTACAGGAGGGAAGAAAGCGCTAAACTTTTGTGAAATAAAGTTCTTTGGACCCTGCAGTGGTTGTGTTGTGCTGTGCTTTGAGGTTCTACAGTTTGTTTAACAGTTGGTTGAGAAGAAAATCATTTTCATGGTAACTGGTCATTCTCCCAAGCTGTGAAAGCAGCTAGTGTTAAAATATTAGGACATCATTACCACCCCTCTATGTACCCTGCAATGTCTTGTGAGGCTACTTGTCTCACCCAGAGGTTAACCAGGCATTAGGTCCTCTAACCCTTCCTCCCATAACAGGAGAGTTGACAGCTTCAAACTATCCCTCATGGCCAACTCTACTACTGACCCAAGTCCATTTTTGAACTCAGGTCACCTGTGGCACAGGTGGATACCCTACCTCTGTGCCACTAAGATGGCAGCCAACTACTCTTTTCACAGGCTTCCCTGCTGACTGATAAGTAATCCCTTGAAGATCTGCAAAAAAACCTGCGATCAGCACAGATTTATTCATTAACTCTTCTCCTAGACGTACATAAATATGAGGCTGGCAATCACTGGCCAAGCCATATAAAGTGTCGTTTTCACAATGGTGTATATTCCTCTATTGATGCATTAGTATCACCTGTCACATAGAGGTGTTTGTTCATATGTTTGTCGCTGCTACTTTCATGTAATTGCTGTGCAAATATTTACAGCTGCTCTGACCTGCACCGTGTCTCTCTTTCTCAAAAAATAATTTTCTTGTATGTGCTGCCCTCATTACATGGTATACAACTTCTGCTTTTTACTGGGGATGACACTTTTAGCTCAAGTCTACTGGAAAGAAGTCTTATTATTGAAGCTTACTATTATCAATCATGACATCTGCTCCGAAGTGAACTAGAGCTAAAATTTTAACTTTAACTTTGACAGTGATTGAAGTAAGAAGTGACTATAGGACATTACTGTGTATTTCTGGAATAGGTATGTGGCACAGCACAGCTATTGCATTCAGGAAGATATGGTATGGTGGCAGATGGATCTGAAATGGCATGGGATAGTCTCAGTGGAGAATGGGAGAGCTGCACATGGTAGGGAACTAGTTAATGAGGCAAGAAAGGGCAGAGTGAGACGTGAGAGAAGGAGGAGAAGGCAACAAAACACAAGCATACAAAATAGGAGGGAAAAGATAAGTCAAAAAGAAAGAGGGCAGGAGGGTATGGTCAGAAGTCATTCCAAGAGCACAGGTCAGTGGCAGAGGAGTGTGGCATGGATTAAAGAATAGGAAAAAATGTGAGATGTATCCCTAAAAGGGATAAGAAGTGTAGAGTCAGAAAAGATGGAAAAGAGCAGGTGAGAGTGACAACTGATGAATGGGAGATAGAAGCAGAAGGCACCAGGAAAGAGCCAATATGAGAAGGGAGACAGGAGGGGAAATTAGTATTGATGGGCACTCAGTCTTCTGAATGGGCAGAGAATAAAAAGGACAGAACAGTGGTTAGAACTTGTATGAAGAGGTCAGAAGGGATAGGAAGGGGACCAGATACATCACAGGTTGTTGGACTAACAGCCTGGGCCCTGAAGAGCACTGAGGATTTTGCAATTAGAAGGGAAAGGTTGCAGATGGAAGGAGTAAGTACATGGAGCAGGATGTGAGGGAGGCAAAAAACAATGTGTGTGTGGAGAAAATATGCTTTGTTGATTTGGTATTCAGCCATCAAGAAAATAAAAATTCTTGGTAAAAGAAAAAGGAGAGTCTGAATAATATCAAAACTGATCAGAACGGTTTCATGGAGTAGGGAGGTACCAAATCATCATAGAGGAAGGGTGAACACGAGTCTTGATACATGGAGTAGGGAGGTACCAAATCATCATAGAGGAGGGGTGAACACGAGTCATGATACGTATAGGCACCAGTGGTTTGTCATAAAGGGGCAGATATGGTACCAGGAAGCTGACCATGGTGGTAGTATTCTATTCCTGTTACTGGCCTGCTGCTAGAACACTGATGAAGCGAGGGGTAAGAGCTTGGAAAAGATGGAAAAGAAGAGTCCTGGCACGCAGACTGTGTCTATGTCAGAACAGACTCTAGATGAGACCAGAAGAAAGCATAGCACTGAACTGGAAAGGTATGGCTCAATAATGTGCACTTGCCTCCCTTATCTGTTGGTTCCTTTGACTACCTTGTACATTATAGGGTATATCTGATCTTTTTATTTCTTCTACAACTGTTGTTTATGCTTGTAGTCATCACACCACTTCCTAGGGTATAACTGAGACATTTAGCCCTTATATTAAGCTTGCACTATGTATACTGCTTGGCTGATCTGAATGTAACTTCTATTCACTATTGTAAAGTCTGTATTTTGACTCTTTTGCTGTATTGACCAGTCTGCTTAGTGCACCTGTTCTCTTGCATTACTCACTCTGCATCTGCCTAAGTTGTTCTGGTCACATCTCAAAATGATCTTTGGACCAGCTCATCTATCCCAGTTAGTAAGCTAACTAACTAACTAACTAACTAACTAACTAACTAACTAACTAACTAACTAACTAACTACATTTGTAGGTTAATAAGTAAGTAAAAATACATTAATTTACAATAAAATAAAAAGTAAAGGAGTGCCACAGAAGCTGAAGACAGAATTAGGTTCGTAGGTGTATACTAGGCTAATGACTACAAAGACCTTTTTAAGCCTAGTCATGCATCCCAAATGTATCTCACAAGTTTTAGTACCCTAAGATTATTCTAAGGAGTATATGTCGGCTTGTGCTTGGGTGGTCAAGCATTTGCATGTGCCTCTGCTCATTAGGGACTTAGGTGCCAGACAAGAGGTGAATTTCTGATTCCCAATCCACTGGTCTAAATTCCACTTGACTTAGTTTAGGGAAGAACTTTGCTTCACATGGATGAGAAGCCTGTTCTTGAGAAGCCAAATTGGAAGTGATTTCTCCTTTGTCTGAACAAGCAAATAAGGTCACTGGTGAAATCCTGTAAGGCTAACTTCGAGTCCAAATTGGCCACATCCACCAAGGACAATCACAAGGCCTTCTTCACATATGTCCTCAATCTCAAAGGCAACACCCAAATCTGCTCTGAACTGGTGGTCAATAACACCACATACACAAACACCATAGATATAGCCAACCTGCTAGCAGACAGGTTCAGTGAAAACTTCACCCCTTGTCCCCTCCATCAGTAAACTAGGAAATCTCCAGCACCCCCCCATCACCAGGGGAGCAGGTCCTTAATGCCCTCTCAAAGGCAAAAAAATACAGTTTCCATGGGACACGATTACATCCCTGGCTGTATCCTACATGAACTCAGTAATGAGCGCTCAGCTCCATTAGATGCCCTGTTCAACCAAAGCCTGAGCACTAGCTTCATCCGAGCTGAATGGAGGACAACCACTGTCATCCCTTTACAAAAAAGGTGGAGCATCCACTGACCCAGGCAATTACAGGCCCATCAGCCTAACTAGCCTGATCTGCAAGGCCATGGAATGCACTATTATGGACCTTATAAACAAGGACACTGGTAACCTCCAAATGCTTGACCACACACAGTTTGGTTTTGTCAAAGGGAGATCATGCCTATAAAACTTGGTCAACTTCTTTGAAACAGTCACCAAAGCCATGGATGAGTGGAAGATGGTGCACGCCACTTACCTTGACCTAGCCAAAACCTTTGACACTATTCCTCGCTTGGGCATAATAGATAAACTCTCCCAGCTATGCATCAACTTGTATGTTACCAGATGGGTAGCTAACTGGCTCACTGATAGAACCCACTCAGTCAAAGTAGGGGAAGCCACCTCTAGTAGTGGACCCGTAATGAGCGGTGTACACTAAGGATCGGTCTTGGGGTCTCTACTGTTTGGGATATACTTTTCTGAGGTGCAAGCCAAAACCAGTGGTCTGTGGCTGACCAGCTTTGCAGATGACTGCAAACTGGGTGCTGTCTTAAATTCCCATAGTAATGTGAACATCCTCCAAGAGGGTCTTACGCAAACTAATGACTGGTACCAGAAGCATGGCCTCAAACTGAATTTCAAGAAATGCATCATTATTCCCTTTGGGGAAAATGTCATGCCTACTAATTATCACATTAATAACAATGTACTAAGCATGCAATCGGTCATGAGGGACTTGGGCACCCAGGTTGATAGCAACCTGTCTTTTGACTACCATGTTGCCTCCATTGTATGGAAGGCTTTCTACATGGGGCACCTCATAAATAAGGGTATTTCATCCAGGAACAAGGAGGTCATGACATCCCTGTACTCCTTTCTTATCAGACCCATTATTGAGTACAGTGCCCCCTTCGGCATGTACCTTGCTAAGCACCTGCAGCAGTTGGAGAGACCACAGAGGTTCCTGACCAGGAAAATCCAGGGTCTCAAACAACTATCCTATACAGATAGGCTAAAATCCCTGTCCCTGTACTCAGTCTCATACAGACTGCTCAAAGGTGACCTGTGTCTGGCATGCAAGACCATTTCAGACCCAGCCTTGATGGAGTTGCTAACATATCTGTAAGACAAATTTCACTCACGCAACCTGCACACAAGGTCTTAACCTGGTCTGTGACATTAATAGAACTTGTTGGTAGGATAGATTTATGTCCAAAAGACACCCCCATCTGTGGAATAGTCTCCCTGCCATGTCAAGCAGAGTACCTCTCTAGCCCTCTTTAAGAGGGACCTGGACAACTGGATAGGAAACAGGAAATATACCCCTGAGATCCCACCTGTGTCCCTGCTTTACAGGAGAAACAGGTGCTGACTTTGAGGGAGCATGGGTGAAATTCTTGGCTAGGCTTATAAGGGCCTCCAGGCCAATAGTCTAGTATCATCCTATTAACCTATAATCCTAAGGGGCATTCTCTGAGGCACATACTGGTCCCTCTAACATTTTCTATTTATGTCACAAGCTAAGTCCTTAGATTGGCTATTTCTGATGCTATTTGTTTTGTGGATAAGAATAATAATAATACCCTTTTTTAACTAAGTTGGCTGACTAGACACACAGTTCCTTTTTAGGGGTGACTTGGGAGCAATATCAGGGTAAGTGACCTGTTCAAAGTCGCACAGCAGACAAATGACAGCTGAAGGAAATCAAACCCTGTACCACAGGAATTATAACTCACATCCTTAACCCTGTGTACCAACTTCCAGAGATGCATAAGGTCCATCAGAGAGGGATTTAATGATGCCTTTTATGCCAGACAGAGATCACCTCTCATCAATTGGTAGGAGACAGAGTACAGGGGTAGGGCTTTTAGGTGATCTGCATAGGACATGTTGTTCACACCCCAATATCCTTTTTGAGAGGAACCTCTGTGACTGTTCCAGTCATTGCATGTGGCCTGGTCAGGTACATACTAAAGGGAGCATTGTACTGAGTGACTTGTCTGATGAGGGCTGAAAACAGTGGAGCAATGACTTTCTTGGATCTAGATGCCATACCCTTGCTTATAAGTTGTGCATCATAGAATGATTTCCTTTCTAGCATGGACACATGATGGTCAAAGGCTAGGTTACTGTCTACATGCTTCCCTAAATACCTGACTACTGGATCCACTCTTAGGAGAGTGTTACCAGTAATGTTGTTTCCAGGACTGGCCAACTTCCCAAATGATACTATTATGCATTTCGTGGCATTGAGTTTCAGCATGTGGCTCTGACACCAGTTATTTATCTGAGTCAGCCCTTCTTGGAGAATATTTGTATTTTGGGGGGCATTCTATGACTGCAACTCTTGGCCTTGATTTTAGAGAAGTAGATATAAAAAAGGAATGGAGTTCTGCACAGAGCCCTGAGAAACTCCATTAATGACTGGCCTGTTTGTGGATGTGAACTCCCCTATCCTAACTTCTAGGGTCCTATCTGAAGCCATCTGGTTATCCATTGGGTTACATAGGAGTTTAAACCTAATTTCATGCATTTGTTTACAATGGCCAAGTAGGGTATTGTGTCAAATGCATTGGCCAGATCAAGGAATTCAGTATGTACCATTTTGTCCTCATCCACTGCCTTGGTGACCTTCTCAAATAAATCTACCAGTTTGAGCAGGCATAATCTGACCCTGAAGAAACAAAACTGGGTTGGATCCAGTGTCTGAAGATTTCATATGTCATTGTTAATCATTTTCATGATAAATCTTTCTGTGGCTTTGCATATGAGACTAGTCAGGCCTATGGGTATGTAGATTTCTGGGGTCCATTAATGTCCCATCCTTGTGCAGAGGGATAACCATTAAAATTCTCCATTCACTTGGCAAGAAGCCTGTCTGGAGGCTATAGTTAAGTAGTGATTCTAGTAGTCCTGATAAGTCATGTTTCATGCTATTTAGGAGGCATCCCGGGGTATTATCAGGGCCCATTGCTGTAGTAGTCTTGCCCTTGCATTGAGGACCTGCTCTCTAGTGAAAGTTGGAAGGGGGGAGGGTTATGTTCAGTTGTATTTACAGATGGGTGGCTGGAGGAGAGAGGGAGGGGTAAAACTGGAGATGAATTCATCAACCAATATATTTGCTGTATCTTTCATTGTAGGTGTCTCCATTTACAATTAGTTCTGCAAATTGTTGTGTATAGCCTTTGAGGTTGTGGACATGGCTGAAGAAAACCTTATGGTTGTCTTTGACCTGAGAGGTTAGTTCTAACTCACCTTTGGCTTAAGAAGACTTATTTGTCCCCTGAGTTGCATTTTTAGATTAATTAGAGAATTTTTATCCTGCTGGATGTTGCACTTCTGTATTTTTGTCATGATTTTATTCCTTTTGTTGTACACGCTATTTATATTGGGATTCCACTATTGTGGCTTGTTTTTTTTGTGTTTGTTTTGTATTTATTCCTGGTAGGAACAGCTGTTTCCATGCATCTATTGACATGATTGTACAAGGTCCCTATAAACAATTCTGCATAGACAACAATGCTTTCAGGGTTTGGATGGCTAGAAATTCTGTCAGGAAGTTTGCCTTAGAATAGTTCTACAATGTTACAGGGTTACCAGGGATCCCAGTTCTTCTTTTTATTTCAAAGGAGATACATTATGTCCTGATCTCACCAGAGAAGACATTACACTGAGGAAGTTCAGTGTTCTCCCCTGTTAGTAAGGACCAAATCCAGCATGTTCTCATACTTAGTGGTTGTATGAACTATCTGTTCCTGGATGTTTGTGTTGATTTGTATTCAGAGGGTAGAAAGAATCAGTAAAAACTAAATGAAAACTCCAGACAAGCTAGAACTTCCAATGAGTGACCTCCCAAACCTCCTGTAACAGAGGCACATGGGATATATGCAAATGACCCTTATGAACATCAGGTGTTTCAGCTATATGGCAATTCTGATTGCCCATGACTTTTATGTTTGAAGTCGTTTTAATGGACAATTTCAGGCCAATAAAGCCAAACTCACAGAGGGTAGAAAGAAGGAAAAATGGATGCAGAACACAGGCAGAAAAACAATCAACATTGAAGCATGTTTGGTCTGGGTAGTATTGAAAGACAAGACATCTGGGTAGGAAGACAAAAGAGTTGGAAAATGACGTAAGAAGGAAAAGTGAATATGCTGGTGTCACAAAAACAATTTTAACTTTAATGGAAACATTATGTCCAGACTACAGACACTGCAATGGGCACCAACATGGTGCCACGATATGCAAACATCTTCATAGCAAACCTAGAAATAGCATGTATACAACACTGCACACACAGACCTGCACTTATTTTCATTTTATTGATGACTTATTTATAATCTGGACACATTGATTAACTCCCTCAAGGAATTCCACCAAGGACGCAATAGAATCTCCCTAGCTACTAAACTCTGCTTGCAGTATTTGACTTCAAGTGTAACCTTTCTTGATACTATGGTTATTAAACAAAATGGGAGGTTAATGGCATGTGTCTGCAGGAAGCCAGCTGATGTATCTGCACAGAAGCAGTAATCATCCCAACAACACAAATATATTGGTTATTTACAGTCAAGCACTTCAAAATCAACACATTTGTTCTAGTGAGACAGAAAGGAAGGAAGAAAGAAAGAAAGAGAAAGAAAAACATAGAGTTGGCACAGTTGAACGATGGCATGCTTGCTGAAGGTTACTCTGTCAGAGAGTTTGATGAGACTGTAGACAGAGCAATACAACTACCATGAGAACAGCTACTTCAGTATAAAGTGAGGAACCGCTGTGCTAGAGTTCCACTAGTGACAAGCTATCCGGAATTTTAAAAATATACTGTACAAAATCATAAAGGACCTCGAACCAATGTAGACTGATGATGATGACAAGTTCAGAGACATTTTTCATGTACCCCCATTTACACAGCCACCAAATCTAAAGTGTCTTCTTGTGAGAAGCACACACAGACCAAAACAGAACATAGTCCAGAGTACTGCAAAACCCTGCAACCATTCAAGATACAAAACATGTCACATAATTGTACATTTTCCAAATAACAATTTCGCAGCACATAAGTTTCAAAATACAGGGTTTGTTTATGTGCACTCCCAAAAACATACTTTATATAACCAAATGCAGGAAATGTCCAGAGACAGGTTACATAGGAGAGACAGGCCAGGATGAATGCCCATAGACACACAGTTACAAATAAAATGACTAACAAACCAGTGTCAGGGGATGTTTCCCAGTCTGATCATTCTGTATCACATATGACAGCCATGGCTCTCAGACGGCATTTCTGTACACCTTTGCAAAGAAAAACAATGGAAATTAAGTTAATTCAGTTTTTCAGCCTGACAGTCAGTGGTTTGAACCTGGATACTGGTTTTATGAGACATGATAGTAACTAACTTTACATTTTGAACAACTAAAATGGGCATAAATAAGATACACTGGACAGCAACATTTTTATTGCAATGCATTATTTATGATGAATTTACTCTTAATTTAAACTGCTGCCTATTTAAAATTGTTAACAGTAACTGTTAAGATTACTGGGGTCTATGTTTTAGCACCTGCATTTTATTCATAACCATAAACTTAGCAGTTAGCAAGGTCTTAATGTTCAGACAGTTTTAACTGTATAACAAAACTTTGTCAAATGTTGCTGTTCTTCAGAAATGTAGGCTGACATAACAGCACCATTTTCTTTAATTTCTGTTTTTACCAGTGTCTTTCTTTATATTTTTACTCAGTTAACTAAACACAGCCTGTTAGTGTATTAACAGCATACAACATCCATACATTCAAACCCTCTATTTTATTCTCTTGGCAGTCTGTGCTTTTCCCCTCATCATGAACTGGATGTCCTTGTTCATTCATATTTTCTTTTAAATGAAACACCTAGCTCGCAAAGATTGCTTGTTTAGACAGACTAATAATTTACAAATTATAACGTCTTGTTTTCCTTGTCTTTATTTAACTAATCTTTCTGCACATCTCTTGTTTTGAGATTTACAGTCTCTCTGAGTGTGATTTTCTCAGCTCAGTGCATACTAACTGTAACGTAACATGGCAAAACTTTGATTTTTAGAGCATGGCATGACCCCTGTCTTCTACAGTTTCAGTCTCTCTCTCTCTCTCTCTCTCTCACTCTCTCTCACACACACACACACACACACACACACACACACACACACACACACACACACACACACACACACACACACACACACACACACACACACACTGTCAGTACCTGAGGTGTAGTCTAAGTGGATTTTTTTTTCACACTAGCCTTTTTTGATGTTTTCTTTTTTAGCTAATTGAAATAAATGATGCACTTCACTTTCTAGGCACAAGCATTGTATCTAAAATCAGTAACTTAATTCCTGATGAAGGGTTCATGTCAGGTCAAAAGCCTGAGTAACTCCAAAACATATTTTGGTCCAATAAAAGGTATTACATCACATTTGTGTTCCAGTGTCTTTGTGTTTTCTGTTAGTAGACGAACACAGCATTTCTTTAATTTTTTTCTATAATACTGACAGATAATTTTAATATTGAGTGTCTCAGCCTTAGAAGTGCAGCCCTTTTATTTGTCCCAGAACTAAAGAACTTCCCTTAGATTATTTAAGTACCATGGCTGGAGGTCAGAATGACTGCAGTGGATCATGTCCAATGTACTACCACATCACCAGTGTCCAGACATGATGTCTATCTCAGTATGTGGTTGCCCACATGATTTTTGTTTGTGCTTTTACTTTAGTGAGCAGACCCTTTATTACCATGTGTTTCTTTAGTTTCATGCCTGACACTTTTCCTCTACACAAGGCCTCTTCTAGACCCTACAAACTAGAGTCCTTGAGGTTTGATCATGGAAGATGCTTTGGCTTTTTTGTTTTCATAAACAGTTCCAATAATTTATTAAAATAGTAAATCAAAATGAGCGCTTTTGTCTCAGCAGAGAGACTTCTTCAGATAAAAAATACATCCACATCACTTCCATAAATACCCCTGCTAATTTACTATTTATCAATTAAATATTTAATCATTTAAAGGAACATTCACAATTCTCTAACCTATGATTGCAGCCCTTTCTTTAAGAATAGGTTTAACTGACACATATTCATTCAGACCAGGAGGTGAAGTAGCTCTTAACCTAAGTTGTCATACAAGTTCTCTTTTTAAAAGTGTTGACTTCCATTTACCACCTTGTGGGTTCTTTTTAACAACTTTAAGAATACCAAAGTGGTAACCGACATAATTAGAACAATCTAGAGAGTGCTTGTATAAGGCACTATTATCTTTCTTCATCCTTATATTATAAAGGTGTTCATAGATTCTGTTTTTAAGGGCCCTTTCAGTTTTTCCTATATAAAAACATGAACAACCCATTATCTAGGGTCAAACTGTCCAATCTAACTATGAAGGAACAGTAGTTACACATTCCACATGGTGTAGTTCCCCATTTTACCTCATCCCTATTAGGTGCTTCTACCTCTAAAAGCTCTTTGAAATTCTTTACAGTCTTGTATGAAAATATGGGCCTGTTCCCCACTATTTCATGAAGCTCCTTACTGACTTTAAAAATACACCAATTGGATTGTGGTATATACGCAAAGGCTTTGTAAAATGGTTAAATTCCATAACATATGCCTTGTCGAACCTCTTGTTGGAATCACATGTGTTATCTTTGTCTAACTAGAACTTAGAAAAGACATAAGCTATGGCTTGCTTGTAGTCACTCTTTAACATTGAAAGAAATGATTTTTAAACTTGAGAAAATGTTATTTAAATACAAGAGCATTCAGATTGACAACAGCTTTTTAAATGAATGTTTGAGACTTAAAATAGTCCCGCAAGGACTGAGGTTATACAAATACCCCTTTGGTTTAATGTATAATGAATTATTAACCAAGGAATTCAGCTGTTTTTTGATAAATGTGGTTTTGAGTTATTAAACGTGATACTGAAGTATAATGAACTTTTTATGAACCATTTGAGTTTTGAGTTAGAAGGATTCAGTCAGGACATTTTAAATGACTTACTGTTTTCTGAATATGAAAAACTTTACCACAGAATTATGGTCAACGTTGACAAAAAATGTGGTAACATTTTTCTCAGGGAACAAAAGAAACTGGAAAGAGACAGGAAGCAGTATATAGAGGGATAGAGCCTACCCTGGTCTCAAACATTTTGGGGGGTAAATCAAAGAAAAGGGAGGGAAGGAGTACCTCAGACACCCCCTGGTTTCAGAGTTAACAACCAACATGAAATAAGGGAAGGCTTGGGTGAGTTAGGTTCTTTTTCTGGCCCTAACCCAGATTTTTTTCTTGTAAGATGCTCTGAAAAGCTAGCCAGCAAGCTGAGACTAGCACTGGATTCAGGGCAGCAACATATGGACTAGGGATTCACAGAATGCCAGACAGGGGAGAGAAGGAAGAAGAACTGATCACATTCAATGAGAATGGGATAGTTTGGCATTATAATGATTTTAACATTTATAATTATACTGAAAAACCTCTTGTGAAGGAACATTTTACACTTTTTTTGAAAGGATTGAAGTACATTCCCACTACCAAGGTGGATGTGGCACAAACTATGCTAGATTTAAAACTGTATTTGAGAAAAATCTGTTTGAATTTGTTCTTTAAAGAACATGAAGGGAGTGGTGAGGTGAAGGTTAGGTATACGGGCTTGAAGAGAAATAATACTTTTAATCCACCCCTTCATCCAACTTTACAGGTTTTCTAAAGATGTGTAACTGAGGAGATTTATAACCATTACTCCAAAGGCAACAATTTTTTTCTAACATTACTAAAGAAGAAAGATTTGTATATTTTTTCAACCATCCCAAAAAATGAGGGAATTAAATATTTTCATGAAATATTATGTAACCAGTCTACCCTATCACATGACTCAGTGACCTTATTAGTGGAATTAATGGAGCTGGTTCTTTAGAAGAATTACATCCATTTCCAAGGACACTCTTAGTAGCAAGTCACTGGAGTAGCAATGGGGGCAGCTTATGCCCCTGTGAATACCAACTTGGTGATGTTGGGGTGGGAGTTGGAGCATGTTCTCAACAGCCCTTTTTCCAAATTCCTACATCTATATGTTAGATTTCTGGATGACATCTTCATTTTACTTTATAAACTATCTTAATGGCTGCTCCCAGTATTTTAAATCCACCTTTAACTGGGCTAGGGACAGTATTAATTACCTTGATGTTACTGTGTCCCACTCTGTAGGAAGATTTAAGTCAAACATTTATAGGAAGGACACTTGGTGTACCAGCTATTTGCATTACAACAGCTGCCATCCTCATTTTCAAAAAGGAAATTTGGTGAAAGGACAGGCTATTCAGATAACCAGAATGACATCAGTTAGTGAGGACTTGAGAACAGAATTCCACAAGTTAAAGGAAATATTCACTGAAATTATAGAAGAAATTCACCAAGGTTGGGGTACTAGATATTCTCCCCTCTTGGGTGTGGGGTTAGACAAAGATAACACAAGTGATTCCAGCAAAAGGTTCGACAAGGCATATGTTGTGGAATTTAACCATTTTGCAAAGCCTTTGCGTAATATACTACAATCCAATTGGTGTATTTTTAAAGTCAGTAAGGAGCTCCATGAAATAGTGGGGAACAGGCACATATTTTCATAAAAGACTGGAAAGAATTTCAAAGAGCTTTTAGAGGTAGAAGCACCTAATAGGGATGAGGTAAAATGGGGAACTACACCATGTGGAATGTGTAACTACTGTTCCTTCATAGTTAGATCGGACAGTTTGACCCTGGACAATGGGGTGGGAAGTAAAATCTATTTCAAGAAGGGAACTGTGGGACAAACAAACTAGTTTATTTAGCAAAGTATGGAAGTTGGTTATATTTTTATATAGGAAAAACTGAAAGGGCCCTTAAAAATAGAATCTATGAACACCTTTATAATGTAAGGATGAAGAAAGATACTAGTGCCTTATACAAGCACTCTCTAGATTGTTCTAATTATGTCAGTTAACACTTTGGTATTCTTGAAGTTGTTAAAAGGAACCCACAGGGTGGTAAATGGAAGTCAACTCTTTTAAAAAGAGAACTTGTATGGCAACTTAGGTTAAGAGCTACTTCACCTCCTGGTCTGAATGAATATGTGTCAAGTTAAATCTATTCTAAAAGAAAGGGCTGCAATCATAGGTTAGAGAATTGTGGATGTTCCTTTAAATGATTAATTATTTAATTGATAAATAGTAAATTAGCAGGGGTATTTATGGAAGTGATGTGGATGTATTTTTTATCTGAAGAAGTCTCTCTGCTGAGACAAAAGCGCTCATTTTGATTTACTATTTTAATAAATTATTGGAGCTGTTGGAGCATGGCTGGAGCACTTCTTGTGTTTTATTTTTTTGGTTTTGATTGTATTTCCCTGATATTTTATTATTTCTTTGTTTTCATCTTTCGTCTTCATTTTCAGCATTCATTTACCTCTGTAAAGCCCAAGGTTCATAGTTATGGATTGCTCACCTTCTGTCCCATGTGAATACATGAGGCACAGAGACAACAGATGGCAAAATGAGGCCATATAACAAAATGACTATAAAAAGTAAATACAAAAATACCGAGTCCAAGCAAGCAAGCAAAAAAAAAAAAACACTGTTTATTAACATAATGCATCTCTGGTTCCTCAGCACACTGCCTTCAAAGAATTGCAGTGCAAATGGTAATTAAATATTTAAATACAGATCAATTAAATCTTCAGGAACACTACAACACTTTTTACTGTGACATGTATAGTAATCATTCAAAACACTTACGTTTCTCATAGAAATATCTGACAATTTGGTGTAAAAACTGCCATATCTTAAAAAAACTACATTATCTCCAATTGATTCTTGTTTTTTTCACCTGTATATCTCTAGCCTGATTGATCGCCTTCACCTTCGAAAAACTGGAAACACCACCATTATGTATGCAGAGAACTAAATTTGCATCATATTATAAACAGAGCCCGTTGTCATAATAGACACCTATCCTAAAGGGCTCCCTACCTATGAAATATACTCTTTTTCTATATCAGACTCAGACCTGTGACATTCATCAGTCACACTTAATGAGGGGGCTGTAATAAATAAATTCACCCTGGACTGTGCAGTCAGGCCCTTATAGATAAGGAAAACAAATGGCTTTGAGTTTTCACTAGCTAGGCTCCTGATGCTCTACCAGATGGACTGCCTATTAAGAACCCATGAACCCATGAACATTAATGGATGCCCTGTTTTTCTGGGATCTAAATGTATATTTGTAATCTCCTGGATGGCTGCTACTTGTACTGATCTAACAATTCATTTTGATAACATCTTTAAAATAATATATCAGCCCCTTGTTTAATACAGTTTGTAAACTTGATCTAATGTGGCATTTCTGGAAAGAAAGTGCAAGTTGCAGTTTATTTTTATTGTATTTATTTGGCATTTGTTTACCAGGGAAGTTGAAATGGGATAATATCCCATTTTCAGTTGAGGCAAAGATCCACATTGACATAATATGGCTACAGTTAAATAAAGTTATTACAAAGAATAATGCAGAATAATAACATATTAACAAAGTGAAAATTTAGACTCGGCTCATTCAACATGAACCTACACATATGTAGTGCAAATATTGGGCAGCTATAATAAGGTGAACAATAACATTGCCAATATATTAAGTATTATTAGCAAGTTATATTTCATAGAAGTGACATTAAACACACTGAGTACACTCTTTGGAACAGCTGACTTGACTAGATAATATAGCTGAGGCAGTAATATATTTGATCTTTGTCTAAGAAATCGATTTTACTATTTCTTCTGTCTGAATATAGTCAAAGTTTGCTGGTGGTGGAAGGAGAGAGGGGCTAGTTCTGTCTGGGATAATGCAGGAACAGAGCCAGGTTTTATTTAGGCAGTCTTTAAGTAGTTTGAAGTTGGAGAGGTTACAGGTAATTCGAATTTGCAGAGGAATAGAATTTCAATTTTGGTGATAGTGTGATTAGAGACTTTGACTAGAGTACTTGTAGGGCTTATATATGATGAGAAGATGTTATTCATTAGATCAAAGTAGTCTATTAGGGAGATAGGAATGGAGAATAGGAGTAAAAGCAGGGCTATCATCAGCTTTGTCAATAATGTGCGAGTGAAGATAAGCTGTATGTAATCTAAGTGGTGAGGTAGTTTGAGCCATTTCAAAGCCTTAAGGGGAGAACAGCGGTGGCTGCAGTATTATTTGTTGGTGGCAAATTTTTAAACTTTATTATAGCATGCCTCCAGCTTATTTTTAACTGTAGCTGTTGATTTATTGTCAATTTTCTAGTTATTTTATCTTGCCAGCAAGCACATTTAATTACTCTAAGTAAAGTATTGTGTGAATGAGTATGTTTTATAAAAGACCACCCATAATCATTATTAAAATTTTCAAACAAAGAAATCAAATGGGTTATTTGTTTAACTATTTATTTATTTGACACTTCCTTTACCGGTGAATTCCAACTGGGCCAAAAAGTACCTATTTTCAGAGGAGGCCCAGCGAGAAAAGCTCCACAATTACAAACTTTCAAAAATCAATTACAGATATTTTAAATCACAAAGTATCATGTGACACTACAAAACATAGGATTGAACATGTTGTAATGAGAAAAACATAGAGCATATTTTCATAGTAGAGTGCAATGAAAAACAATAACATGAGTTGCAGAAAATATGTGCGGAAAAACTCAGTAGTAGTATTATTTGTTATATAGATTAGTATGCGATAAATGAGACCTGAGACAGTTCTAATAAGATATTTAAAAGAGATATTGGAGATTACATGATTAGAGGGAGTCAGAGGAAAATGAGTGATGTCTTAGTATGAGAAAGGGTGTTCCCATTAGGGTTATAGAAAGAAGCTAAGATGGAGAAAAAAAGAATATTATAAGAAGAGTGTGGGAAAAGGTGTCTTCATCTGAGCTGCAGTGATTAGGGAGGAACGAGAAAGAGAAAGTAGTAGAAAAAAGGTCTGCAGAGAGAAAGTTGATAAGGTAAGGTAGTGGGAAAGCAAAAGAAAGGAGTGGAATAGGAGGCTGGAGAGGGTTGTGAGATGTGACTTAGGTTGAAGAGGGTGAGTGAAGTATAGTAAATTCAGCCAGGATTAGCACAGGAGCAAGTCCAGGATTTTGTAAAATATTCTTTTAGGGAACATTTAAAGGTGGGTAGATTAGAAATAGTTCTGGTGGTTAGAGGTAGGGAGTTCCAATTGAGTGCAGTTGAGCGTGAGTATGGGTTTTATCCAGGGGGTTTATTTGGTTTATTTATGGTGATAAGTCATTTGCCTTCTATTCTGAGAGATCTTTTAGGGAAATATATATTGATTAAAGTGGTAAGAGATGGGCAGGCTAATGGGTGGTGTATGATTTTAGGAACTGTTATAAGCTGGATGTAGGAGACATGCAGAGATGGAGGGGGAGTTCCAGCCAGTGCTATGTTATTTTCTGATCACAAATAAATATCAAGTCATCAATATATCCAAAATAAATAATTGCAATTTTCTATAAACATCTGAGTGATTTTATATATATATATATATATATAGATTGTGCTGTTTGTTGGTGTTTATATATATATATATATATATATATATATATATATATATATATATATATATATATATACGTATATACCAGGAATGAGTTAACATATATGAGTGCAAAGATCCCCATGGTCATACTTACCAGTTGTCTGAATTACTTTTTTTCAAAGGTGAAATACTTGTGATGCAGATAAACGCACAGAAGGTTTGGAGCAGATTTATGTTTAGGATCAGCTCCTAACGCTTGTGCTACTGTCCTCATCCCAAGTTGATATGTTATTGATGTATATATGGATTTAATGCCAATCGTGGTCTAATAAGAATATTTCTGACATAAATTTTGTTTTGAGGCAGGCTGCAGGTCTCTTCCAAAAAGCTTTATTCACAGGTTACACACAAGCGCTTTCTCCAACTGGCTTCTTCAGTTGTATACAAGAACTGACAACACACCCATATTTATACTATGCATCTCTCAAGTAACTAATAAAGAACTTAAAGGTATACAAAACTTTAAAATAATAAAATTAAAATGTCAACTTTATAAAAACTCCTATCCATATTTTCATGATATATATGAAGCCATAAATAATATATATAAATGTATAAATATTTCCCATATATATATATATATATATATATATATATATATATATATATATATATATATATATATATATAAAACATAAATGCAATTTCAATAAATACCATTGTCTATAAAAGATATACATAAATATGCAATCAATAATTCAACAACTAAATAACTATCTACGTAGGGCTCTGTTTTTTAAGAAAGGTTTCAATGGCACATGGTCATTCAGGCCCATGTCCATAGTCAGCTTTCAGTTTAACTATCCATTTTAGTTCCAGATTCTCTGTTTGTATCTTAGTGTCACCACTCCTTATGTTTTCAAAATACCTATCTATCACTCTAAAAGTAAATTGATGCTCTATACTAGTTTCTTTTGTGTGTTTAGCTAGAGCATTAAAGGAACTTCCCTTTTTAATATGATAAATGTGCTCTCTAATTCTATCTTTTAATAATCTGTCCGTTTTACCTATATAAAACGTATTACATATTTTACAGGTAGCTAGATAAACTAAATGTGAAGAATCACATCTAGCACTAACATTAAAATTAAAACATCTGCCTGTATCTGGATGCACAAATACACTGTCTGCATTTATATATTTACAAAATTGGCATTTAAAACATGGTCTGGTTCCTTTGTCTTTATTTTGTAGGTCAATGTCTCTGGGACCACATAATTGTCTTTTTAAAGATTTTTTATTTCTAAAAGTGAATTCTGGAGAAGTACCTATCAATTTATTCATTTGCTTATCCGAAGTTAAAATATTCCAATGCTTATTAATAATATCAGTATAACACCTTATGTCTCTTGAATAACTAAAACATGGTTTGAGTGTTTGTATTTTTCTGACCTGATCATTAATACTACTTTCTATTGGTTTAGAGAAGTTGGGTTTGGCTGTAGTGTGTCACATATTCTTTACTGCATTGATACTAGAATCAATTAATTTCCTATCATAACCTCTCTCTAATAGATCAATTTCCACTGTGGTTAGTTGTGTTACAAATGCTTCATCCATAGCATTAAGCCTGGAAGCTCTGTAAACTTCATTTTGAGCTACATTTTTAAAAATGAACTGAGGTGCATGCTATCCCTCCTAAGGAGATTATTAACATGGCATTCTTTCTTATACATTTTAATATTCAGGTCAAGATCTTGATAAAGCCTGGTATTAACCAGGCGAAAGCACTTGACTCAATTTGGATTGCTGTTTGGTTTTCATCCTTGTTACATCCATTAAAGACAATATTTACTATACTTTTTTGGTCGGTGGTCATTAACTGTGGATATCTTTTATATATATATATATATATATATATATATATATATATATATGTGTGTGTGTGTGTGTGTGTGTATATATATATATATATATATATATATATATATATATACATATACACACACACACACACACACACACACACACACACACACACACACACACACACACACACACACACACACATACATACACTCTGGCTTTGTGCAAAGCATACACGGAGTTTCCATCTGTGGGCAGTGATGTGCCGTGATCAGCAGCACTCATTGCATATTGATGCCACACACCTTGGTTAAACTTAAATAAGTGAGGTTTCTTGGCTGGCAAACATGTTGCCAGCCAGGAAACCACATACGCAAACACCGAGCAATCCTGCTTAAATCAAAACACTGATGGTCCATGGTTTTGAGGAAAATGCCACAATGATCACTGGGGCTTAACAGGCAGCTCTCAATCTCTTAGTGCAAAACATCTGGACAAAGGCCAGCATAATGGGGCAACAATGACCCAGAAATAGGGACATATTTACATATTTTCCCTATAGAAATGTGGTAGAACAACCAGGGGTTTGTATTAAGATACATTTTCTGAAGGATCTGAAGTCTGAAACTCAAATGTATATAATTATTGAGTCACGTCAGTCCTGAGATCATCCCATTGGTAGATCAGTATGTATGTATACCTTTAAGAAGCTTTCCTTGGGCTTGCACATGTGTATAAATACTGAGCATGTGCGAGCCAGACTTCTACTACTACTCCAGTACGCTAATGTTTTTGGTAGTGGATTTTTACGTGCCGAGTTACCAGCCCTGACGCACAACCTTCAATGAAGGCATGCTCATTCACGCATGCCTCCACACAGAAGATGCTCTAGCTGAGAATCGAACAGGACAATGTCTTGCTGTGAGGCAACAACACTACTACTGTTCCACTACCGCGGTAATGATTATTGCTTGCAAATATCCAGCTCTGTCTTACCTCTCTGAGTTTTTGGTCATTCTTCTCCTCACTGACCAGTAATCTGAGACATGCAGTCTGTAAGCCATCCTATATCATTGTCCTCAAAATGTGTGAGTACATTAAAAGGCAATAATATAGTATGCAGTTGCCAAGAAATGAAGGAGAGGTTGGATGTTAATGAACACAACCTGCGAATTATGTGCTACTTACTTACATTTCCAACCTTGACATAATTCTTTGTAAGTCTAACCTGACATACCCACTGGATGTAGGGCAGTCTGCATTGCTGTTATGTTTTCCTTCTCCCTACCAGTAATCAATCACAGTTGAAATCCATTAAAAACAAACACTGAGGGAGTGCCTGCACTATGTTTACATCAGATACACAGAGCCAAGTATTTGGGATTCAGCAATTATAATGAGTTCACACCTGATCTGCATCTTCACTGTGCTCATAGCCCTGAATCTACATCATGAAAAGGCAGTCAACATAGTTAGGGAAACTAAAGATGAGGAGACTTATTTATGTGGAGAAGACAGCAAAGACGCTATTACTTTGTAACATATCTACACAGAGGATTAGTAGACTTGAGAAGGTATGTTTGTATTTTGTCAACTACATACTGCATATGCTGGAATGTAATTAAGAAAAATATGTTTAATAGTTTTATGCATATATTTTGATTAGCATTATAGATTATATTTTGATTAGCATTATACTTTTACCTGTATGCATTGGTTAGAAGTGTACTGATGGCATGGGCATATCCGTCAGGGCATTTAACATGTATACATGATTGCCAATACCTTAAAATATAATATTCTCTGTTATGGCTAGGCTTATAAATGCCCTAGGGCAGATAGCCTAGTACTATACTATGAAACTATGAAATGTGTAGACATGTTTCTGGGACAGTTCTGATAGCATTTAGCATTTCAGAGATGTAAAATGTGTCATTTGCCTGTTTTTTTAGGGGGGGGCTGCATTTCTGTTATGGCACAAACAAGGATATGTTGCTGTTGTTTCTCTAGTTCTTTTGCATCCAGCCTGTTGTTCATATTTCAAATCTCTAAACTGTTTTATGTTTCTCCTGTGAGTAACACTGAAATGCTACCTTTTCTGCTTTATCTGGGAACAGTTATTTTGTAGTTATGTGATATTTATGTGTATTATCCTTCTGTTGTCTTTTAGGACACCTAAAACTATGCCACCCAGGTGTCTCAATCCTCGATGGCCACCCTTTACTGACCCTGAGAACCAGGCCATTGTTGACGCTTTTAGGCAAAATAGTGCCTTCCTGCTTGGGAGGGGACATGGAGATAAGTCAAGCAGAATGCAGATTTAATGGCAGATTGTCAATGACACTAATGCTGTGGGTGGCCACAGCAGGACATATGACCAGGTGCACCATAGGACCACTGACCTGATTGCATCTGCATGGAGGAGAGCAGCTGCAGTGGGCCGTGATCAGAGGGGTATGGGGGTGAGAGGCCTGCTACAGAGCCACCAGTAGAACTAAATGAAGAGTCTCTGTTCACTGTCAGAGTTCCAGACAGCCCCAAGAAAGAGCAGAACAGAACAACATGTCCTTGCCAATGGTACTACTGTTTCAAGGACAGCAAGCATTTCCCTGGAAGAGCTTTCAGGTAGGCTTTTGTATCTCAATCATTAAATACTGTTGTATAGTAAAATTATTTAAATCAATATGTTACTTCTGTTTCACAAGAATTTTTTTAGGGGGGATTGACGATTACTACAGTTAACAATACATTCTGATTGATTAGCATAGGTTGGAGGTGTCATCCAACTTCTTGTTGAAAGTATAATTAATTAACATATAAGGGGTAAAAGTATTACCCCCTATGTTACTGTTAATTGTGATGATGATGTCCTTACCTTTTGCTTAATTTCTTCCAGGACAATCTGGCATGCAGAGGATACCCTCATCTGCAGATGGTAATCCAAACAGGACCATCTGGCATGCAGAGGATACCCTCATCTGCAAATGGTAAGACAAACAGGACCATCTGGCATGCAGAGGATACCCTCATCTGCACATGATAAGCCAAACATTTTTATATCAGCACTGATGAGCAATTCAAATTTTAGTGTGTGATGTCGATGTCAGGACTGTCATGTATATTGCTGCACTGTCTAATAGAGGCAGCACTGTCATTTTGTTAGAATATATTGGAGTAAAGCAGTTTACATATTAATTTTTGTTCCTGTCTTTGTTGCTTATTATCCCAAATGATCCTGACATGTGGACGTGTGGACTTCTACCACCTGATGTCAAAGTATTATCAGACTCTGATGATAATGGTGGCCAAATAGAGGCCAAGCCAGGGGGTCCAGAGGTTAAATCTGACACTGAGGTTGACATATAGCATTTGCCTGCAATTCCATTGGGCACAGCCAGTAGGCCTATGCCTACCCATTCCATTGAGGCCACATATACTGGACAGGTGGAGGGCAACACAATTAATAAGGGAAGTGTGGTTACTGCGGCTTCGGTGCCTGTTGACTCTGGCTGCAGCCAAATTGTGGGCAAGGTGCCAGTCAGGAGATTTGTTAGGGGTGCTCAGAGGAGGCCTGCTGTCCATCCTCCAGCTGATCTAGGTGTCTCTTCTAACACCACTCAGTGTATATTTAGGGCCATCATCGAGGCACAGGCATGTTTCCATAGGTGCTTCAGAGAAATGCTTCGGGCTGTAGACGTGGTACAGGCTGACATATGTGACTGCCTCCACCTTGTTGCTGATTCAGTGGAGCAGATGAATGACACATTGGAATGAGTGGTGTCTGTGATGGAATGACTGCTAGGAGGGAGATGGCATCCTCATGCGAGTAGGTCAGCCACATCATTTGCTGTAGCCAACGTGACCATGCATGATCATGCTCCTATAATGGCAGTACTTCCACTGCCCCATCAGTGGATAGAGTGTCCACATCCAGATGTGTCCAGCAGACAACACTCACATTCAGGTAACAGCAGTGCATCTTATCATGGGAGTGCCAGTGCATGGTCGTGGGGATGAACTTCCACCTCTACCATGCATGGCTCACACCTGTTCAACATACCAAGATGTAGAGCTAGCACAGAGCTTGGATATGTTCATGCAAACACTCACACACCAGTTTCACCTGGATGACCCCTATAGACACACACACACACACACACACACACACACACACACACACGCACACACGCACACACGCACACACACACACACACACACACACACACACACACACACACACACACACACACACACACACACAACAGTTAAATGCTTCAGCTGTGCAGCTTAAAACTCATTTTGTCTCACTGGACATTTGTTACTTTATCTGAATATCTGTCTGCTTCTCTTTCTTACTCACACACACTCATTAACCTTTTGTGTCATAGGCTTCCTGGGCCCCTCCACAACACCCTGTGCAAGTGATGATAATGCATCATATCTCTGCTTTGTATCTTTTGGATTCAGGGATACATATGTTTTGTGTCTGATGCTTAGTGTGCATAGCTGACTTAGTGATTAGTACATCTGCATTTGTGATGTTGAACTGCTAATTGTACCTTTGACCTATATTGGTCTTAGAAAGTTAGTCTGTTGATAGCATCAAAGTTTCCAACTTTATTGTGAATGCTCTTATGATGGTTGTGAAGTCTGAAACTGCAAAGTGTATCATTACTTTCTAACTTCTCTCTGTTATGATTTCCCAGTACAAATGTATGGTGCTAAACTGAGGGCACGCAGGGACCATCACTACTTTTGAGAGGTATGCCTGTGTGAATCTTTGATGCCTGAGGCCTACTACTTAATAATGGGCACATATAAGTCAAATACATCTCTGCTGTCACATGTTAAGGTCATTTCTGTAGAAATCTCCCACCTTTTACTTGCTTATACTACCAGGTAACAAAATGCAAGGATATGCTAGTCATTCATATTATTACACAATACACTCCAGGCTCAACACTTATCTTGTAAATCCAATAACAACATGCAAGGATATGCCATTCATTCATATTATTACACAATACACTCCAGGCTCAACACTTATCTTGTAAATCCAATAACAACATGCAAGGATATGCCATTCATTCATATTATTACACAATACACTCCAGGCTCAACACTTATCTTGTAAATCCAATAACAACATGCAAGGATATGCCATTCATTCATATTATTACACAATACACTCCAGGCTCAACACTTATCTTGTAAATCCAATAACAACATGCAAGGATATGCCATTCATTCATATTATTACACAATACACTCCAGGCTCAACACTTATCTTGTAAATCCAATAACAACATGCAAGGATATGCCATTCATTCATATTATTACACAATACACTCCAGGCTCAACACTTATCTTGTAAATCCAATAACAACATGCAAGGATATGCCATTCATTCATATTATTACACAATACACTCCAGGCTCAACACTTATCTTGTAAATCCAATAACAACATGCAAGGATATGCCATTCATTCATATTATTACACAATACACTCCAGGCTCAACACTTATCTTGTAAATCCAATAACAACATGCAAGGATATGCCATTCATTCATATTATTACACAATACACTCCAGGCTCAACACTTATCTTGTAAATCCAATAACAACATGCAAGGATATGCCATTCATTCATATTATTACACAATACACTCCAGGCTCAACACTTATCTTATAAATCCAATAACAACATGCAAGGATATGCCATTCATTCATATTATTACACAATACACTCCAGGCTCAACACTTATCTTATAAATCCAATAACAACATGCAAGGATATGCCATTCATTCATATTATTACACAATACACTCCAGGCTCAACACTTATCTTGTAAATCCAATAACAACATGCAAGGATATGACATTCATTCATATTATTACACAATACACTCCAGGCTCAACACTTATCTTGTAAATCCAATAACAACATGCAAGGATATGCCATTCATTCATATTATTACACAATACACTCCAGGCTCAACACTTATCTTGTAAATCCAATAACAACATGCAAGGATATGCCATTCATTCATATTATTACACAATACACTCCAGGCTCAACACTTATCTTGTAAATCCAATAACAACATGCAAGGATATGCCATTCATTCATATTATTACACAATACACTCCAGGCTCAACACTTATCTTGTAAATCCAATAACAACATGCAAGGATATGCCATTCATTCATATTATTACACAATACACTCCAGGCTCAACACTTATCTTGTAAATCCAATAACAACATGCAAGGATATGCCATTCATTCATATTATTACACAATACACTCCAGGCTCAACACTTATCTTGTAAATCCAATAACAACATGCAAGGATATGCCATTCATTCATATTATTACACAATACACTCCAGGCTCAACACTTATCTTGTAAATCCAATAACAACATGCAAGGATATGCCATTCATTCATATTATTACACAATACACTCCAGGCTCAACACTTATCTTGTAAATCCAATAACAACATGCAAGGATATGCCATTCATTCATATTATTACACAATACACTCCAGGCTCAACACTTATCTTGTAAATCCAATAACAACATGCAAGGATATGCCATTCATTCATATTATTACACAATACACTCCAGGCTCAACACTTATCTTGTAAATCCAATAACAACATGCAAGGATATGCCATTCATTCATATTATTACACAATACTCTCCAGGCTCAACACTTATCTTATAAATCCAATAACAACATGCAAGGATATGACATTCATTCATATTATTACACAATACACTCCAGGCTCAACACTTATCTTGTAAATCCAATAACAACATGCAAGGATATGCCATTCATTCATATTATTACACAATACACTCCAGGCTCAATACTTAACTTGTAAACCCAGCAGTTGCAGCAGTTTTAGTTCAGAGATTACTCTGTCTGATGCAAGCAGTATACAGTCATTACTTGGGTTCCAGTGCATAGCCTGCATCCCCTAGTAAATGACCATGTGGTGCATTCCCCCTACTGAACATCTGATACATTTGGGAGGTGTGCCAGATATATGAGTGGTGGTAACTTCTAGGGTTGACAGCCCATACATAAAAGATGATTCTCTTGACATTACACACAATTTGGCAGTTAATGGAGTAGAAGCCCTTCTATTAATGTAGAGCCTTTCCTATTCCCTGGGTGGTGCCTAAATTTCTATAAGTGTACAATCTATGCTACCCAGTACTTCAGGGCAGTGTGCTACAGGGTAGAACTCCGGCATATTTGCGGCCCTCAGGAGTACTGGAAAAATATATGTGGTCAGTAGCATGTTGGAACATAGCAGCCATGAATTTTTGGAGGATCCTGAAGGCTGATGCCTATGACACCCCCAGCATGCCCCCTGTTGGTCTTTAAAAGGTATCTGTAGCTAAAAGTCTAAGTGCTACACATACCTTTGTCTCCACTGGGATGGGTTCCCCTCTATTTGCCCTGGCTCTGAACTGAGGATGACAGTGGTTGCAGAGTTTCTGTAGTATGTCTCTTTCCACCCTGTAGTGCTCTACAATTTCCACCCCATGCAGATTGTGATAAGTTACCTGGGGTCTGAAAGCTCTTCTCCTCCTTGGCCTTGGTCTATTAGCAGCAGCAGCAGCATAGACTTCAGCCTGTTACACATACACATGAGTTAAACCAACAGCAGCCCCTGACATTCTTTCTGTGTAGCCTAGTTCCCATGACTGTATGCTAATAGGTTTTGGAATTTGCAAGAAAAAACAGCACTGAGGCTATATGGTAGCTTTATAGCTTGTTGAACAGCTTCCTCCATCCTGGATTGGTTGATCAGAATATAATTCAGTTGCTTGTGCTGTAATTTGCATGATGAGGTGTTTGCCTTGTTTGTGCAGCTGTACACACCATGTAGAGCAGATTACTGAATCTGAAACAGTAGGCTACTGTGTGTGCGCCACTCTGTGCAACACCATGCACATTATGTAAATGAATTGTGTAGGCTATACACACACACACACACACACACACACACACACACACAAAACACATTTTATATATATATATATATATATATATATATATATATATATATATATATATATATATATGGTTCTACCTCACTTCAATGACACGCCGGAACATCGACAGGGAAATCGCGAGCCCCAGAAGATCGACAGCGCAGAAGACCGACGCGACGGGACCTAGAAGATCGACAAGCAGAAGACCGACCCGACGGATGAAAGCACCGACGCCGAGGATGCCGAAATGGGAAAAGGCTGTGTAAGTATGCGGTAGTGACGGACGTTAGGGTGCGAGTAAGGTAAGTGGGGATAGGGGTGGGTTAAGTGAGTTAGGGTTAGGGAGCGGGTCAGGTAAGTGTGCGGTAGTGATTGTGTTTGGGTTAGGCGGGATAAGTGAGTTAGGGTTAGGAGCGGTCAGGTAAGTGTCGGTAGTGATTGTGTTTGGGTTAGGGGTGGGATAAGTGAGTTAGGGTTAGGGAGCGGGTCAGGTAAGTGTCGGTAGTGATGGCCCTTAGGGTTAAGGTTTGGGTCAGGGTTGTAGGTAGTTGTGTATGTGTGGTTTAGTGTGGGTTTGTAGGGATTTTGGTGTGCTTGTGTTGTGTATGTGGTTTTGGACGGGGAATGTGTTTTGTTTGTTGATTGTGGTGTGTGAAGTGTATGAGGTTTCGTGTTTGTGTACCGTCGGTTATTTCGTTGTCGGGCATGTGGAATTTCGTGTTTTTGTACTGTCGGTTATGTGGTTTCGGTGATTGCGTTGTTGGTGTTTTGGTGTTTCGTTTATGTGAGGTAGAACCATATATATATATATATATATATATATATATATATATATATATATGTGTATAAAAAAAAAATATATATATATATATATATATATATATATATATATATATATATATGGGTCTACCTGATAATGCCGAAACTGCAAAACACTGATGACGACAACACTGACACTGGAAGATCAACAACTGTGATGATCGACAGTTGAAAATCCCGATGCTGAGAACACCGACATGTTAAGGAAAGTGTATGGTTACGGTTAGGGGCGGATTAAGTGAGTTAGGGTTAGGGCACGGGTCAGGTGAATGTGCGATAGTGGCAGACTGTAGGGTTAGGGGCGGGTTAAGTTAGTTAGGGTTAGGGCGCGGGTTAGGTGAGTGTGCGATAGTGGCGGACCTTCGGGTTAAGGTTTGGGTTAAGGTTAATGCATAGATAGTTGTGTATGTAAGGTTTAGTGTAGGTTTGTAAGGTTTTTGGTGTCCTTGTGTTGTGTGTGTGCTTTTTGGACAGGGGATTTGTTTTGTTTGTTGATTGTCGAGATTGCGGTTTGTCGGGCATGTGATGTTTTGTGTTTTTGAACTTTCGGTTTTGTTGTGTCGGTGATTTCATTGTCGGTGTTTTCGCATGTTGGTGTTATCAGGTAGACCCATATATATACATATATATGTATATATATATATATATATATATATATATATATATATATATATATATATATAGCTACATATACATGGTTTATTATCAAAATTGTGAAAGGCAAAACAGTTTCCATTCACAATTTCAAAGTACACCATTGAAACTGGAATCTCGACCGTGTTACAACGTCGACTCAGCTGATCGACTCAGCAGAGTCGACATTGTCTTCAAAAATATCACATGATATCTGTATAGGAGCTCATATAAATCAAACTCCTATATAACATATCACATTTTTGCAAGACCCCCTGTATCCCCCCTGTGGGGGGCTGTACCCCCACACCCCCTGCTAACAATATATTCCAACTCCAAGATCGCACTACAGTGGGGATATGGATGAATTTCCAAACCTCACTATACTGCGATCTCCATACAGTTTGTCAAACACACTTATGTGAATGCACTACTGCATTCACATAAGTGTGTTCGACTTTGCAATACACTTAACATTTTGTGAACGACAATCTGACTTTCGGCACAATATGTAAGATGTATGCTATGTTTGTGGGTGTGTGTGTTTTAGTGGTGCATGTATGTAAGCATTCTTGATTGTGTGCATCTGAGACGGTTTTATTTTAGGTAGTGTTAAAGAGTTTTTTTTTTTAAGTTAGGATGTACAGTTAGGGCTAGGGCAGGTACAGTGTTACAGTTAGGATATATTACTAAATAATATCCTTTATGTTAAAAACCAATCAAATATTTCTAGAGAAGCCTTGCTCCCTCCTATTTCAAAGTCACACATATCTGTAGCTTGTGAGTTATTGAGTGAATGTATCACAAAATGTTCTGTGACAACTGTCGGACCTGCTTGCAGTATTATTTAGTTTTAGCGTCTTCCTCTCCATGACCTTTATAAATAATTTCTGACAATACTATGGCAGAAATAGAAACCTGCTGTTTGCAAATGGCTTTGTCTTACTTCATTGCTGGCAGAAAGCAAACCAAAGCACTAAACACCTTTGCTCAGCTTTCAAAAGCTTGAGAAGAGGCTGACCTTTAACCAACATTTAATAAACTTATTTGCATCCTATCAAAAGCACAAACTGCCTTGTCTGGCATATATATTCCATATCACGACATGAAGCCAATAATGCTATTAATGTCATTTTGGATATGAAATGCTAATTTTCTGGCTGGACCAGGAAAAGGAATGCTATTAAACATTTTGACCAGACTATAACATCATTTCTCAGAAATCAGGTTCACTTTAAAGGCTAGCCATATTGTTGCTTCCTTAATGAAAAACTGTGTCACTAGGAATGAATGCCTTTGCCTTTTGTATCCTTTACTTACGCATCTCTGGAAGCCTTGTATAACAAAATGGAGCACTTCTGCATTGGCTTTATGCCACATAATTTCATAGTGCTGTGGGCACTGAAATGACTATTGCCCATTGGTATAGATATTTTATTATGCATGCCTTCACTGTAATTTTTTTTTACTCTGGACAACATGATTATTTGTATAAGTTTTGAGGGGCTATTAATGTCTTTAGGTATCCTTTCTCAAATGGTGATTCAACCTCCCTTGGGGAGGCCCAGTCCTGGTTTAGAGGAAGATCGACTAATTTTATAAATTTTGCATATTTGGTATTGTCTCTGTATGAGATCAGGCTATACACAGAATGAAAAAAGTAAATATATATTTTTTACTACACTTTAAACTAATGTATATATTCTACATTACACTCTGCTTGATTGTACATTGTACCATGCTTGTTCACTAGACTGCACACACACACACACACACACACACACACACACACACACACACACACACGCACACACACACACACATATATACATTTTTCCCCTATGCAATTAATCTGAATTACTCTGTTACTGCTTACATTTTTGTATTTTTTTGTTGGTGAAATGTTTTGATTTTCATCCAGGCTGAGCCTGAAATAGGTCAGTACTGACCAGTTCACTACCTAGTAAACAAATATAAATAAATAAAAAAGTTAGTAACAAAATAGTAATGTACAAAGAAAAATATTGGTTATTTAGTTGTGTGTGTGTGTGTGTGTGTGTGTGTGTGTGTGTGTGTGTGTGTGTGTGTGCACGCGAAGTACATGCATGCACTTTTGGGAGGAATGGATATGTAAGGGAGACTCAAGGAGCTTTATGTGGTTAGATGGAAACTTGCGTTGACATTGTTTGAGGACTTGTGCTTTAGGCTATCTCTTCTTTGACATTTAAAAGGTATCCAACAGAAAAAGAATCATATTCTTCCGTTATAATGCAGCTTTGTTTTGAAATATACTACCTGCTGCCAACCTAGAACTACTAGATTGACATATTTTCAAGCCTAAGGTCGAGCTGATATACCTTGGGGCTATAGTATGCTGCCGTTTCTGTTTGTACATGCAGTAAGACAGCACTCAGCCTTCATGGCTCTGTGCACTGAACTGCATAGCATCCAAAATAATGCAGTTATATCTGGAATTTTATTTTATTTTATCCTTTAAATACAAACTTGAATCCCTACATCTTTTGCTTTGTAGGTGACATGTCACTTTTAATGCTTTCCAAAAAAATAGGCCACCTAACATGATCAGTGGTCAAGAGACAGATAGATACACAAACAAACAATTAAATATGAATAAAATAAATTATTTAAACTGCATTGTTTTTGTATTATTTTTAAACAATATAAAATAATTATTCTTAAAATGTTTTGTAATACTTTACATTTCTCTCTGGGCCTCCTCTGAGAATGAGCTCCTACCAAGGCAGACTTTACCGGTAATCACTTGTAAATAAAAATAAATAAATAAATATCATGTTAGAAATACAGGGAATTCATATTTCATACTGCAAGGCAGAAGTAGTACAAACC
>NC_056742.1:439637617-439680117 GCF_019279795.1 Protopterus annectens
CTCACAAAAAATGTTCCTAACCATTCCTTCTATGTGAAAAACCTCAAACATACTTTATTTCCATCTCCATTTAACACATAATGTGAAATTTATAGATATTTCACTAACACAATGAATAATAAACAAATTAATAATAAATTTGGAGAAATATCGTAATTAAGATGTTAGCTGATTTCCAAGATAGCCTTAATAGATATGTTGTCATTAAGCCCTGGGGGTGTTGTGGCGTCTAAAAATAATTGCCACCAAACCTCCCTGTAGCTCAATAATTTCTTGTGATCCCTGCCTCTGGGATCATATTTGATGGTGTCCAATATTGCAAATTTAAATTCGTGTGTCTGACCTTTCACTTCAATATGTTTATATAAAGCACTCTTAGGGTTCCTCTTCCTTATATTGTATATATGTTCATAAATACGTTTTTTGAAACTTCTCTCCATCTTTCCAACATAATAACTTGTACATTCTTGACATATAGCTATGTAAATCACCATTTTGGTATTACAATTCCCCTTTGCAAACTTTAACTTTTTTCTGAAGATATGTATGACAATTTCCTTTTTATCTGTAATGTAACTACACTGGTTACATGAAGCACATTTAGTAGTGTACTGCTTAATACCATTACCATGGTCTTCTCTTGTCCTTTTGGCTTGTTCTAAGTAACTTTTTATATTCATTCCCATCTTAAAAACTATTCCTGGTTTGCTTCCCACAATGTCCTTAAGAATCATATCGTCAGTCGTTAAATGCCAAAAATTCTGTATGATTCTTATGACATTGTTAGCAACTGGACTGTATAAGACTATTAATGATCTTTGATGATGTTCGTTTCCATTCCTTGTTCTATTGAAACTGTCTGTAATGTTGCCTTCACTATCTAAACCTAATAAAGGATTATAAGTGGTACCCCATAATGGTAATACGTATTTGTCCACCTCATCCAACGTATTTTGTTGGTATCCCCTCTCTAAAAACATTTTGTGAATATTACTAATCTCTTGAACCAAGATGTCATACTCCGATGTCCGATGTCGTTCGCATTTGTGGTTAAGCAGTAACGCTCTGTTGCTATTTAGCAAATTCCTTCTGGCATTTCTTATCCACACTAATAGACAATAAAGTATTTTTATTTGGAGCTGTGGAATTGCTTTCTTTTGGTGCAGTGGAGCAGGTCGCTCCCAAAGTTATTTGGCAAATGGAAAATCTTGCTGGATGTGGAGGTGTTTGGGTACTTATAGGTACTCCGTGGTTTTTCATTTAGTAGTACCTTTTTGTGGTGGTTATACATATATATGGGTCTACTTTGAAATCATGATGCCCTTATAACTGATGTTCATTTATGCGAGATGAAAATAGCGAAAGATGAAATACTCGAACAATGACATTTTTCCATGGTAAGTAAACACTTGTCCAACATGCTCTATTTTCCACTGTAGTTTGACTCCGGAGTTGGTTTATATAGTTAAGGGGGTGGGGGGCAGAGACCCCCACCTAGGTTGGTTTTACTTACCTTCGTGTGTGTTTCTTTTAAGTCTGAGCAAGTTTTTACTTACCCTGGGAAACTTTTGCTGTTCTGGTACTTCATCTTTCACTATTTTTGTCTCACATAAACGTTGTTTATATGGGCATCGAGATTTTGAAGTAGATTATAAATATATATATATATATATGTATATAGATATTAAATGATCACGATGGAACACATCATTAAAAATCCCTGCTAAAATCTATCTGTGTATATATATATATATATATATATATATATATATATATATATATATATATATATATAAATTCAAATTTCTTTTATGCGTAGTAATTAATACTGAGCTACTAGAAAGGAAATAAAAACTCAGACACTGAATAGATGATTAAGCTTTCGCTCTTTTTCAGGTGGAAGAGCTTCATCAGAATAATCTATAGTCAACAATACTTACACTATATGTAACTAGAGTCACATGTTTGCAAAAAGCCAATGAACTACTTATAACTTATTAGTACAGTAACCAATCGTACAACCAGACAATATTTAAACTGTGCCAATCATCTTAACACAATAACCATGAACAATACATATGAATGACAGGGGCATGAATATTAAATAAAAACTCCATTGTGTTAGCTTAGCATTGAACAAATATACAGTGTGTGCACTAAATATGCATGTAGGAGACATGAATATTCATATAACTGTACAAATGGTGACTTACAAGTGTGTCTAAGGTCAAGGATGGATGCAAACACATTTTGTAGAAAGAGAACAACTATCAAAATAGAATTAAATCTTCCATTTTAAAGCGCATTTAATATTAACACTTTCATTCAGTCCAGGGTATGTTTCTGAATTAAGCAGTAATTGCCATTTATGTTCTCTTAGTTCCAAATATAATTCCCAATCTCCAAAAAATGTATATATATATATATATATATATATATATATATATATATATATATATAGGATCATAGGAAGTTAGTAGGCTAATGGCCCCAGAGCCCTTACATGTCTAGTCAAGTTTTACCCTTATTTCCATGATCAGCACCTATTGTCCCTGTCCAAGAGGGACACAGGTGGAACCCCCAAGGTTACCCATCCAATTGTTTAAATTGTATTTGAAGAGGGCCAATGAGTTGCTCTGTTTGACATGAAGTGGGAGTCTGTTCCAAAGGTGTGCTAACCTCTGGGATACAAATCTGTCCCTCCAGCAGGTTCTATTTATGTCACATACCAGGTTCAGGTCTTTAGAGCGAGTAACCCGTGTGACATTTGACTTATGGAGATGCAGCATTTACAATAAAACAGGGTCAGAGATTGCCTTGTATGCAAGGCAGAGATCATCTCTGAGTAGTCTGTATGAAACAAAATAAAGTGGCAGTGATTTCATATGATCCACATAGGACAGATGCTGAAGACCTTGAATTTTCCTTGTGAGGAAACTTTGTGGTTTCTCCATTTGGTGTAAATGCTTGGAAAGGTACACACCAAAATGGGTGTTGTACTCAATTATTGGCCTGATGATAGAAGAGTACAGGGAGGTTATAACTTCTTTTTTTCTGGAGGCAATGCCTTTACTTGTGAGATAAGCAACATAGAATGCCCTTCTTACTACTATGGAGACATGGTGGTCAGGGTAAGGCTGCTGTCAACCTGTGTGCCCAGGTCTCTCACCACTGGGTGCATACGTAAGGTGTTGCTATTGATGTGGTAGTTGCTCTTACTGAAAAGGATAATACATTTTTTTTACATTGAGTTTAAAGCCATGAGTTTGGCACTAATCCTTTATTTGTGTAAGACCCTCTTGTAGGATGTTGACATCATTTCGAGATTCTATGACCGCTCCCATTTTGTGGTCATCAGCAAACTTTGTCAGCCACAGACCTTTAGTTTTTGCTTGTACTTCAAAGAAAGGATTCCAAAGAGTAAAGGTCCCAGGACTGTTCCCTGTGAAACACCGGTGGTTACAGGTCTGCTGTTGGAGGTGGATTCCTCTGTTTTGACTCAGTGAGCCAGTTAATGACCTGTCTTATGATATAAGGGTTCATACCTAGCTGGGTGAGTTTGTCAATGATGCCTGAGTGGGAAAAAGTGTCAAACACTTTGGTGAAGTTTAGGTAGGCTGTGTGCACATATTTCCCCTCGTCCAGGGCCTTGGTGACTGTCATGTAGAAGTCCACCAGGTTTAATAGGCATGAGCTCCCTTTGATAAATCCGACCCGAGTAGGGTCAAGTGTTTGGAGATTACCTATATTTTTGTTGATAAGGTCCATGATGATTTGCTCCATGGCCTTGCAGATAAGGCTAGTCAGGCTAATAGGTCTGTAGTTCCCAGGGTCAGTGGAAGCACCACCTTTGTGCAAGGGAATAACGGTGGCCATTTTCCATTCAGCTGGGATGAAGCCTGTGCTTGGACTATGATTGAAAAGAGTACCCAATGGTGATGCTAATTCTTGTTGGAGCCCATGTAGGACACAGCCTGGGATGTTGTCAGGTCCCATAGACGCTGTGTTTCTGGCCTTAGAGAGGTTGTTTATGAACTGCTCTTTAGAGATACAAGGTTGGTCTTGGACATCCTGTTGAAATGTCAGAATGCTGACACCCAGAAGATCGGTGTCAGAATGTTGACACCGAAACATTCTGCCCATGCTCCAGGGATTACACCTGAGCAGACTAAACCAATGCCCCCACACCCCTTTTAATTATATGTACTAACTCTGAGATAACACAATCCCTGGGGAAAGGAAATATTTTTCTATGTGGGGATTGTTGATCTCACACACCTGTTCACCACCTGTGTGCATTGACCAAATGATGTTGATTTCCTGGGTGTCATCATCCTGTCAATTTGACAACACAGACTTTGTTTTGCAAATTCCTTTAAAACATCCTGAGTTTTAATAGCATTAAAATGTTTGTAAATTCTGGTGGCTAATTTTCTTGCTGTTTTTTCTGTATAAAAAACTTGTACAATACAAAACCTTCTACAAGAGGTACATTTTGCTAAATATACTATAAATTATGACTTTTAAGTTTTATGTCCTTTGGCTATATATACTCTCTCTTTAGAACTAATTTCAAAATAAGGTGCATTGTATATGAATCAACAGTTCCTGCAACTCATACAATGAAAAGTACCTCTACTATTAGCCCCAGAATTAAACATAAATGTTTTAATAGCAATGTCTTCAAGTTAGACTCTGTCTTGTCAGTGAAAACATGTGTATTCCCCACTATCTGACCTAATACAGTATTCCGTGTAACAACAACGAAAAACCAAAACAACCAGGAACCAGAGAGAAGCAACCAAGCAAAAAGTAAAAGTACACTGGTAGTGGATTAATAAATTTGTTTTGCACTAAAAGAATTGTGTCGAGCACCTGTTTCCACCAGTGTACTTTTGCTATTCCATGGAATCATCTTACAATTTGGTCAGACAGCATTTATATGCTGTTTGAATCCACAGAATGGTTTAATATAAATGCATTATTTTTACAGTCCCCCTTGATTCCTCTGTCATCAATATTTATTTTATTTCAAATTAATTGTGAAACTCTTGTAAAAAGAAAACATAAGAATAGAAGTGAACAGTTTTGCTCACATGACCAGGCTCAATTATCTTTTCAATGGACATTGTCATTTAAAATTGACTAATTAGTTGAGTTTTTTAATGTAGGGAATGTGATTTTCAGGCAAACAGAAGGAAGTAAGAAGGGAGTGCGGCTACCTGAAACATGACCTGAAATTAAAATTCCATTTTTTTAAAAATCTATATTATCACAGCTGTTTGATCACACCTCATCATTTTTTTTTTTTACAAAAAGTGTAATATATGGGAAAAACAAAATTTAAAAAAACAAAAACAATCTTGCACTGACACTCATATTATGGATTCTTAAAATTAGTAGTACTATTATTACTACTTCCATTTTAACTGAATGGAATGTAATCTTTCAGAAGTAATTAGGGCTGTTTAATTTCATCAGCCGTGCCCTCACAGTGCAATCGGGGTAAGAATTAGCTTTCTAGGAAAACAAGATCAATACTCTGATGAAAGTGTAACTACCTTATGACCAACTATCAAAAGTGCAATCACAAATGAGAAAAATCAGTCAAATCAAAAGTGCAATCACAAATGAGAAAAATCAGTCAAATCAAAAGTGCAATCACAAATGAGAAAAATCAGTCAAATCAAAAGTGCAATCACAAATGAGAAAAATCAGTCAAATGTGAGCAGCATACAAAGTGAAAAAATATAGAACAAAAGCATTTTTTTTGCAAAGGGACAAGCCTTTTGCTTCACTCAGTGTAGGTGATGTACTACAAATACCTACAGAATTTAAATATACCAACTTCAGGATCACATCATTTTGGGGGAAAGGAGAAATGGTACTCTGCAACCTCAATCTTTTGTTGTACGGCAATGATTACTCTGCTAAGAGTCAGCCATTAGTGAATTGAATGCAAGTCATGTCACGAGGACATTTTTTAAAGAAGTTAAGAAACTGCAATGTTTTCCAGGGCAGTCTGCACCTCCTCTATCAGCCAGTGTTGGAGACAATACTTCTGACACTTCACTAACTGTATAGCCTAATTCTGACTTCACACTATGTCAACATTATTTTTTTTTCAATAAAACCAAGTATTCTCAGTGATCTGATAACAAGTGAACTCTTGACTTTGTATATTAAGTTTGCTGGAGACTGTTCCTACAGCCCCAACATGAGGGGTACACTGAGATAAACTTTTTAGAAAGCAATGTCTTTTTAGAACTTTGTATAACTTTGTAGTGCTTTCTGCCTTATGATATGGCTACAGAATGCTACAAGTATACTCTTATTTAATAACTGAAGGTGCATTTTAACTTTTTTCCTTCATATGAAAAACTTGAAAAATGCAAACACTTTGTAATTTTAGAAGACTTTAATAGCATGGCACAGTGGTACAGAAGTTATTATTGCCAGGTCTTTGTCTCTTGTTGATTTCCTTCCTGTTACGCCTTCTACACAGAGCCTTCACTCCTTCCATTTGTTCAGTGTTGTCGCTCATCCTGTCAGGATAAAACAGACGAACAGTTGTGGGTTTGGTTCAAGCAACTTTATTATACACAGACACATCAGGATTAAGGCTTAGTAACTTAAACTTAAATAAACTTATAAACAGACTGACTACTGCACTCAAACATGTTGACACTTTGGCTGTTCTCTCAAAATGGCACTGCTGCCTACACGTGCTCACTATTTATATGCACATACCTACACTTGGAAATGCTTCTTAAAGTTACAGAACACACTCTGTTCTACATCTTTGAGAAATAGGTCATACAGCATTAATTGACATGCAATTATACAGAAATGATCCTTTGACATGCAATTATACAGAACTAATTCTTTGACATGCAATCAGATATGCATCATCAATTCGTTCCTCCCTGGACTATATAAAAAGAGACATGCAGGAGCTCTCGGTTTATGTAGTCCAGGTGGGTATGACACTAGCTTTGAGCAGCATCCTACCATCACCCAGAATGATACCACAGTACAAACAGATTTCAACAATTGGCTAAGTTTCTGGTGTCATTCTAAGGGGATCCAGTATCTGTCTCCTTGGGATGACATGATTGACAGATCCCTATGCTTTGCCAGAGATGGCCTACATCTGTCACCTCTGGGCTTCCAGATACTTGCTAAGGCTCTTTCCACCCATATAGTGCCTTTTTTAGGCAGTGTTCCAAAGACCAAATTACCCCCATAACATCTACAAACAAATGCAATCTGAGGGTCATGCTGCTCAATGCTAGAAGCCTACATCTCAAAATGCACTCGCTTGAAGCACTCCTTAAAATGGAGAACATCAACATTTGTGCTGTAACAGAGACCTGGTTCAAGGCAGCAGAAAGCACCCTTGCACTACCAGGCTATAACTCATTCCACACCTTTTGGCCCCAAAACTTGGACCGAATCTCCAAAGGCAGTGGTGTTTCCATATTCATAAAGGATGTGCACACCTTCAGACTGGTAGCCCAACATAACACATCAGAGATACTTCAGATGCAGCTAACGCTGGGCAAGACAGCAATTCTGGTTGTAGCCTGCTATAGGTCCCCAACCATGATCCAAGACTCACACTCCACATTCCTAAGCATCCTGGAGAATATTAGGGTCTTACCTAACACTCTCATAATGGGCAACTTCAACTACCCCGCCATTAACTGGGAAAACTACTCATGTACCAATACACTTGCCCAATGTTTCCTGGAATTCATTAATTCCAATGTCCTGGACCTGCTCGTTCTTACCACCACTAGAGGTAGCAATATCCTTGACCTGGTCATTACTAACATGGTCAACCATTGCTCTACACCAATAGTCGACTCCTCCTTCATTAGATCCGACCATAAACTAATCACTTTGGAAATCCCCCCCCACCACAAAGGTAACCACCATGAAAAACTTCTCCAAAGCTAACTCTGGGCTCCTAAAAACAGAAGTGGGTAACTTCATGGCACCCATGCAAATGGAGAATAGTTGCATAACTGCTGAATCATACACCAATGCACTGTATGAACACGTACACAAATGCATGGATCTCACCATACCCAATAGAACCAAGATGCTGTCCTCTAAAAAAAGGAAACTAATCTTGTGGTCCCCTGCCATAAGCAAACTCTACAACAGAAAGAGGAAACTGATGCGGAATAAGGTGAAGTCCTAAGACTGGAAAAGCTCCTTTATCAGCCTCAACAAAAAGTTGAGATCCTTTATCAAATCCTCTAAAGCTAGCTATGAAAACAGAATTGCAGCAGATAGTAAAGACAACCACAAGGCCTTCTATAGTTATGTAAAGAATCTCCATGGCAATACCCAGATTTGCTCTGAGCTACTGCACAATGGTAACTCCTATACTGAGCCAAAAGATATTGCCAATATACTGGCTGACAGATTTAGTGCTAACTTTACCCCCCCCCCAAATGACCAATCACAATACCAGTAGATTGCCAGGCACCCAGTATTACTGCTGCACAGGCTAAAACAGCACTGTCCAAGGCCAAAAATACAGCTTCTATGGGACCTGACAATATCCCTGGCTGTGTTCTACATGAACTACAGAGTAAACTGGCACCTCACCTGTATGCCCTGTTCAATCACAGTCTCACCTCAAGCTTTGTATCTACCAAATTGTGCACTGCTACATTCATCCCTCCCCACAAAGGAGGAGTGACTACAGACCCTGGGAACTATCGCCCCATTAGCCTGACGAGTCTGATATGCAAAGCTATGGAGTGCATCATCATGGACCTAATATACAAGGATATAGGGAATCTCCAAACTCTGGATGCCACACTGTTTGGTTTAGTGAAGGGTAGATCGTGCCTGCTCAACCTTGTCGACTTCTTTGAGTCAGTCACTAGAGCTGCAGATGAAGGCAAGGTGGTTCATACAGCCTTCCTTGATCTGGCCAAGGCCTTTGATACCATTCCTTACTCAGGAATCATAGAAAAACTCACTAAGCTAGGCATCAATCCCTATATTAGTAGGTGGGCTGCAAACTGGCTCACAAATAGCACCCACAATGTGAAAGTAGTTGACTCCAAATCAGACTGCTGACCATAGTGGAGTCCTACAGGGTTTGATCCTGGGTCCTCTCCTGTTTGGTATCTACTTCTCTGAAGTCCAGGCCAACAAAAGGGACTCTGGATGACAAAGTTTGCAGACAATTGCAAATTGTGAGCTATTATTACCTCCCCAAGTGATGTTGACATCCTACAGAAAGGCCTCACTGAGACCAACGACTGATATCAGAACCATGGCCTTAAGCTCAATGCCAAAAAAAAGTGTTGTCATCCCCTTTGGGAAAAACCCGGTTCCCATGAATTACCATGTATATGGTAGTCCACTGAACACAGAAGGTGTTGAGATCTGGGAACACAGGTTGACAACAACCTTTCTTTTCACTACCACATTGCCACTGTGGCCAGAAAGTCCTTCTATGTGGCACATTTCATTACTAAGGGTTTAGCATCCAGGAAGAAAGAGGTCATTGTCTCCCTCTACTCTTCCCTCATTAAGCCAATCATCGAGTACAATGCCCCATTTGGCATGTACCTCACTAGATACCTGCAACAACTGGAATGGCTGCAAAAGTACCTCACAAAGAGGATCCTAGGTCACACTTGTCCTATATGGACAGACTCAAAAAACTCCAACTATTCTCTGTCTCAAATCGCCTACTTTGAGGCGATCTCTGCTTGATGTATGAAGCCATACCTGACCCAGCTCTGTTAGAAATGCTACATCTAAAGAAATCCCAATTCCTCCACACCACACCCTCCAGAAACCTCGACCTCATTACCACAATCGATAGAACGTGATGGAGGGACAGGTTCATAACCCAGAGATGGACCGTGCTATGGAATAGACTTCCCATACATGTCAAACAGAGCATCTCACTGGCCTATTTCATTAGAAATCTTGATGAGTGGATGGGAAATAGAAAATTCACCCTGGGGATCACTCCAGTGACTGTACTCAACAGAGGCACTGGGAACTAAGGTCAGGTGGCACAGTGCCAGGGTAATCCTATGGACTAGGCTTGTAAAGGCTCCAGGCCATTAGCCTAGTACACACCTATGAACCTATGAACTTATACAAAACTAAATACATATAAAACAATCATCTCCAGGTTGCTGTGTATTTTACACTAGGTCCAGAAACATGACCTGATCATGTAACATAAAAATCAGAATTAGATCCAGCAACAGGGACTGTCATTAAGGAATGTTTAAGGATATCTGGGACATCATCAGGAATGAGAATAGTTACCGAGACACGTTCTTCAATATGAACGTTGTCATGGTTGCTCTGAGATCTAGAGTTTATATCACAGGTACGATGCTGCAATATCAATTCAGACACCTGAAGAAGATGCCTGTAATTTCTCCTGTGTTCTATATCCTCAGATTCCATTAAATAGGATCTTGGCTCAGCACATATACCTCTCACTTGACCAATTCGATCAAAGCCTTTCACCCTTTCCATCCTCACTGTGTCTCCTTCTTCCAATGGACAAAGAAATCTGCTCATTTTATCATAGCTGGACTTCTGAAAGAAATGTTTCTTAAATAATTGGGCTTTAATTGTTTTGTTGTTTTTACAACTAGGCACCAACAAACTAGAACTGATAGGCAAGGCTGTTCTGGTTTGCCTAGATAGAAGTCTCTGAGCAGGTGAGCCAAGTAGGTTGCACAGGGTATATTTCTGAGATTGAGTAAATTCAAAAAGATATCGGTATTGTCATACTTTGACCTCTCTAGTAATTGATTTGCACTCTGTACTGCACGTTCATCAAGGCCATTTGACTGTGGGTATTCAGGACTGCTAGTAATATAGATAAAGTCCCACTCTTTTGCAAATTTCTGAAATAATTGACTGGTTAACTGTGTACTGTTGTCAGAAATAACTTTCTGTAGACTACCATGGACTGAGAAATTCTGGTTCTACTTAGTAATGACCATACTGGACATTAGGTTAGGTAGCAAATCAATCTCAAACCAGTTTGAATAAGAGTTTACCAACATTAAGTAATACTGATTGCTCCACTTAAATATGTCAGTGGCTGCTACTGACCAAGGTAGTTCAGGAATCTGACTTACCTGACGCAGCTCTTTTTGCAAATGTGGTTTAGTACTATTGCATACCGAACAAGCTGAAAGCACTTTATCAATGTCTTTTGACAGAGAAGGCCAAAATACTAGTCCTCTTGCCCTTATTTTGGTAACTTCAGAACCTTGGTGTCCACAGTACAAAATCTGAATGTATTTATGTTGTAAGAAAGTAGGAACAATAACTTTAGGACCTTTGAAAATGATACCATCTTCCATCAGCATTTCATCTCTATAAGGAAAATAAGGTTGGACTTCTGGTGGTACAGAAAATTGCTTTGATGGCTATCCAGCATTGATGAAGTGGTTGAACTTCTGCAAAACTGGATCAGTCTTTGTATGATCTCTCAGCTCATCAAGTCTCGTGGTAGAAAAATTACACATTTCCATTACATCAAAATCAAAATTCTCTGCATGAAGCTGTTCTGCGGTATTTCTGGGTGATCTGGATAAGATATCAGCCAGATAAAGAAGTTTGTCTTTTGTATAGACCATTTTGAAGTTGTACTTTTGTAATCTGAGCATCATTCTTTGTAGTCTTGCTGGAGCTGAATGCATAGGCTTCTTTAAAACAGTGACTAGAGGTTGATGATCAGTCTCAATCTGGAAAGCTTGGCCAAAATTATAATCATGGAACTTCGAATATGCAAACACAATTGCCAAAAGTTCCTTCTCAGTTTGAGCATACTGCATTTCAGTTTGGGTAAGAGTTCTAGATGCACAGGCAACTGGTCTGCCCTCTTGAAGAATAACTGCACCAGGACCGAACTTTGAAGCATCACAGGAAAGAATTACTGGTTTGTGGGCATCATATTATCTCAATGTAGGTGGATTGGCAATTTGCTGTTTGAAAAGAAATTAAAGAAAAGAAAAGTATCACACTGGACACAGAAAATGTAGGTTAGCGCTTTCGTTTATAAAATGCATAAACTTCTTCAGACAAAATTACATGTGAATTAAACATTTAAATACACAATTAAGGAATTACATCATTTCCTATCCAAGGAAAAAATCACAATAAAAGCATCCTTATCCACCAAAATAAAAGACATGCCTCAAAAATAAAAAAATCTCCAACTACAAAATAAATTACATAAATCTAAACATCAACATTTTCGTAACAAAGTAAATGTTTGAGAATAATAATGAATAAGTACAAAAATAAGCAAAAAACAAAATTAATGCCCAAAGAGCAGTAATTACTAAAACATTAAAAAAGGTTTTTGTAAAACCACAATAATTATTAGCATTAAATTTTGTCTGAAGAAGTTTATGCATTTTATAAACGAAAGCGCTAACCTACATTTTCTGTGTCCAGTGTGATACTTTTCTTTTCTTTAATTTTTATTCAGTTTCTGCTTTGCACTCGTTAATTTGCTGTTTGAGGTTATCAAATGCTCTCTGGTGCTGTTCCAGCCATGACCAGGCAAAATGTTTGCGCCTCAGCTCTCTTAAAGGTGCTGATAACTCACTGAAGTCAGGTATAAACTTGCCCAAATAGTTAACCATGCCAAGGAAACAGTATAGGGCTTGGACATTGTCTGGAGCTGGCATCTCAAGAATGGCTGCTTGTTTGGAAGGGTCTGGTCTTACGCCTGTACTGGTAAATAAATGACCTATATAAGTAATTTCTGATAGCCTGAATTTACATTTCAGAGGATTGATCTTCAATTTCACTTCATGTGCTCTGTCCAGAACTTTCCTGAGGTTTCTGTCATGCTCTGCTTCTCCATTACCTCCAACTAGTAAATCATCCACTATTAGAGCACACAGATAACCCCAAAAAATTTGCTCCATTGCATGCTGAAAGACTTCACTGACAGAATTTATTCGAAAAGGCATTCTGAGAAATCTGTATCTAACAAATGGAGTACTGAATGTAGTAGGTAGTGAAGATTTGTAATGAAGCATTACTTGCCAAAATTAGCTATTTGTATCTAAGACAGAAAAAAACAGTGTTACTTGGCATGGGGGTGGCAACCTTGTTGACTGTATGCAAAAGATGATGAGTTATTTTTAATGCCTTGTTCAAGTCTCTTGGGTCAATGCATATTTTGATTTCATCTGAGCTTTTCTTATGAGCAACTTCCATGGAAGACACTTACTCAGTTGGTACTGTGACTGGATAAATCACACCTTGCTGCACCATTTTATCTAACTGACCTTGACTTTGTCCTGGATTGCTATTGGAACTCTCCTCACTGGTCTGACTACTGGGCTGACCTCTTGGTCTACTTCCATGGAGTACACAGCTGGAAGTTTACCTAGCTTGTCAGTGAAATCATCAGCACGCTCTGAGAAAATAACATCAGTGAAGCTGGAACTGACACATGTGCCTACATGATGAACTTCTCTGGTAAAAAAAGTAGTTTCATTGTTAAACTGTCTCTGAGACCTAATAATGACTGTACAGGTCTTCTGACTAGATAGAATTGCAAGCTGTAACTGTTTCCAGCTGAATAGCATGAAAGCACTACTGAGCCTTTGGTTTGAATCTCTTCAACTCCACAGGCAACAAGCTTTGAACAATTAGTCAAATTAAGTTGTTCACCAGCTCTTACTCCAGCAAATATTCCTGCTGACAGCACATTACACTTTGAACCAGTGACTGCTTTGAGCTCTGTGGGTTTGCTAACAAATCTACTACATTAACCTTTTCACCAACTACTGATACACCATCTGCATAGAAAGTAGGGTTGCAGGTTTCTACATGATCAACTTGCTTTTTTGAGTGACCTTTCTTAATAACTGATTGGGGCTTGCTTGATTTACAAAAAATTTGAAAGTGGTTCCATTTTTTACACTTGTGGCATTGCTGAGCAAATGCTAAGCAATTCTCTCTTTTAGTGTCATGATTGTCACCACAATTATGACAGTTAACAATAAGTCTTGACTTGGGTTTTCCTGACTCACTCATACTGCACTGAGCATGTCTGTTTTGCTGAGCTAGTCTTGGAACTTGCTAGAACATTATGGGTTCTCCCTGGAAAACCTGCAGGGGTTGCAGCTGCCATGTGCTTAGGCCTGTTTCTGCTAGCCATGTGCTGCATGCAGTCTATGTTCACTCTAGAGACTGTTGAAACCATGCTCTTATTACTTGCAAGCATACTTGTGTGCTTTTCTGTGAGCTCATAGATTTGACAAATCTCTATAGCTTTACTCAATGTTAAATCACTGTCACAAAACAAAATCTTTCTCACTGCAGCATTATTAAAACCACACACAAGCCTATCCTTTATTTACTTGTCTTTCAATCACCAAATCTGCACATTTTAGTTTTATTTCTCAAGTCAGTGATATAAGCTGCAAATGTTTCTCCTGGCTTTTGGTGTCTTGTGTAAATTAGGTGCCTCTCTAATGTAAGATTTGTCTGGGGGTTACACATTTCTCTAAATGTATGTTTTAAGCACTCGGGATCCTCTCTTGATTCAGCCGGTACAACAATATGGTGGTTTTCCCCCTCTCCTGCATATACTGCTGGTGCATACAGAAATGAATGCTCTCTTTCAATGGCTTCTGACCTGATTAAGTTAATCAAAATAAATGCCCTTGTACATGCATCTTTGTCAGAAAAAGCTGCTTGTATAAAAATATGGTATTCCTGCTCAAATACTCTCCAACACTCTGCAATATTATGATCAAACACAAGTGGACTGGGTCTGTAAAATGCCTCTGCCATAGCAACACACAGTAGTGAAGGTGCTTGAAATTATGTACAAACACACACACACACACACACAAACGCATACACACACACATATATATATATATATATATATATATATATATATATATATATATATATATATATATATATATATATATGCCAGAAATGTATGTATTTTGCTAAATACGTCTCAGTAGCACAAGAATACTTTAAAATCACTGTACTTTGTGAAATCACCCTTTATCAGTGTAAGAAACACTTTAAAATGAATGCACTTTGCAAATGAACTGAATACAACACGACACTTTTCAAAATGGCTGTACTTTGTGAAATATTTCTGTACAGTGTAAAAAACACTTTGAAATGGTGGCACTCTGCGAATTAATGCACACAGCACAAGAAACTTTTTGAAATGGCTGTACTTTGACTGCACTTTGCAAAATAACTGTACTTTACACACAGTAAACTCTTTAAAATAATTGTACTGCAATAAAGCAGCCACTGCCAACACTTTGCACACTCTGAGATACTTCGAACAACTCTAGTTATGCTTTGAATGGCTTTGGTCAATGTGAAATAGTATCTTATGCCAAATGTTTGTTTACTAAAACATGCAGTTGCCTTGGTTTTTTAAGCTTATTTTGACCTTTTATTGTACTTTTTATGCCCATTTGACCTCTTATCATGCTTGTTAAACTTTTCTTGTACCTGTTTTACTTTAAACATGCTTGTTATGCAAATCAGAGGTAACTCTGAACCCCATTTAGAAGTATTTCTGATAATTTTATCAAATATCGTGGTTTTGAACACTTCTTTTAATGAACAATGCAGTTTGTGCTTTTTATTTGATAATAATACATTTTGTGCTACTCATTTGATTAATAATACGTTTTGTGCTACTCATTTGATTAATAATACGTTTTGTGCTACTCATTTGATTAATAATACGTTTTGTGCTACTCATTTGATTAATAATGCATTTTGTGCTACTCATTTGATTAATAATGCATTTTGTGCTACTCATTTGATTAATAATGCATTTTGTGCTACTCATTTGATTAATAATACGCTTTGTGCTACTCATTTGATTAATAATATGTTTTGTGCTACTCATTTGATTAATAATACGTTTTGTGCTACTCATTTGATTAATAATACGTTTTGTGCTACTCATTTGATTAATAATACGTTTTGTGCTACTCATTTGATTAATAATACGTTTTGTGCTACTCATTTGATTAATAATGCATTTTTTGTGCTTTACAAATGCTCGTTATCGTTTTCTTTGCAAAATAAATCATTTGTGCAAGTTTTGGTTACCTTAAGTTTGTTTCTAGCCCTTTTTAATTGTTTGAGCACAGTATCACCCAACGTGCCCAATATACCTTCACCATCAACTCTGCACCTCATGGCTTGAAGTTGCACTCTCAATCCCACGTCTGACACCATGTCATTCGTCAGGTCAGGATAAAATAGGCAAACAGTGGTGGGCTTGGTTCAAGCAACTTTATTATACACAAACACATCAGGATTAAGGCTTAGTAACTTAAACATAAACGACCTTATAAGCAGACTGACTACTGCACTCATACATGTTAACACTCTGGCTATTCTCTCAAAATGGCACTGCTGCTTGCATGTGCTCACTATTTACATGCACTTGCCTACACTTGGAAATGCTTCTTAAAGTTACAGCACACACTGTTCTACAAGTGTGTTCTTGCTCAATGTAACCATGTTGTGGGTAAAATAGCAGTCATTCAGCTTGCCCATAACTGTGTGAGTGTGTATGTCTGTGCATGTGCATGCTTGCTCTTCCATAACTATGTATGCGTGTGTATGTGTATGTATGCATGCATGCTCATTTATCCTGTGATCAGGTGATGCTGGTCCAGGACTAGTTTTCTGCCTTATGCCTGTTGAATGCTGGGATAGTCTTCAGTTTCCCTTTGAACCTGAGTGGAATAAGGCAGGTGTAACTGAAAAATGAATGAATGAATGAATGAATGAATGAATGAATGAATGAATGAATGAATGCTTCAACAGAACTCATTTCAGTGAGCTCCATTTTCTATTTTTTGAATACTTCAAACATCAGTGAGCCTGGAACCTTCCTTGATTTGTGTGTAAATATTATGAGTCACATAACTAACAGCACAAGTAGGGGTTTACTGTCATAATACTTATTGCTTCGTTAATGGTTTCTTTTTATATGTTTATTTAATAAAAGTTTACATGTGATAATAATTGAAAATGGTTGGATTATTTTTGTCATGAGTACTGGTGTAATAGAGTTGTAAGTCAAATGTAATCCACATTAATCAAAAATGTAAAGTGAATAAAAAAGTGAATAAATATGATCCTTAAGTGGCTTTTACATCTATGGGCAAACAGTTCAATGCTCCATAGAAGATAGATAACAGAGAAAAAATGTAACTGATTGATCATTGACAGAACAGACTAAAGAATAAATGATAAAGGAAAGAAGAACAGAGTATAGCTTATTTGGGAAGTAGCCATATGCCATAAGAGTTCCGGTATTATGACATGTATGAAGTAAAAGAGTATACATTTGCATGTGATTTAGGTAGTTCCTTCAACCTATTCATTTTGATAAAGTGAAATGTTTAATTATGGTGCACATGTGTGCTGGAATAGAGCTTCTTTACTCTTCTGTGTAACTATTAGATGCATAGATGTATGTATATTTTGGAGAATTTGCCAGCATTCCTTCATGACAGGGGGTGAGGAGATTCACCAATGATGAACAGTAGAATTTATGGTGGCTAGAATCATGATAAAGGGAATATTAAATAATTGAGGAATTGCAGTTTGCTCGTAAACTATCATCTTTCTTTTCCCCAGATCGTGAGGGCAAGACACATTTTCTGCTTGCTCCCAGAAGTCAGACCAGAATTTTATTTTATTAAAATGCCATCCTAATTTATATATTTGCAATGATTTCTTAAAGTTGAAATTAGTTGAGACGAGTTGTGTTCTTATGAGTTGTATTCTAAGGGAATAGAAAATAATGAATACCCATCAGGCCTTGCTATTGGCTTTCATAACAAACTGCACTTCTGCTGTACATCACCCACAGTAGAGTCATATGTCTCTGAGGGTATCATGGAGACATGGGCCTGCACAGAAGAGGTAAGGCAAGTAGGAGAGGACATAATCTGAAGTAGGGTGTAAAGATATCAAAGTGCCATCTAGGAAGGCCAAGGGTTTGTGCAGCTGTCCCTTTGAGATTGTTTTGAGTACTGACATTAAATGAATTTGGTGGCGGGAAGAGTAAGGGGTTAACATTATTGGAAGCAGTATATTAAAGACTGGTCAGTGAGGGCAGTAGCTTGCATTCTGGGGGCAGGTGTGAATGTTTAGTCAGTGGAGGAGTTGTCACAAATTGTTAATTCTTTTTTGGAAGAAAGGTTACCTAACTCATCTCTGGACCAATAGCTTCCATAATTGGGCAGTTCCTTGTGTTTTCTCCTATTAATCTGGTGCACTTGGGCATTCTGAGGCAGTGTAGCAACTGCCTCATGTACACAGACAACCCTCTCCTCTTACCTCACAACACTCAGACTTGTGAAAGATGCACTTATATCACCAAATTGAAAGCTATGCACTCTTCAGCCAAGACCAGACTAGCTGGTCAAGAGGAGAAAGTCAATATCTGCATCACATCACATGGAACACATAGCCCTCCAGAACACCCATCATTGCAGCTCTCACATAACAACACATACCACACACCCACCTTTGTGGAGGCTCTCAATAGAAATTTACCCAAACAGCAGAGGCCTCCAAGACAGAAACGCACTCGACCACCACAACACAGCACAAACCACAGGACACATAGCTCACCTCCACTGTGGGCCCCTCAACCTAAGCCAATAAGGCTAAACACCTTGTCCAATACACTAATCATAGGTGACTCAATAGTGAGGCACACAGATGTCCCACTCACTAGGCTGAATAAGGAAAAGGTAACAGTCAGCTGTCTATCAGGTGCCAGAATCCGACACATAACACACACACTCAGGTCACTCCACAACAAGTATGACTCTGTCATTGTCCATGTGGGTGTGAATGACATGATATGCACCTCCCTGGACTACATGAAAAGCGACATGATGGAAGTCTTGGATTATATGGCCCAGGCAGGTATGTCCCTAGCCCTGATGAGTATCCTACCATCACCCATAATGATACTGTAGTACTAGCAGAAAATGATTGACTTCAACAATTGTCTAAGTTTCTGCTGTCATTCTAAGGGGATCCAGTATCTGTCTGCTTGGGATGACATGATTGACAGACCTTGATGCTTTGCCAGAGATGGCCTGCATCTGTCACCCCTGGGTTTTCGGATAATGGCTAAGGCTATTGCTATCCCTATAGTGCCTTTTTTTAGATGATGTTCCAAAGACCAAATTACCACTGTAACAGCTATAAATAAATGCAATCTGAGGGTCATGCTGCTCAATGCTAGAAGTCTAAATCTCAAGATGCACTTGCTAGAATCACTCCTCAAAATGGAGAAACAGAGCCCTGGTTTAAAGTGGCAGAAAGCACCCCTGCACTACTAGGCTATAACTCATTCCACATCCTTTGGCCCTGAAACATGGACCGAAGCTCCAAAGGCCGTGGTGTCTCCATATTCATAAAGGATATGCATACCTCCAGACTAGTAGCCCGGCATAATGCATCTGAGATACTTCAGGTTCAACTAACATTGGGTAAGATGGTAATCCAGTTCATAGCCTGCTATAGGTTCCCAACCATGTCCCTAGACTCTCAATCCACATTTCTAAGCACTCTGGAATCTATCAAGGTCCAACCCAACACTCTCATACTAGAAGACTTCAACTACCCGTACATCAACTGGGAAAACTACTCAAGCATCAATACACAGGCCCAACGCTTCCTGGAATTCATCATTTCCAATGCCCTGGACAAGCTCATTCTGACCCCCACTAGAGGAAGCAACATACTTTACCTGGTTATTACTAACATGGGCGACCGTTGTTCTAGATCAGTAGTCAATCCCTCCCTGGTCAGATCCGAACATAAACTAATCACCATGGAAATCCACATCTTACCCACACACCCTGCAAAAGTAGCCACCTTGAAAAACTTCTCCAAAGCTGACTTTGGGCTCCTAAAAACAGAGGTGGCTAACTTCACGGCACCCATGCCAATGGAAAATAGCTGCATGACTGCCAAATCATACACCAATGTACTGTACGAACATGTACATAAATGCATGGAACTAGCCATACCCAACAGAACCAAGATGCTCTCCTCCAAAAAAAGGAAGCCAGTCTGGTGGTCCCCTGCCATTAATAAACTCTACAACAGAAGGAAGAAACTGTTGCAGAAAATGATGAAGGCCCAAGACTGGAAAAACTCCCTTATTAGCCTCAACAAAAAGTTGATATCCCTCATCAAATCCTCCAAAGCCAGTTATGAAGGCAGAATTGCAACAGACACTAAAAACAATCACAAAGCCTTCGATAGTTATATCAAGAACCTCCACAGCAATACCCAGATTTGCTCTGAGTTACTGCACAATGATACCTCCTATACTGAGCCAACAGATATTGCCAACATACTGACTGACAGATTCAGTGCCAACTTTACCCCCCCCAAAGAACCAATCACAATACCGGAACTATGCCAGGCACCCAGCATTATTGCAGCACAGGTTAAAGTTGCGTTGTCCAAGGCCAAGAATACAGCTTCCATTGGACCCAATAATATCCCTGGCTGTGTTCTACATAAACTGCAAGGCAAATTGGCACCACGTCTGTGTGCCCTGTTTCACTCACAACCTCACCTCAGGCTTTGTCCCTACCAAATGGCACACTGCTACATTCAGCCCTCTCCATAAAGGGGGAGCGACTACAGACCCTGGGAATTATCACCCCATTAGCCTGATCAGTCTCATATGTAAAGCAATGGAGCACATCGTCATGGACCTGATTAACAAAGATATAGGAAAACTCCAAACTCTAGACCAAGCCCAATTTGGCTTTCTGAAAGGGAGATCATGCCTGCTCAACCTGGTTGACTTGTTTGAGTCAGTCACCAGGGCTGTGGATGAAGGTAAGGCAGTGCATACAGCCTACCTCGATCTGGCCAAGGCCTTTGATACCACTCCTCACTCAGGAATTATTGATAAACTCATCAAACTAGGCATCAACCCCTGTATCACTAAGTGGGTTGCAAACTGACTCACAGATAGAACACACAGTGTGAAAGTAGCGGACACCAAATCAGACTGCTGACCAGACAAGAGTGGAGTCCTACAGGGATAGTTCCTGGGTCCTCTCCTGTTTGGCATCTGCTTCTCAGAAGTCCAGGCCAACACAAAATAACTCTGGCTGACCAAGTTCACAGATGACAGCAAGCTGGGAGCCATTATTATCTTCCCAAGTGATGCAGACATCCTACAGAAAGGCCTCACTGAGACCAATGACTGGTGTCTAAACCATGGCCTTAAGCTTAATGCCAAAAAATGTGCTGTCATCCCCTTTGGTAAAAACTCAATTCCCACTGATTACCACATTGATGGGAGCCCGCAGAACACTATATACCACATCGATGGGAGCTCACTGAACACTATATACCACATCGATGGGAGCCCACAGAACACTGAAGGAGTTGTAAGAGATCTGGGGATGCAGGTTGAGAGCAACCTCTTCTTCGACCACCACATTGCCACTGTGGTTAGAAAGTCCTTCTATGTGGCACATCTCATTGCCAAGGATTTTGCATCCAGGAAGAAAGAGGTCAGTGTCTCTCTCTACTCTTCCCCCATTAGACAAATCATCAAGTATAATGCCCCATTTGGCCTGTACCTCGCTAGACAGCTGCAACAGCTGGAGAGGTCAAAGAAGCACCTCACAAAGAGGATCCTAGGCATTAAATACATGTCCTAGATGGACAGACACAAAAGATTCCAGCTATTCTCTGTTTCATATCGCCTACTTAGAGGCGATCTCTGCTTGACTTACAAATCCATGTCTGACCCAGCTATGTTAGAAATGCTACAGCTAAAGAAATCCCAATCCCTCACAAAACATGCTTCAGAGACCTCAACCTCATTACCACAATCAAAAGAACATGCTGGAGGGACGTGTTTCAAACACAGAGACTGCCCAAGTTCTGGAATAGACTTCCCATACATGTCAAGCAGAGTACCTCGCTGTCCCTCTTCAAGAGAAATCTTAATGAGTGGATGGGTAATAGAAAGTTCACCCTGGGGATCACTCCAATGGCTCCACTTGATAGAGACACTGGGAACTAACGTCAGGCGGCATTATGCCAGGGCACTTTTATGGGCTAGGCTTGTAAAGGCTCCAGGGCCATTAGCCTAGTACACACCTATGAACCTATGAACACCAATAGTGTACTTTCATTTATCTAGCTATACACTGATATCCTGCATCAGTATACGGGCTGTCCTTTCTCCCATTGGTGAGGGGGGGGGGACCTTGCTCGTCCTGCAGGTCTGCCTACCTTTGTCCTGAGTAGATAGAGCACTTCTTCCTATTCAGTCACTTGCCCAGCTCTGAGACAGAACATGCCACCACATACATAATTCCCTCAGCTTGCATACCTGTACCATGGCAGCCTGTGCTCCTTAGGCCCCTACTTCACAGGTGTAGCACTTGGGGCTCACAGTAAGCATTACCCTATATGACAATACAAATCACCTCCTTCTCTCACCCAACATGAATGATCCACCAACAGATGCTCACTCCCTACCTCTTCTGCCAGCACCCTACAGCTGCCTGAGATGCTAATCAACTGGCTCGTCTACACTGCTAGCCTTCATCAATTGGGTCATCTACACTGCTAGCCCTCACTGATTGGGTCATCTACACTGCTATAGCTCATCGACTGGGTCATCTACATTGCTATCCCTCATCAACTGGGTCATCTACACTGCTAGCCTTCGTTGATTGGGTCATCTACACTGCTAACCCTCATAGACTGGGTCATCTATGTTACTATCCCTCTATGCCACTGAGCAGGGTCTACATGTTATTCCTGACAACTTGTGTGGTTGGTGTTTAGTTCTATAGATGGCTATTGCGCCAGCAGTTTGTGTTTTACTGGTTTGTTCAATCAATTTAAAAATATATGCTGGCATAAATGTTTTCATGTTTCCTTGTTAACGCTTAATGCACAGTATATATACTCTTAGGCTTACAGTTTTAAAGTAGAAAATGTTTGGCTCATAACTATAAATATGATTAGACACTTTAAAGCCTGAGTTATTCTAGCAGGAAAAACAGTCAGTTTATTAAGCACTGCAGCAGAAACCAAGTGGTCAGTAATTTATTTATTTATTGACATTTGTTAACCGGGTTAGTCTAGCTGGGCCAGAAGCCCATTTTCAGTGGAGACCCAAGAAGAAAAGTTCCAATTGCATACAGGTTACAGCAAATAAAATTCCCCATTCCAAGACAGTACAATTAAAACTACAGAACATGAAGAAAAATATTGTAAGTTACATAAACATCATAACAACTAAGTAGTTATGTACAATATATGCAAAACACAGCAAGTAGGGCTATTTGTAGTGAGAGATCAGGTGGCCTAAGATGAGCCCCAAGAAGGACAGTTAGTGATGGGGAGAGACTAGTTCATAAACATACTGACACGTTTAGATATTATGAGAGTAGACTGTGATGGAGTTATGTGGTAATTATTCTCTACCAGAGTTTTATTGCTATACAGTTCTGCAAAACCCATAGTAGTGCATTCACAATTTACTGTTCTATTAAATAAAAACCTGCAGAACATAAATGCATTAGGAATATGCAATTCTGAGTCATTCTGAGTCATATATTCCATATATTATATACAAAAAACAGTTTTATCAACAAAGCTGACAACGCTTTTCACTGTGGGTGGTGGTTTTATACTGAAGTTTTTAGTACTCAAAAAAGACACCATAAACTATAAATGGTTTAAACTGTTTACTATCATTACACACCTACAGTGTAAATTTTAACTAATTTGAACTGTTTACTTTCATTACACCCCATACAGCGGTGGTGGTGCTGCGGTAGCGTTGTCGCCTCACAGTTAGATGCTGCCCGTTCGATTCTCAGTTAGAGCGGCTTCTGTGTAGCAACATGCGTGAAAGGGCGTTCCTTCGTTGAAGGTTGTGCGTTAGGCCCGGCAAGCCAGTACGTAAAAATCTACTGCCAATCATTAGCGGACCGGAGTTCCACTGTGGCGACCCCTAACCGGGAAAAGTCGAAAGACACAAACAAACTTTCATTGCACCCCATAGTATAAATTTTACTTAATTCTCAATCAGTCAGTTAACAAAGTATATTTCATTGCTTTAATCCTCTGCATGCTACAGGTCTATCACATAGTATGTTATCAGAACAGTAAATCACCAAATCCAACTGATTCTCTGCTTATTTTATAATTTTCATAAAAGTAACATGCATTTTATGATTACAACATTAAATAAACTTTGAGTAGCTGCATACAGAACAGTGGAACAGGGTTAGCTTTATGACCTTGAATGAATGATTTTGTCAGGCATACTCATGCATAACAATGTCTTAATGTTTTTTTTCCACTGGACCAGCACAAAATGGTACTTCCAGTTTGAATTTTGCAAAACTAGCCTTACTCATCTTTATCCGGAGAGATCATAGGGGCATTTACAGAAGACAGCAATGTACACATCTAGCTTCTGATTCATCTCATCAGCATTCTAATCAGATGATGGTAACTCACTTCGTCATGGTAGCGTTGAGAAATCTGCTTTTAAACTATGAAACAATGTTCATGGTAAAGGTTTTAATACAGACAAGAAGAACATTAGATGCATAAAATATGATATTTATTATAAAATAAATAAAAGATGAGCTTTAACATAATGGAATTTCCAGTGCTTTGCAATCCAGACTTTATTATATCATCTTTAGAAGTTTTGCTTTATGCTTACTGTTCTTATACTTTCTTAGTACTTTCTTATGCCATTAGAATGAAATGACTCATCTGTGTGGCATTTTTAGATATTAAAAATCATCCCACTAGGAAGGACTTTGAGCAGGTGAGTCAAGCTAAAGGAATATTTTGAAGGAAGTGATATTAAGTCTAGTGAAATCAATCTACACCCTCACGCATGCACACACGCACACACACACACACACACACACACACACACACACACACACACACACACACACACACACACACACACACACACACACACACACACACACACACACCATTTATCACTGATAAATATCTCATATCTTTCAACAGCCAGCAAGTTGAACAATATGATGTTTAATTGTACAGTGTAGAAAATTATACCCTGGTTGACTGTCTTCTATTATGTTCCAAAGAACAGAGTGAAAGTCCTTATGAAACATAATTCTACCCAAAAATATATTTTTAAACATTCCTTTTATTGGCAAGTTCATGACACTGTAAAGCAAAACAGCCTATCATGTTTCCCAGACCAGTGCATCTTCAGGGTAAAGATTCAGAATAACATGCAGAATTCATTAAATATAAAACTATATCATATGCCTTATTAATTTTGCATTCCTCATTTATGAAAAATATCACATTTAAATTTAAAATATATGACCATATTAAATGGACATTATTCAAGGTTATATTTAATTCTCAGAAGGGTGAAAATGTTCATCCTAAAGATCACAACTCTATCTTTCTTTCATGAGATTACATTTGTATCATCTCCCTTGAACCCAAAGAAAATGAATCAAGTTTCAAAAAATGTATAACTGGTACATCTATCAGAATGAACCTATTTAACACATTAATAATGAGTATTCCTATCTTTTATTTTTTTATGTCAGACAAGTGTTCCATAACACTGACCCTCAATGTTCAAGATAACTTTCCTTCATGAAATGGACCCAAATCATTTTGGGTTTGCCAAGGGCAGGTCTTGCCTACTCAACCTGGTAGACTTCTTCGAGAAGCTCACCAAATCATTTGCCAAGGATAAAATGGTGCATACTGAGAATCTCAACCTGACCAAGGCATTTGACACAATACCCCACTCAGGCATTGTAGAAAAGCTCACCGAGCTAGGTATAAACCCTTATATCACTCATTCGATAGCCAGCTGGCTTATAGCATGACCCAAGAAGTTAGAATAGGGGATTCTTCCTACACAAATGGTTGGTTACTGGGGTGATGCCTCAGGGCTTAGTGCTGGGGCCACTCATGTTTGTCATCTACTTCTCTGACATCAGGGCTAACATCAAGGGCCTCTGGTCGGTCAGGTTTGCAGTTGACTACAAATTGGGTGCAGTCATTTAATCCCTGTATGACATAAATATAATTTATGAAGGCTCGGCACAGACTAATAAATGGTGTCAGAGACATGGTCTAAAACTCAGTGCCAAAAAGGGCATCATAGTATTATTTAGAAAGACAGCTACCCCAGAAAACAACTGCTATATTGACAATACATCTGTAAGAGTAGAGTCTGTAGTATGTGATTTGGGAACATATGTAAACAGTGATTTAGCATTTAACAGTCATGTGTCCACTGTAGTGAGGGGACCATTCTGTTTTGCATGGGGTATGGCATCTAGGTTCAAACATGTCATCATTCCATTGTATTTTGCTCTCATAAGACCAATCATTGAGTACAATGTTCCCGTCAGTATGTACCTGGTCAGGGATATGCAATGACCAGAGAGTCCTCAGAGATTCCTCATAAAAAGAATATGTGGTGTGGAATAAAAATGTCCTGTATGGACTGCCTCAAAGTCTTGACCTAATATTTGGTACCATACAGTCTGCTGAGAGGCAACCTATGCCTATCCTTCAAAGCATCCTCTGATCCAGCTCTAATGGACCTGTTGCACATCCATAAAACAAATAGCATCAAGAACACGCAATCCAGGGCCCTAAACCTTGCCGGCAACATAAATAGGACATGCTGGAGGGACAGGAATGTATCCCAGAGGCTCCCTCTTCTCTGGAATAGGCTTCCCATCCATGTGAAGCAGAAGTTATCACTGTACTTATTCAAGCAAAGCTTAGATCAGTGGATGGGGAAATTTAAATATACTCCTGGCCTGGCACGTATGTCTCTGTTGGACAGAGAAAGCTTGAAAAAGCTTGGCAACATATACCACAGTATATGTTCCTCCACAAAACCCCTGGGAACCAAAATCTACCAAACCTTACTGAGAAGCATGGCTAGGCCAGAAAAGGCCCCTTGGATCCATAGCTTAGTATTCTGCAGTGATGGTATAATACTATGTAGTACACTTCCTATTAATCCTATAATGTCTGGTTACGCTGTTTTCTATGTTGTCTGATATCGTTTGACTCCAGTTTTATTCTTAGTCATCCTTTTTTCTACTATTACTAAGCTGGCTATCTAATTAATTATCAGTGTTTTGATTATTATACATGCTCATGGTTGCATAAGCTGAATAAATCAAGTTAATATGTCAAAAATGTCTTCCCTTGTCCTATTCCCTTGACATAGACATCGAAAACTCAAATCTGGTATAGGTAAAAGTTAACCAATATCTAGTTTTTGAAACAATGGAAAGACATGGATAATATTCAGGCTTTAAAAGTCTCAGTAACCTACCATTTGTGTGAAATGAACATGCTTTTCTCAGTTCTCCTTACTCTGTGTGTTTGGATGAATGGAGCCTGAGTAGACAATGCTATGAGTATCCTCATACAATTAATATACACCATACTATTATATACATTAAAATAGTCTCATATTACAAATATTATTCTGCCCATCTGCATCATATTATCTACAAACTACAAATGTCTTAAAGCATACTGTTGTAAGCTAACACAGCTATTAACCTCACAAAGTTGTTTCTTTGGCTGATAGCAAGTTCCTGGTTTAAAATTTCCTTTATCTAAAACAATTTAATATTCTTTATTATACCATTTTAGCTGAAATAGCTATAGCTGCATCCAAAGAGGTTATTTTGGTATAGTTGATGCTTCTATGAGTTGGTATGTTATTTATACCTCTCAGCTGATACAGATTTTTACAGAATGCTCATATTTTTGCTTCAAAATTTCAGTCTGTTCCTGATAAAATTTTTGCTTTTCTGACAAATCACTGGGATGATCAGAGGAATTAAATTTAGTAAATAGCATCATATATTTGCACTTCAGACTTCATGTCCTGTTATTCTAGCAAATTTTTAAGTTTATTAGAACAGTATTTGAAATATGTCCTTATTTGTGGGCATTTCATAGCTTCATAGGTTCATAGCTAGGTACTAGACTATTGGTTCTAGGGCCTATACAAGCCTAGCCATATGGATTCCCTGTCTGTCGGCACTTACAGAATTTTTTTTCCTGCACCCCTGTCAAGCAGAGCCACCGAAGTGATCCCTGGGTTGAATTTCCTATTTCCCATCTAATAGTCAAGATTTTTCTTAAAGAGGGCCAAAGAGGTGCTCTGCTTGACCTGAAAGGGCAGTCAGTTCCAGAGTATGGGAAGTCTCTGGGACAAGGAACCTAGCCCTCCAGCATGTATTGTTTATTGGGATGACAAGGTTTAGGTCCCTGGACCATGTGGCTCGGATGGATTGGGATTTCTTTAAGTGGAGCAGGTCCATTTGTGGATTTGACATGGCCTTGTATGTTAGGCAGAGACAGGGTTGCCAGATTTCTAACCAGCCAGGTAAGGACAAAAAATAAAAAAGGTCTCTCACAGCAAGTGAAGACCAAAAAAAAAAAAAAAAAAAAAAGGTCTTTAATGCAGAGCAGAGTTCCACATTAAAGAACAGTAGCTCTGCACAAAGCATGGAGCTCCTCGTGTTTAATGCATTGCAGTCCTGCCCTGCCAATTTAAATCCCAGCCAGCCTCCGCTTTGTTTGTGTTTTTTTTTTTTGATTGGCCCGTATACCTGGCATATGGGCCAATCAAAAATCGCTAAACACAGAGATTCTTGTGTTCCGCATTCAACACAAGTAGCTCCGTGTTTAGCGATTTTTTATTGGCCCGTATACCGGCATATGGGCCAATCAAAAATCGCTAAACACGGAGCTTCTTGTGTTTAATGCGGAACACAAAAAGCTCCGTGTTTACCGATTTTTGATTGGCCCATATACCGGCATACGGGCCAATTAAAAATTGTTAAACACGGAGCTACTTCTGTTTAGTGCGGAACACAAGAAGCTCCGTGTTTAGCGATTTTTGATTGGCCCATATGCCAGGTATACGGGCCAATCAAAAAAAACAAAAAAAACAAACAAAGCGGAGGCTGGCCGGGATTTAAACTGGCAGAGCGGGACTCGGGATCAGGCTGCTGATCTCAGGACAGTCCCGCCCAAATAGGGATATCTGGCAACCCTGGGCAGAGATCACCTCTGAGTAGCGATATGAAACAGGGTAGAACTGGAGTTTTTTGAAGCGATCTGCATAGGGTAGATGTTTTAGGCCCATGATCCTCTTTGTGAGGTATTTCTGTGGCCTTTCCAGCTGTTGCAAATGTTTTGTGAGGTAAATACCAAACGGGGCGTTGTATTCTATAATAGGTCTAATGAAGGATGCGTAGAGGGGAACAATGACTTCCTTTTTTCTAGATGAGAAGCCTTTTGTAATTAGGTGGGCCACATAGAAATATTTTTTGATTACTGTGACGATGTGTTTATCAAAGGAGAGACCACTGTCCACCTGTGTCCTAAGGTCTCATCACACTTTCAGTGTTAAGTGGGCTACCACCTATGTGGTAGTTTAAGGGCACTTGCTTTTTCCAAAGGGGATGACTATGCATTTTTTGGTGTTGAGCTTGAGGCCAAGACACCAGGCATCTATATCAGTGAGGCCCTTTTGCAGAATGTCCACATCCTTTGGGGATTCAATAATGGCTCCCAGCTTGCAATCATCTGCGAACTTTGTTAGCCAAAGGCCTTCAGTGTTGGCTTGAACTTTACAGAAGTAGATGCCAAATAAGAGCGGACCTAGGACTGAGCCTTGTGGTACTCCACTTGTCACAGGTCTAGTACTGGATTTGGAGTCAGCTACTTTGACTACGTGGGTTCTGTCAGTGAGCCAGTTTGCAACCCATCTAGTGACATAGGGATTAATGCTCAGTTTAGTGAGTGTATCTAAGATTCCGGAGTGGGGGATGGTGTTGAAGGCCTTGGCGAGGTCCAGATAGGCTGTGTGAACCACCTTACCCTCATCTACGGCTCTGGTGACTGTTCCAAAGAAATCAATCAGATTTAGGAGACATGATCTACCTTTCATGAACCCAAACTGTGTGGGGTCCAGAGACTGGAAGTTTCCAATGTCCCTGTTTATGAGTTCCATATTGATACGTTACATGGCCTTACAGACCAGACTCATCAGACTGATGGGGCGGTAGTTACCAGGGTCTGTGGTGGCCCCCCCCCCTTATGGAGTGAGATAACCGTAACTGTGCACCATTCAGTGGGCATAAAGCCTGAGGTGAGGCTAAGATTGAACATGGTACATAAGTGGGTGCCAGTTTGTTTTGTAGTTCATGTAGGACAGAGCCTGGGATGCTGTCTGGTCCCATGGATGCTGTATTCTTGGCTTTGGCTAGTGAAGTTTTTACCTGTGCAGCCATTATTACTAGGACTTGGCATTCTTCCGGTATTGAGATGGGCCGTTTGGGGCGTAAGAGGGGGGTAAAATTGGCATTGAACCTATCTGCCAGAATGTTGGCAATATCAGTTGTATCAGTATATTTGTATCCCCATTATGTCAGGTTTTGTCCAGATTTCTTGGGCTAAGAGGTTGAGAGGTATGGTTATGGTAATTGTAACCTCATGTTTGATACTGACAAGTCCACCATTTTGTGTTAGTATGTGGCTTAGTCAGTAGGATGGTATTAAAAACATTACCCATGATTCAATAAACATTGTGTAGGCTCTGAGCAAAGCCTACACAGAACTTATGTGTTTGCACGATGGTGCTTAGTGAGCAGCAGTGCACAATGCATATTAGTGCTGCGCAGTGCATTAGTGCTGTGCAGTGCTCCTAAGTTAGGTTTCTTGACTGGAAACCTAACAGGGTACCATGTAAGTGAATGTGGATACACTTCTGTATAAATCAGAGCACTTAAATTCCACAGATTTGCACGGAATGCCATGATGACCACCAGGGCTTCACAGACATCTGTGCATCTGTTAGTGAAACATATCTCCACAAAGGCCAATGTAATGTGAGGACATTTAACCAGAAATAGGGACACATTTGCCATAGATGTCACATAGAAATGTGGTAGAATGAAACTCAAACATACCTGTCATCCTCTTTGAGCAAGATATGTGCACAAAGGCATACATAATGGGGGACAAAGACCCAAAATAAGGACAGATTTTTAATATTGCACTTCCAAACTTAGAAATTTGATAGAATAATAGGTTGTACATTAGGGTGAACTTTATGAAGAGCATGAAGTTTGAAACTCAGATATCAACCATCAGTTTTTCACTTCACTCTGCAATGACATGCCAGTGATTTGCTAGAAAACAAAAATGTTATGAGGAAAATATCTCAAATATGAGACGAAAACTAAACATTCTGCACAAATCAGGACAGCTGAGAGGTGTGAACTCAAATGTATGTAATATTGAGTCACATCAGTCCAGAGATCATCCCAGTGATATGGCAGAAAGCCACACATTTGATAAGGAAAACATCTGGATACCCTGTGAATATCTGGACAGTTGAGAGGCATGAAAGTGAAGTATATGGTCCAAACACAGTACATGATTTTGTTATATCCCATTCCTGGCATTCTGTACTGAAGCTGTGTTAATGATCTGTAACAGAACATGGATTGCCATGTAAAATGATCACTCAGGTAAAGTGTGTGTACTGAATAGGGACACACACAAGAATTGTAGGAAGATCACAGGGATAGGGAAAGAGGACAGGTGAAACCCCCTCACATACAGCAGAGGAGTTATCATATCATAGTTATCATAGGAAGTTATCATAGGAAGTTACTAAGCTATTAGCCCTGAGGCTCTTATAAGTCTAGACAAGAGTTTAGCCCATGTTTAGACAAGTCAGCACCAAATGCCCCTGTCCAGCAGGGACACGGGTGGAATCCCAGGGATGTATTTTCTGTTTCCCATCCAGTTATCCAGGATGCACTTAAAAAGGGGTAAAGAGGTACTCTGCTTGACCTGGAGAGGGAGTATATTCCACATATTGGGCAGTCCCTGAGACACAAATCTGCCCTGCCAGCAAATCCTTTTGATGCCACAGACCAGGTTGAGGCCACACCTGCGAGTTACTCAAGTGGAGCTTAACTTGCGGATTTGCAGCAGTCCCATCAAGGCGGGGTCCGAGATCACCTTGAATGCCAGACAGGTGCCACCTCTGAGGAGTCTGTATGAAACTGAGTAGAGGGATAGGGATTTTAGCCTATCAGTGTATGGTAGATTTTTGAGGCCCTGGATTCTCTTGGTGAGGAACCTCTGTGATCTCTCCAGCTGCTGCATGTGCTTTGCAAGGTACATGCCGAATGGGGCATTGTACTCAATAATGGGCCTTGTAAGGGAATAATACAGGGATGTTATGACCGCCTTGTCCCTGGATGAGATACCCTTATAAGGTGGGCCATGTAGAAAGCTTTCTATAGAATTGAAGCAACACAGTGGTCAAAAGTCAGGTTGCTATCAACCTGGGTGCCCAAATCCCTCAAGACTGATTACGTGCTTAGGATTTTGTTATTAATGTGATAATTTGTGGGGATGTCATTATCCTCAAAGGGGATGATGATGCATTTTTTGGTATTTGGCTTGAGGCCATGTTTTTGGCACCAGTCATTTGTTTCCGTGAGACCCTCTTGGAGGATGTCCACATCGCTAGAGGAATTGATGACAGTGCCCAGCTTGCAGTTAGCTGCAAACTTGGTCAGCCATAGCCCACTGGTCTTGGCCTGCACCTCAGAAAAGTATATTCCAAATAACAGAGGCCCCAATACTGAACCTTGGGGTATGCATCTTGTTACAGGTCTACAGCTTGAGGTGGCTTCCCCTATTTTGCCTAGGTGGGTTCTATCAGTGACCCAGTTAGCTACCCACCTGATAACATTCGGAATGATGCCTAGTCGAAAGAGTTTATCTATTATGCCTGAGTGGCAAATAGTGTTGAAGGCTTTGGCCAGGTCAAGGTAGGCAGGGTGCACCATCTTCCCCTTGTCCTTTGGTGACTGTCTCAATGAAGCCAACCAAATTTAACAGACATGACATCCCCTTGACAAAGCCAAACTGTGTGGGCTCAAGTGTTTGGAGGTTGCAAATGCCCTTGTTGATGAGGTCTGTGATAATCCATTCCATGGCCTTGCAAATCAGGCTAGTTAGGCTGATGGGTTGTTAATTTCCCAGATTGGTGGATGCTCCAGCTTTGTGCAAAGGGATGACAGTGGCTGTCCTCCACTCAGCTGGGACAAAGCCAGTACTCAGTCTTTAGTTGAATAGGGTGCCTAATGGTACTATGTACTGTAAACTGCTGATCTGGGTCTAAAACTTTAGTCTGTCCCCAGAGTAGTTCGGCTCCCTCCAGATCTGTAATTAAACTAGCTTGCTCCATTTCCTAACCTAAACATAAACCCAGAATATTGTAGTTTTACCCTGCTCTCCCACACACAACCCTGAGAATTATACTCTGTACTCATAACTTGCTGTTTAAAAAATACCCTGCATGAGTATAAAACATAGCCTAAACATAGTTTATATCTTAGTGCAAACATACTGTTTAAAATACAGCTAAAAATACAGCTAAAAATTCAGTTTAAACTACAACCATTAAGCTAACACTACATATTGCCAAAGCCTAAGGAAACACTTGGAGTCAGTGTTAGCCCAGCTCTGCTTGCCCTCGGTGTGCTTGGGCTCGCTTCGCTCCTCTCCCTGCCCCTTATTTCCACCCGCCCCCACTAGTGTTAAGTTTAAACTAAATGTAGCCACTCCCCTCATGCTAAGTACCAATCAGTGCCTCATACATCACTGAACAGTCCTTCCCCTTCACCAATTTCCTTCTCTCCCATTCTTGCACACCTTGTTAGCACAGTCAGCCATCATAATTGGCCAGCCCCCTTACAGAATGCAAACAAGTAAATAAATACTTATTATCTTACTGCTTATACTATTTCTATTTTACCACCTTACTGCCTACAAACAAAAACTTGACTGTGGTATTCACTTCCCAAATGGTCAAACAACCACCCAAAACTACACACATAAGGTCAAACACTTTACCATCCCCCACACACCCAATCTCATACCACCCTCAACAAAATGTCACCCCTGTAAAGCCACAAAACATAACCCTAAAGACAAAGACTATATAAAACTTATAAACAAACTCCTAAAGCTTAGAGTATCCTGTCACTATAACCTTATAATACATGGGGACATTCATCCCAACCTTGGCCCACCTACACCCAATAACCTACACTCCCCTACCACAACCACCGCAGTCAAGCTTCCCCTGTCTACTCCCACTAGTTCCCTCCTAGCATTTCACCTAAATATTAGAAGCATTAACAATAAAATTCTCAACCTACACACCCTCCTGGCAACCCACTCCCCAGACATTATGTGTCTAACGGAAACCTGGCTAAAACCTAGTACTACTGACAATGAGATACTACTTCCAGGATATAATATTCACCGGTTAGACTGTGCTACTAGGAAAGGAGATGGGATAGCAGTCCTTTACAAAAATACTCTGTCAATAGAGAATCCATTCTAACACCCCAATTCACTAATGCAGAGGTCCTCATAACCAAACTACAGATTAACCATAACAAATGTTTGAACATCGTCTGTGTATACATTCCACCAGGCAACAACATAAATACCCAAGAGGATATCCTTTACTGGTTATCCACTACCTATCCCCAAGAAACCATAGTTCTTGGTGACTTCAATACTGACTGGCACCCCTGCTCCTCCGAACCCCCCTCACCCCTATAAACTTATCTGGGTTTAAACAGACCATAACTTCTCCCACTAGAATAAACAAACCTTCCAACAGGGAAAGTATCTTAGACTGGATTCTAGTCAATAATCATCCCCAAATGTACACAGCTGGCACTCTCCCTGATGACATTAGCGGCCATCTACTAGCCTATATCATAAAACATAAGGCAGGAAACTCCCACCAGACCAAATATAAAACATTTAGAAACAGGAAAACATTAATGCAGCTATTTTTCTAAATGAATTAAAAGCAGTTGACTGGTCAAATCTAAAAACTCTACCATTAGAAGAGGCTAAAGCTCACTTTAACACTAAATTCCTAAGTATCCTCGACTCCCATGCCCCAGCACGTACAATAAAATCTAGATCAAACTCAGCACCATGGCTCACAAAAGATAACAAATCAAAAATCAGAACTAGAAACAGAGGCTGGGCCAGCTGGAGATCGGCCCTTGACCATTTAAAATATCGTCAACTCAGGAATGAAACAAAAAAAATCTATTCTACTAGATAAAAAAAGCTTCTACCAGAATCTCTTACAAACACACCAAAACAACCCTCAAAAGTTCTGGGCAGGCATAAATCAACTTCGTCATCCAGGTCACTCTACCACCCCAACCCCGGCTAACTACACCCATAGTTCCCCAGAGACCATAGCTGGCGCTTATAATAACTTTTTCACTGAAACAATCCAATCCCTAGCAAATCAACTAACCCCCACAAACTTAAAATCCACCCCTAATCTACCCATTAATCACCCCCAGTTTACCTACCAACCCATATCCACTAGTTTTATCAAAACACATTAAAAAATTGAAGCCTACCACCCTTTCTGCAGACCTCCTCCCTGCAGAGTACCTACAAATAGCTGCAGATCCCATTGCATATCCCATATCTATCCTGATCAACAGAACCTTATCCGAAAGTGCTACCCCCCCCTCTGGAAAATATCCCACGTCATCCCACTCCATAAAGGAGGAAGTTCTACAGAACTATCCAGACCCATTGCCATTCTTTCCACACTAGCCAAACTAATGGAGAAATGTGTACACAAGCAACTAATGCAATACCTTACACAGAATAGCTTACTGTCCAACTCTTAACATGGTTTCAGTCCACACCACAGCCCCACCTCAGCCCTCCTTTCCTTTACTAACACCATAAACCAAAACAGAAATGACAATAGTCTATCCTCCGCCCCCTTTCTTGACCTATCAAAAGCCTTTGACATGGTCAACCATGAACTTCTCATTCTTTATCTAAAGTCAATTTCCCTCAATAAGCACGCAATCCAGTGGTTCCAGTCCTACCTGACTGGTAGACAACAGGCGGTATTATGGCAGGCAAACTTTCCAGTCAGCTACCTCTCACACATGGTGTCCCTCAAGGCTCCATACTAGGTCCACTACTTTTCTCTATTTTCATCAACAACCTTCACACTGCTATCCCTAAAGCTACCTGCATTCAATATGCAGATGATTCCACTCTGATCTGCTCAGCCACCTCCCCATCCCAATTGCAAATCTTAACCCAAAATATGTTTAATACTATTGAAAACTGGCTCGCCAACCAACACCTACTGCTGAACCCCAATAAAACTAAATTTCTGTTCTTCACCCCCACTAGTAGATCCGCCACACTTTCATTCTCTCTCACATCAAATAATGGTACCACTATCTCCCCAGATACCCACACCAAGCTTCTAGGGGTTATCATAGATAATAATCATAAATTTGACCTACAGGTCAATAAAACCATACAGACCATCAATAAGAAGCTTGGATCACTGTATAGAAACAAGATATTTTTAACCCCACTGGCTAGAACTGCTATCACCTGGTCACACCTACTCTCTACTCTTATATATGCCTCGCCTGTACTCTCAAACCTCAACAAATCTGAACTAAGTAAACTCTCCCATAGCTACAACCATATTGCCAGATTCATCACTGGCTCCACCTATAGAACCCACCACTGCCAGAACCTGAAACAACTAGAGTGGCTAGAACTGCCCAGCTTAATTCAATTCAATCAACTCTTAATAGTGCACAAAATACTATACCACCCTGAGAATACCCCCTCGCTTATAAATATTGTTAAGCCATATAGCAACTTGAGATCCCTACGATCAGCCAACAAACTACTGGTTCAAACCCACAAAGCTAATAACTGCTGGTGAATCCCTGTTTGCCAGCTTTGTTGGCAAAACCTGGAATTCATTGCCAAACTATATAACCGTACAATCCTCCATAAGTCTCTTAAAAACAAAACCTCAAACAGTACTTCAAAGTGAACTGGCTTTGCCTATGTACCAACCTTGATTAAGTTATAAACTGAAAGCATAATGTGTAAATATCGTAATATGTAATTACTTAACCAAGCTCGGCTTCCAATCTGATGTCTATTGCTTTTAATTGTGTCTGACCATGAGAGCTGTGAGCCCCTATTTGGGAACATTACTAAACCATTGTACAAAACACTTTATCTTATATTTTCTAATGTTATCTAACTTCTTGTGTTAACCATGTAATGTTATCTAACTTCTTGTCCAATCTATGTATTTTTTTTCTACTCAAGCTTTTCTCCCCGGGCCTCTGCTGAAAATGGACATATACCCAGTTGGACTATCCTGGTAAACAAATGTAAAATAAATACATAATAAATAAATAAATGTAGGATGCAGCCTGGAATGTTATCAGGTACCATGGAGGCTGTATTTTTGCCTTTGAGAAAGCAGTGATGACCTGTTTCCTAGATATAAGGGGGAATGTCCTGATTTACTGCTGGGGGTGGGGGTGGGCAGAGGGGTGAAGTTATTGCTGAATCTGTCAGCCATTAAGTTTGCTATATCTACCTCATTTGTATATGTGGTGTCCTTGAACACCAGTTCAGAACAGATCTGGGTGCTTTCTTTGAGATTGCAGACATATGTGAAGAAGGCCTTATGATTGTCTCTAGCAGATGTGGCCAAGTTGGACTCGAAGTTTGCTTTGGAGAATTTCACTAGTGCTCTTATTTGCTTGTTCAGGCTAAGGAGAGATTGCTTCCAATTAGGCACCTGCTCCTTCTTGGTCTTGGACAGCATTTTGCAGGTTGTAGGATATATGCAATGGGGATAACACTGAAAAAGCAAAAACTTTGCCTGTCATCATGAATAATGGCCACACTCCTGGTTCACCTCCACCCATAAACATGTAGCAGTAAATGTTTGGATCAGAGAGATTTGTACACAACAATATGCAATTTATTGTTCTTGCTAAGAAAAGTAAATGCACAGGAGGTGATGAACTATATGTTAAATTAATAAGCTTTGCTCATAGTAAATATGGAGGAAATCTGTGAGGTGCTTGCCCCTACTCTGTAGTGTGTGTGTGTGTGTGCGTGTGTGTGTGTGTGTGTGTGTGTGTATTTACTGAACGCATTATTTTTTTTGTATCCTTTTTCTCCTGGCCTGGACTACCTTGACCATCAAGTATCATCTCTCTGCCCTACTGACCCTTTCATTCCCTCTTGCAGAGCTGGATTTAGTACCCCACACACCCTGTTAGAGGGATCACCTCCTTTATGTGGAGAGTACCTTTAGATGATCTCATCTTATCATCAAGGTTTGGGATGGCTGACATGCCTTGCTTTTACTATGTTCAATCAGTAGTGAATATATACATTTTTTTCATTTGTGCATGTGGAGCTCCTGCAGATTTGAGACAGGGTGAACACCATCTACTCATCCTCACTCTGTAGTGCACATGTGGTACCCTCTGTATCACCTGAGAATATCATCTTTGCAGCAGGAAGGTCCACCTGTGCACCTCTAGAATGGACAGCAGGATATAACAATGTGTGCACACATATGCATATGTTTATAATAGAGACCATATCTATGTGTGTGCATACCCGCACAACTGCTTATCTACCATGTGTGTGTGTCTGTGTGTGTGTGTGTGTTTGTGTATGTGTGCATGTGCGCATACCTGCACAACTGCTTATCTAGTGTGTGTGTGTGTGTGTGTGTGTGTGTGTGTGTGTGTGTGTGTGTGTGTGTGTGTGTGTGTGTGTGTGTGTATGTGTGTGTGCATACCCGCACAACTGCTTATCTAGTGTGTGTGAGTGTGTGTGTGTGTGTGTGTGTGTGTGTGTGTGTGTGTGTGTGTGTGTGTGTGTGTGTGTGTGTTTGTAAGGACAGGGGGATCTGCTTCAGTAAATTCTGTAAATTGAGCAAAAATAACTAATTACTCTTACTGAATTTTCTTTTCTACTGGTGTACAGTACAATGCATCCTCTTTTACTTTTCCTCTTTTTATGGAGAACCCAAAAGTCATTTGATATATGTTGAGGCTTCTGCATGAATAGTTGAGACCAGCTAGAACAGAGCCTGAAGCAGTTTAGCAAGTGCCCTAGCCCTCAGCTTCCTAAACATTTCATCTTTTCTTTTGTTTATATTGCAGCCACTGGTGCCTAATGTAAATCAAAGCACTCCCATTGTTTCTGTAAAGACAGAGCCCTGCAACTGGCTGTTTCTATCTGTTATAACCATGCATTTCTTGCACAAGTTCTAATTCTGTACTTGTTTAATGCAGCCATATGCTTTTATGGTTGTTGTGTCTTTCGGCTTTACCTGGTTAGGGGTCGCCACAGTGGAACTCCGGTCCGCTAATGATTGGCAGTAGATTTTTATGTGCCGAGTTGCCGGCCTTGACGCACAACCTTCAATGAAAGTACGCCCATTCACGCATGTCTCCACACAGAAGACGCTCTAGCTGAGAATCGAACAGGAGAACGTCTTACTGTGAGGCAACAACGCTACCGCAGCACCACCACCGCAGTAAATATTAAATATTGAAAAGCTTGTTAAGTTTTCAGTTCCTTCAGTGTACTTCCATTTTAAATTCTGAAATGTGTATGTGGTTCTGAGACACATGGTGTTTCACTAATCCTTCAGTGCACTTCCATTTTTAATTGTGACATGCTTATGTGGTACTGAGATAGTTTCACTAATCCTTCAGTACACTTCCATTTTGAATTGTGACAAGTTTATGTGGTACAGAGACACATGGTGTTTCACTAATCCTTCAGTGCACTTCCATTTTAAATTGTGAAATGTTTATGTGGTACTGAGACACATGGTGGTTTACTGAGCCATGTCTGACCACACTGCAGATACTTCACCATGTTTGGTCAAACACAGCTGTAATATATTATTAAAAATGGTCAATACCATGCAAGAATGACTTTACTGATTATAAAGCTGTATTCCTTTTCAAGGTTTGATTTGACCTTGGCAGGCATATATATGTTAGGGGTGTGTGGAAGGCAAAACCTCCCAGTGAAAGCATTTCATGTATTTGTTGGTTATATAATGCTAGGGTTTACTTTCCATATTTTTATATTTTTATAGATTTTAGGTTTTATTTGACTATTTGATGTAAATTTTAATTCTTGAGTGTGTGTGTATGGTTAGGGGTTTGCAGAGTCATTGCTACTGGGTATCATCCATTTGTTTTCAAGTAAGACCAGTTTGTATTTAATCTAATGTGTATCACATCACATAATGCCCATATCTAGAAAGGATAATTCATGGAAGTCATTCTTTTCATTCTGGGGTGGTGGTAGGTTTTCAGTCTCCACCATACTTCCATTTCGACTTTTTCACTACTTAACTGCTTCTTTCTTTACTATTGATGGCTGATGGCTGTCATGCTAGTTGACTTTAAATTTAGAAAAAAGAGTGGTTCCAAAAGATTATCCAGCAGTGTAAGTTTGTGTGTGTGTGTGTGTGTGTGTGTGTGTGTGTGTGTGTGTGTGTGTGTGTGTGTGTGTGTGTGTGTGTGCATGTGTTTTTGTATGTGTGTGTCTGTGTGCACTCATGTGTGCATGTGTGTGTGTGTGTGTGTGTGTGTGTGTGTGTGGCTACTGTTATATTAAAAAAAATACACTTTATGCATCGTTGCTTAGCTAGGGTTAAACTACCAGGCGCCATAAAGTCTGCTCTTCAATTTTTCCCTTACAACTAGCCAGTTTTTTAGTTTTAGCACTCAAATCTGTTTCTTTGAGCTCAGCACTTATTCAGAACTCGTTGTAAGCACTAAATAAGCTATAAATTACTACAGCCCTCAACTTTCCTCACTTGTCTAGAGGAAAACAATTTTTAGTACTTAATAAATAAGCACCTATCCAGGCATGTCTAAGGTTCAGCTCCTGGTGTTCTCCCTGTCTACCTGATGAATCTGGAAGCAAAGCTCTCTTCACCCAAGACTGGACTAGACAGTCAAGAGGAGAAGGTATTCACTTGCACCACACTGCAGTCATCACATAGTCCCTCAAAACCTACACCACCAAAACAGACACATAGAAACACAAAACACACACCTACATTCGCAAAGGCTCTCAATAAAAATCTGCTCAAGCAACAGAGACCTCCAAAGCATAAATGCAAGCAACCTCCACCCCCCAACACAACCCAAATGACAAAAAGCCCACAGACTCAGTGTGCCATTCAACCACAGCCCATAAGGCATAACAATGTATCCAACACTCTAGTCATAGGTAACTCTATAGTCAGGCACACTGATGTTTCACTCACCAGGCTAAACAAAGAGAAAGTTACTGTCAGCTGCATGTCGGGTGCTAGAATCCGCAACATAATGCACACACTCAGGTCACTCCACAACAAGTACAAATATGACTCTGTCATTGTCCATGTTGGTGTGAATGACCTGAGACATACCTCCCTGGACTACATGAAAAGAGACATGGAGGAGCTCTCTGATCTTGTAGCCCAGGCAGGTATGACTCTAGCCCTGAGCAGCATCCTGCCATCACCCAGAATGATACCACAGTACAAGGACAAAATGATTGACTTCAACAATTGGCTAAACTTCTGGTGTCATTCTAAGGGATTCAGTAGCTGTCTACCTGGGATGACATGATCAGCAGACCACAATGCTTTGCCAGAGATGGCCTGCACCTGTCGCCCTTGGGAGTCCAGATACTGGCTAAGGCTCTTGCCACCCGTATAGTGCCTTTTTTAGGCAAGGTTCAAATGATACATTCACCACCATAACAGGTACAAGCAAGTAAAATCTGAGGGTAATGCTACTCAATGCTAGAAGTCTAAACCTCAAAATGCATTCACTCGAGGCACTCCTTAAAAATGAAGAACATCGACATCTGTGCAGTGACAGAGATCTAGTTCAAGGCTCCAGAGAGCACCCCTGTATTACCAGGCTGTAATTCATAGCACACCTTTCGGCCAGCTAACCTGGACCGAAACACTTGTCCATATTCATTAAGGATATCCACACCTTCAGGCTAGTTGCTCTGCATAATGCATCCGAGATTATCCAAGTGCAACTAACTCTAGGCAAGTCCGCAATCCAAATTGTAACTTTCTACAGATCCCCCACCATGCCCCAGGATTCCCACTCCTCATTTCTTGATACACTAGAAAATATTAGGGTACAACCCAACACACTAATAATGGGCAATTTCAACTACCCCACCATTAACTGGGAAAACTACTCATGTACCAACTCTTTTGCTCAATGTTTTCTGGAATTCATAAATTCCAATGCCTTGGATCAACTTATCCACACCCCCACTAGGGGCAGCAATATCTTAGACATGGTCATTACCAACATAGGTGACTGGTGTTCCACACCAGAGGTCAATTCCTCCTTCGTCAGATC
>NC_056742.1:439693985-439868985 GCF_019279795.1 Protopterus annectens
AAATACAAAATGCACAGACTCACTCTCTAAGATAATTCTTAAATTACTATCAAACATTTCTGCTGGGCTATCTCAGATTACATCATTCTTATTCACCTCTGCCTTTAGTTCCCAGGTAACAGAAACTTTAAAATTTAGCACCTCTGTGTCAGAAATACTTATCTCTCAGAAATTTGCCTGGAACTGGAAGTCGTAAAATAGTTAAATACTTTTACCTTTGAAACCTGCAATTATTTCTGTTTTCAGACAATAGAAAGAATTTCTAGCTGCAGACATTCTGTCTCCTAGAGGAGATAAACGCCATTGTAAACAATTCACTTATTTTCTTAGAGTTTGCAAGTTAACTTTGTTCTTTTCCAGTAGGGTACATGGCCCAGTAATCAAGGTGCCTCAATCCTCACCACTAACACAAGTGAGGGAAGTGCGTATTGGGAGGACGACTACAAATACATATGCAGTAAAGTACAATTTCCCTTAAGAGCACACAGAGATCATAGTGAGTCTGGGGCTGGTAGCCTTCACAATCCCCCCCCCCACACACACACACAAAAACTCAAGCTAGTTTTGCAAGTGACCCTTGAGAAATGTTGCTTGAGAGGGTTGAGCTTATCTTGGAATACCTTACCCCATTCCCTGTCTTGAGAGTCCATCTGCATTGGCATTGCTAATCCCACTGTGGTGCTGCAATTTCATATCATATGCTTGCAACCCTAGGCTCCACCTTAGTAACTTGGCATTTTGCTGGCTGGCTCGATGTAGCCATGTTAAGGGATTGTGGTCTGTAACTACAGTGAATTTCCTTCCATACAAATAAGGCTAAAGTTTCTGCAGAACCCACACTATGGCTAGACATTCCTTCTCTACAGTTGCTTAGCATTCCTCCGTAGGTTGGAGCCTACAACTAAGATAAACCACTGGGTGCTCTTCTTCCTCTGAAGAAATCTGTCTAGGTACAGCCCTCACCCCTTGGTTTGAAGCATCCACCTGCACAACAAATTATTTGCTGTAATCTGGACTGGCTAACACAGGGGGTCCTCCCAAAGCTCCTTTAAGCTTCTGGAATTCCTGCTGAAATGATAGAGTCCACACTACTTTATCTGACCAGTTTTTCTTTATCAGGTCTGTTAGGGAAGCAGCTATGGTACTATAACTGGGAACAAACATTCTGCAGTGCCATGCTGTCTCTAAAAATGAACTCACCTGCTTTTTGGTAACAGGTGCAGGTCATGCCTGAATGGCTTCCACTTTGGCAGGCTCTGGTCTGATCTTACCATGCTCCACTCTATGTCCTAAGTAGGAGACCTCTGCCATACCCACCTGACATTTGCTGGGTGTAATGGTCAACCCTGCCATCTGTAGTCTGCCCAGCACCTCCTTGATATGCAGAAGGTGCTCTTTCCAGGAATGGCTGTAGATGGCAATATCATTTAGGTAAGCAAGGGCAAAATCTCCTGCTCCTGCTGGGATATGATCTGTCAGCCTCTGGAAAGTCACTGGGGCATTTTTCATCCCAACGGTCATCTTTGTGAACTCATACAAGCCAAAAGGAGTCACAAAGGCTGACCTCTCTCTAGCATTGTGAGTCAAGGGCACTTGGCAGTAATCCTTGGTAAGATCAATGGTGGTAAGATACTTAGCCCCACCCAGCTGTTCTAGGGCTTCCTCTGTCCGAGGCATGGGGTAAGCATCTAACTCAGTGTGACTATTTAATTTCCTGTATTCCACACAGAACCTGGTGCTGCCATCCTTCTTTGGTACCAGCACCACTGGGGAGGCCCAGGGACTGCTGAACTCCTAAATTATTCCTAGTTCTAACATTTCCTGTATCTCCTCTCTCAGAGTCTGTCTGACTCTCTCAGACATCCTATAAGTGGCCTGCATAATCGGCCTTTGGGGTCCTGTATCCACATAGTGCTGCACCAGGTGGGTGTACCCTGGTTTCACAGTGAACATGTCCCCAAACTCCTGTAAAACTGTTTGGATTTCTCAAACCTGGGTAGGGGATAGCTGCTGGGACATTGCTACCCCTTCCAATGAGGTGTCAGTCTACTTCTCAATCTCTTAAGAGTAAGAAATCTGGACAAAGCCATGAATAAAGTGGTACAAATAGGGACAATTTTAAATATTGCTCTTACAAGCTTAGAAAGTTGATAGAATAACAGGTTTTGCATTAACATGAATTTTCTGAAGGGTATGAAGTCTAAAACTCAAATGTCTGTCATTATTTTCTAACTTCAATCTTTAATGATTTGCCACTAATTTGCCAGAAAGCCACAATTTTATGAAAGATGGACCAAAAATATAAGGCAAAAATCTGGACATTCTGCGAAAATCTGTACAGTTGAGAGGTATAAGCCTCACTGAGGAGATCAGTCACCAGATCTCCCTCAGACTCCTCCGGCAATCCACTGCAAATACTCAGCACAAGGGCCTCCCTATCATGGTAAGGTTTCATCATCTTAACATGGTACAATTTGTGTCCCTGCCACCTGCCTAGCAGTTCTACTATGTAGTTAACATCACTGACCTTCCTTTCTACCTTGTAGAGTCCCTCCCAGGCTGCCTGCAGCTTGTTATGTCCGACAGGAATGAGAACCATTACCTGCTGCCCTACAGCGTACTCTCTAGTGCGACCATTCCTGTCATACCAGACCTTTTTCTGCTGTTGGACTTCTTACAGATTCCCCTGGGCCAAGCCCATGAGTTCCCTGAGCCTTTTCATGAGGTTTAGGACATATGCCACAATGGACTCAAAGGATAAAAAACCTGTGGATTCCTGGGGAACCTCTCTGTAAGCAAACAACAGATGGGGCAGATATTTCTCCCAGTTCCTCTTAAACTGGTCTGAAAATGCCCATAGCATGGTCTTGAGTGTAGAATTTAACCTCTCAACAAGACCATTAGTCTGGGGATGGTAGGGGGTGGTCTTTAGGTGCTTCACCCCACAGTACTCCCACAGACAAGCCAGCAGGTTTGAGATGAAATTGGCACCTCTGTCAGTCAATATTTTCTTTGGGAAACCTACCCTGCTGAAAATCTCTAACAAAGCATTTGCCACCTTTTCTGCCTCTATGGAGGAAAGAACCACTGCCTCAGGGTATCTGGTAGCATAATCTACTACCACTAGGATATACTCTTCCTTATGTAACTCGGGGTACACAGAGGCCCCACAATATCCATAGCTACCCTGTGAAATGGCTCCTCAATCACAGGCAAAGGCATCAAAGGAGCTTTCACATTGTCTCCTGCCTTGCCTACCTGTTTGCACTGCTCACAAGTCCTGCAGTACTCTGTTACATCTCTTTAAATCCAAGGCCAAAAGAAGTTCTGCATAATACGTCCTTTGTACATTTTATGCCCATATGACCTGCAAAGGGAATATCATGGGCTATGGCTAGAAGTGCCAGATGGTAGGCTCTGGGCACTACCAACTGCTGTATTCTCTCACCGTCTAGCCCTCCCTCAGGGGTCCACTGTCTATACAGTAATCCTTTGTCCCAGTATACAGATTCCCCTTTCCCTTGAAAATCAGATGCCTCACTAGCTACCTCTTTCAGGCCTTGTAATGTAGGGTCTGAGAGCTGAGCCTGTCTCAACTCTCTCTTTGTAACCCTTCCCAGCTGCCATTCCACAGGAGGTCTAGCATCCTCTGACAGTGGTGCCTCACTGTCAGCCTGGGTACTAATACTCACTTCTGCCCTTGCAGTCACTCTGTCCAAGGGAACATCAGTACCCACAAGCAGCTGTGGCTCACCTTCAGTCTTACTGCTACAGGGTAGCTTTCTCTCTGAAGTAACCACCTCACTTGTCCTGGCTGCAAGCATGCAGTCTGTCTGGGTCTCCCCCAGGCTACCAGACCCAGATCTTGTCTCCGAGCCTGACTATGTGTAACTGCATGAACAAATGGTACTACATTACCAAAATCATTCTCTATCAGGACATCTGCAGGGTGGTAGTTTGATACCCTTGTTGTCTCAAAACACGCTACTGTTGGTATTTTGTCCTTCCCACTTACTGGCTGGCCCACCTTTTGCTCCCCACCTTGCCTCTATGAACATCTATATGCTACATGGCCCCACTGGTTGCATTTAAAACATTTAACCCTAGGTCCTGGACATGTACCTGGACTAGTGGCTTCCCCTGCTACTGCTGGACTCTGTTGGAGCAATCTGGGCTGCCCACCATAGGTTCCCTTAGACCCATGAGTAACACTGGATGTTCTGGACCTGTGCAGTGATGCCCTGCTTGCTAGATATAGGTCTCCTTTCTTCCCCAACGCATCTACAGTAGCACATTGTCTATCAGCTAAACAGATTCTCATGTCCTCAGGCAAAGTACTAAGGGCTTGTTCCCTCACCAAAAGGTCTGCCAGCCCTTCAAAAGTGGTGACCTGACATCCACTCACCCACCTATGAAAATAAGTGCTTAGTTCAGCAACATATTCACACACACTTCCATCTGCCTTGTGTCTATGCTCACAAAACCTTTTTCTACAAGTTTCAGCTTAAAAACTTCTAGCAAACAATTCTTTACAACATTATAATTTAAGCAGTCATTGTCAGACAGTTTGGACATTACAGTTACAGTTTTATCATGGAGTAAAGGGGTCAGGAACCATACCCAAAGCCCTTGGTCAACATCATACTGTTTACATACTCTCTCAAACATATGAATGAAACTATTAAAATTATCCCCCTGTGTAAATTGTGGAAGAAATTTACTGACCTTTGTTGCTTCTGGGGTTCAGTTACTCCCTTCCCCATTACCTCCATGACTCTGGTGAACAGTCAGCATCTCCTTATCATGTTGCCTCTGCCTCTCCTCCTCAGCATCCCAGGCATCACAGTTTCTTATTTTCCTCAGTCTCTAGATGCCTCAGTCTCTCTGCTGCTTCTATTTCCAAACGCTTGGCCTCCAACTCAAATCTCTTTAACTCCAGATGGATTTTTAGGTCCTCTGTGGAAAGGTTGAGCTGTCCTTTTTCTGAGAGTTGTACATCTCCACAGCCAGTAGGCTGGCACATCTCAGCCAACTGGCTCCTTGTCAGCTTGCCATACTCCTTTACTGACATGCTTGCCTGCTCTCCCTGACTAACTAAGCTAACAAAAGAAATAAAACAATTGTAATATGACCTCTGAATGTTCACTGCATGGCTGATTAAGTGTACAAACACCTTCAGTGATCACTTTACACAAGCTATAGGCATTTGATATCCACACCACTACAAGCCAGTTAATATGTTATGTGGCTAACTCACCACTATCAACCAATTAATATATGATGGGGATATCCCACCACTGCCATCAATTAATAAATTAATATGTGATGCCCTTGCACTGGCCCAGTAATCAAGGCACCTCAATCCTCACCACTAACACCAGTGAGGGACGTGCACATTGGGAGGATGACAAATACACACACAGTAAAGTACAATTTCCCGTAAGAGCACAAAGAGATCACAGTCAGTCTGGGGCTGGTAGTCTTCACACATGTATATGAGAAGAAGAAAATATGAACACAGAGTTTGGGCAATAAAGTTGTTTGAAGGCCAATATGTCATACGTTGAACATTTAAACTTGTGAATGTATGAAATCAAAGGTTGTACCACAGGTTGTTGTGTCTTTCGGCTTTTCCTGGTTAGGGGTCGCCACAGCGGAACTCCGGTCCGCTAATGATTGGCAGTACATTTTTATGTGCTGAGTTGCCAGCTCTGATGCACAACCTTCAACGAAGGTACGCCCATTCACATGTCTCCACACAGAAGATGCTCTAGCTGAGAATCGAACAGGACAACCTCTAACTGTGAGGCGACAACGCTACCGCAGCACCACCACCGCGTTGTACCACAGGTACAAGAGGAATTAACCCCCCCCCCCAGTTACTTTGCACAAGGCTTGGTATATTAACAGCACTACAGTCAACCGACAGGGTTTCAGTGCATGTCACTAGCAACTTGCAAGCCAGTGAGTTGTATGTCACCAGTGGACTGCTATTAACCACACAGAAGGTGAGATGGACCAAAGGTATGATAGAAGAATCTGACAAGGGTTGCTGAGTAAGGAAGACTCTCTACTCTTTCAGGGGTTCACAGAAAAGCCATTTGCATTCACTGGAGAAGAGAGAGCGGAGTTTAGATGTTAATAGACTACAGAAAAGAGATCTATCTGGACAGGATCCAGGAGGAGACGTTTTTCATCCTTCTTGCCATGATAGTAACTAAGGGGTTACTGTGGACATAGAAAAAGAGTAAAAAGGCATTCCACTGTGTTTCCCTAAAAATGGAGTAATTTGGAGGGGAGTTATGGGAGTTTTTCATTACCTCTGTCATTCTCAAAAACAAGGACCTCAGGGTCATGAGAATTCCCCCTTCTGGAGGTATGGCCACTTAACACGTGTCATAGCCTGAATAGGATGAGCAAGATGCATGGTTGGAGTATATACTCATGGCTACATACACACTTGCCATAGCCTGAATAGGATGAGCAAGATGCATGGTCGGAGTATATACTCATGGCCACATACACACGTGTCATAGCCTGAATAGGATGAACAAGATGTCTGGTTGGAGTATATACTCATGGCCACATACACGTGTCATAGCCTGAATAGGATGAGCAAGATGTGTGGTCGGAGTATATACTCATGGTCACATATGCGCATGTCATAGCCTGAATAGGATGAGCAAGATGCGTGGTTGGATATAGACTCATGGCCATATACATATGTGTCACAGCCTGAATAGGATGAGCAAGGTGCATGGTTGGAGTATATACTCATAGCTACATACACACTTGCCATAGTCTGAATAGGGTGAGCAAGATGCATGGTTGGAGTATATACTCATGGCCACATACACATGTGTCATAGCCTAAATAGGATGAGCAAGATGCGTGGTTAGAGTATATACTCATGGCCACTTACACAAGTGTCATAGCATGAATAGGATGAGCAAGATGCATGGTCAAAGTATATACTCATGGCTACATACACACTTGCCATAGCCTGAATAGGATGAGCAAGATGCATGGTCGAAGTATATACTCATGGCTACATACACACTTGCCATAGCCTGAATAGGATGAGCAAGATGCATGGTCGAAGTATATACTCATGGCTACATACACGCTTGCCATAGCCTAAATAGGATGAGCAAGATGCGTGGTTAGAGTATATACCCATGGCCACTTACACACGTGTCATAGCCTGAATAGGATGAACAAGATGTCTGGTTGGAGTATGTACTTATGGTCACATACACATGTGTCATAGCCTGAATAGGATGAGCAAGATGCATGGTTGGATATAGACGCATGGCTGCATACATATGTGTCATAGCCTGAACAGGATGAGCAAGATGCGTGGTCAGAGTATATACTCATGGCCACATACACACGTGTCATAGCCTGAATAGGATGAGCAAGATGCGTGGTCGGAGTATATACTCATGGCCACATAATGACATGGTATTGAGCACATTATTACAATGAGCATCTCAGTGTACACAAGTGAGGCAAACCAAGATGGCAGAGTGATTCATAAACATATAAATGCCATCGAACAGTATTGTGTCACTGCATATTGAACTCCTGGTTAAGTGCTCATGTTCAGACTATGGAAATTTTAAAATGATGTTGGAGTTGCTGCAGCATTAGTAAAGGCATACTGTGAGAGGCTGTTACAGTTGCTGCTTTGGTCAATGGTATGCAGTGTTGCCCCTAGAGGTGCTAGGTCATCTGATCATGCTTAATATTTCATGGACTCCGCAACACTGACATCATGGACCAGTATTGATGTTGTGTGCTGGCCTCATCTGCAGCCCTGTAGGAGTTGTGGAATACCTATCCACAAGGTATTCATAGCTCTATGTATACTAACTACAGGGACCTTTCAGTGACCTACTGGAGGCACAATGGGGGTATCTCAGGCATCTACCTTGGGAATACTCCATCAGTTCCTTGAAGGCCGAGCGTCAAGATGTGCAGAAGAATATGCAATTCCCATGTACCACAGTGCAGATAGGCAACTCAATGTGGGATTTCTATGACATAGCCCATTTCCCTGAGGCATTGGGGGCCATAGACTGCACCCACTTTGAAATAATGTCATCACCTTGTGAACTTGGAAAGTGGTATGTGAACCACAAAGGGTATCACTTCATCAACTGTAAGGTGGTCTGTAATGTAGAAGGTATTTTCTACAATGTGTGTGCATGCTACCCAGGTAGTTACATGACTCCCATGTATGACACACGATGTGAACTGTACCATAGTTTTGTGTGGGTGACTTCTCCCAAGGTCATCTTGTTGGTGATGACAGACATGCCCTGGAACCCCGACTCATAACACCCATAAGAAATGCACAGAAGCAAAAAGAGAAGGGGTACAACCATGCCCAAAACAAGGAACAATAATGAGCATGCATTTGGGCTACTGAAGCATGCTTTGCTGTTTGGATTCATGTGGTGGTGCTCTGCAAAAATATTGTCAGTCTGTGCAGTGTTACACAATATAATATTTATGAGTCAGTAAAAGCAGGGAGGCCTCTTGCAGAACAAACAGTAAATAATAATAAAGCAGATAAACTACAGCAAAAGAGATGCATGCAAAATCAGCAACAGGCTGTGCTTACCCATGCAAAGGCTGGTCAAACTGTATATCAGACATAGACAACCCAAGTAGCAATGTACAAAGGGCAGGACACTGTTATCATTTGCACAGGAGTGGGAAGGGAGCACATATGTAGATGTCCCTCACTAGGAAATATATGAGTGCTGAGGTTTATTAAATTAAAACATGCTGTTGTACCTGTTGCCTTTCAGTGTGTGTGTGTGTGTGTGTGTGTGTGTGTGTGTGTGTGTGTGTATGTAGACACAGTGTCAGTGGAAGTTTATTTGTGTGATATCTTGGGGGTTGTGCTGGTGTGACTGTGGATCTGCTGGGACACAGCCACAGCAAGAGTTGCAGCACTGTGGTTTGCTGTATTACACAGGTCCAAGCAATGCATGACAGAAATTTGAGCATCTTGTGCATATCCATGTTCACAAAAGCTGGCTATACCAGGAATTGCATTGGTCATATCATGACCTTGGCCAGATGCTGGTATGTTGCATGACTATGAGTGAAGAGTATGATGAGACATATGACATGCCACTGCCATGACCACCACAACCACAGGGGTCTCCTCTCTTGGGTAAAGAAACCTCCACAGCAAATTTAGCCATAGAAATACTAGCATTGTTGGGAACATGCTCTGAGTTTCCACAGACATGTGGGGTACTGTGTTTGGTGGTAGCAGTGTACCATCTTCTCAGACAACACCTCACCCCTGGCAGATGAGCTTGATAAGAGAGGCTATGTTCCAGTATGTGATTAAGTCGAGCCAAGCAATCACACACATGGGACATGCAGTCTAGTAGGTAATCTCATACAACCTGTCACATTACCTTCAATAATTCCACCATGGTTGTGGTGGTACTAACATGTGCTTCTGTGATAACCCTGCACATATGCTGGGTTTCATCCACACAGACATTAACCTCAGGGGAGGGTGTTAACCATGTTTCCACTGAGCACCATGGCCTTCCCCATGTATGTACCTCTCTGCCTATGGGTGCACTACATTTTCCTGACTGTTAGTGTCCCCATAAATCCATCGTGTGTGTGTGTGTGTGTGTGTGTGTGTGTGTGTGTGTGTGTGTGTGTGTGTGTGTGTGTGTGTGTGTGTGTGTGTGTCTCCTGGGTATCCACAGGCATAGTGGCTATGTCCATGGTCTATGCAGGAGATGTAGTGGTCACATTCCATGTGTCCAACACACATTATAAAAACAAAAATTGCACTTTATTCATCTGCTTTTACTGTATCTGTGTTTCTTCCTACTTTATTACTTTATTTTGCTTTTGTGTCATCTGAAAAGTACTCAGTTGTATTTATTACTACTCGGTGTAACTATCATTCTAAGCCTTTTGGTTTAAGCACTTGGGCTTCAGCCCATTTGTTTTACATTAAGAAGGTTTGTGGTCTGCACTGTTGTGGCAGGAAAGGTAGCTTACATTCTTCTAAGTTGGGAACTGCTGATTGAAGGCTCGGTGTCTCTTATTTTAAAAGTGTATTAGTTCTGGTTTAAGTACTTAGGTTTCAGGCCAGTCATTTTACATTAAGAATGTTTGTGGTCTGCACTCTTGTGGGAGGAGAGGCTGGACTCTGCCCTTCTGAGCTGGGAATTTCTGGTTAGAGGCTTATAGTGCCTGCATATTTGAACTGTTTCTTACTGAAATTGGTGTGCCTTGTTTGCTGTCACATAAACTAGATTCTGGCCTGCTGAATCTAGCTTTGTTTGCATAACTTGAGCACCAATCCAGGCCTTCTTTTTTGGAGAAGGTTTCCCTGTACCCCAGTGGCAGGAGAGTGCAGTTAGAACTTGTCTGATTGAAGACTACAGGAACAGGGCTCAGTTTTGAGATTTTTTTACTGGTTAATTGGGTAATTTGTTTAAAAGCCTTTTCTGAGTGCTTGTAGTCATCTAAAGCTGTTTTAAGTGTATTTTTTACTGTTTGTAGTCATTTAAAGCTGTTTTAAGTGTATGTTTTACTGTTTTTGCCTTATCTTTTTAAAAAAAATGTCCTTGTTTCCCACCTTTCTAAGCTAGTATAGTCCAGTTTTCAGGCTAGTGCTGAATTCAGGGCTGTGTTACAAGTTTCTGAGCTGACCATACCTTACTTGGATAGAAGGAGCTTTCTCTGTTCACCTGTGAGAGAGGGAGCTTTGAGCAGCCATCTGTCCCTTGAGGAGTGGTTCCAGCCCAGATGTTAGTAGTTTATAGGCCATTTTGGGCTAATTTCTATCTCTTTCATTTCCCTGCTGTAAAAAAAACGCATTTGCACAGTTTTGCACGTCCAGCAGCGCCAGTTAGCTAGGGATAAATTACTCCTGGCTCCACCAAGTCTCCTCTTCAGTTTTTCCCTTGAAAATAGTCTAACTCTCAACCTAAGCACTTAAAAAGCACCCTACAGTCCAGCACTTGCTCAGACCTAATAACAAGCACTAATATACCCCGGCACTTGATTGCCCAGCAAGACAAGGCTCATTATTCACCCCTCACCACCCAAGTGACTAAGCAGCTCACCCTACTATTCAGGCATGACCAAAGGGCAATTTCAGGTATACTCTCCAGTCCAGCTGGTGAACCTGGGTATCCTGAGGCAATGTTACAACTGCCTCATGTACACAGACAACCCTCTCCTCCTACCACAAAACATTAACATATGCGAGAGATGCAATTATATAGCTAAATTGGAGGCTAATCTCTCTCCACCCAAGACTGGAACAGGCAGTCATGAGGAGAAGGTTAACACTTGCACCACACCTCTAGCCTCACATAGACCTACTAAACCAGCACTGGAAAAAAACACATATAAATACACAAAATCATACTTGGAGGCTCTAAATAAAAACCTGCAAAAGCATCAGAGACCTCCAAAGCAGACACCAAAAAAACCTGCACCTCCTGTCACAAACCAGACAACACATAAAACACAAAATCAGTGTGCTGCACAATCACAGCCCTTAAGGTAAAATAACATACCTAACACAATAGTAATAGGTGACTCTATAGTGAGGCACACTGACGTCCCACTCACTAGGCTGGACAAGGAGAAGGTTACTGTTAGCTGCCTGTCAGGAGCCAGAATCTGCCACATAACACAAGCACTCAGGTCACTCCAGAACAAGTACAAATATGACTCTGTCATTGTTCATGTTGGTGTGAATGACCTGAGACGTACCTCCCTGAACTACATGAAAAGAGACATGGAAGAGCTCTCTGATCATGTAGCCCAGGTGGGTATGACCCTGACCCTGAGTAGCATCCTGCCCTCACCAAGAATGATACCGCAGTATAAAAACAAATGATCAGTTTCAACAATTGGCTAAGCTTCTGGTGCCATTCAAAGGGGATCTAGTGTCTGTCAGCCTGGGACGACATGCTTGACAAGCCTCGTTGCTTCGCAAGAGATGGCTTGCACCTGTCACCCCTAAGCTTTTGAATACTGGCCAAGGCTCTTGCTGCCCCCATAGTGCCTTTTTTAGGCAAGGCTCAAAGTCAAACCCATCTCCGTAAAAAGCACAAATAAAAAAATGAGGGTTATGTTACTCAATGCCAGGAGTTTAAATCTCAAAATGCACGTGCTTGAAGCACTCCTCAGTATGGAGAACATTGACATCTGTGCAGTAACTGAAACCTGGTTCAAGGCTTTACAGAGCACCCCAGCACTACTGGGCTACAACTCATACCACACATTTCGGCCACAGAACATGGACCGAAACACAAAAGGAGGGGGTTATCCATATTCATCAAGGATACCTACACCTCCAGGTTAGTGGCGCAGCATGATACCTCTGAGATCATCCATGTGCAACTAACATCGGGCAAATCTGCAATGCAAATTGTGGCCTGCTACAGATCACCCTCCATGACCCAGGGCCATCACTCCGCCTTTCTGGAGACACTGGAAAACATGAAGGTCCTACCGAACACCCTGATATTGGGCAATTTCAATTACCCTACCATTAACTGGGAAAACTACTCAGGTGCAAACTCCCAGGTCCAGCGCTTCCTGGAATTTATCAACTCAAATGCCCTGGATCAGCTGGTAAACTCCTCTACCAGAGGTGAAAACATATTGGACCTGGTCATCACCAACATGGGTGACAGGTGTTCCGCACTGGAGGTCAACCCGTCACTGGTTAGATCAGACCATAAACTAATCACTCTGGATGTCTACACCACACCACCACCCCAACCAAGGAAACCACAGTGAAAAGCTTTTCTATAGAAAACTTCACTTTACTTAAGACAGAGGTGGTAAGTTTCACAGCCTCCACGCTAAAGGATAACAGTGTCCAAGATGCAGGAACCTTTACAAATGCACTCTATGAGCACCTACAAGGATGCATGGATCATGCCATCCCTAGCAAAACCAAGACTCACTCCCCTAAGAGAAGGAAACCAGTCTGTTGGACCCCTGCCATAAACAGACTATACAATAGAAGGAGGAAACTAGTTCAGAAAAAAAGCAAACCCCAAGAAGGAAAGACATCCCTGATCAGTATCAGTAAGAAACTAAGGTCCCTCATAAAATCATCCAAGGCTAACATCAAAAGAAAAATAGCCAAGGATTCGAAAGATAACCACAAAGCCTTCTTTAGCTATGTCAAGAATCTAAGTGGCAACTCACAGATATGCTCTGAGCTAGTGCAAAATAGCACAAAATATACTGAACCTACTGATATTGCCAACATCCTGGCAGATAGATTCAGTGCAAACTTCACCCCCGTCTCACCCCCAAAAGGGCCCACAAAAATACTGGAAAAGTGTAGTGTCCCGGAAATCACAGATGCACAAGTGAAAACAGCCCTTTTGAAAGCAAAAAGCACAGCGTCAATGGGGCCAGATGGTGTCCCAGGCTGCATCTTGCACGAACTACAGAATGAACTAACCCCCCCACCTAAACACACTGTTCAACTTCAGCCTCTCCACAGGCTATGTGCTCATAGAATGGTGTACAGCAACAGTTATTCTGCTCCACAAAGGAGGGGCCACAACTGACCCTGGCAACTATCGCCCCATAAGCCTGACTAGCCTGGTCTGCAAGGCTGTGGAGTGCATCATCATGGAACACATTAACAAAGACATTGGGAACCTCCAAACACTTGACCCAACCCAGTTCAGCTTTGTTAAGGGCAGATCATGCCTACTAAACCTGGTTGACTTTTTCGAGACAGTCACCAAGGCCATAGATGAGGGGAAGGTGGTTCACACAGCCTACCTTGACCTCGCCAAGGCTTTTGACACCATTCCCCACTCGGGAATTATAGAAAAACTCACCAGCCTGAACATAAAACCCCTACGTCACGAGATGGGTTGCCAACTGGCTTACAGACAGAACTCACACAGTAAGAATAGTGGGCTCCAGGTCCGGCTCTAAACCAGTCACAAGTGGTGTCCCACAAGGCTTGGTCCAGGGACCCCTACTGTTTGGCATATCCTTCTCAGATGTACAGGCAAACACAGGAGGACTATGGCTAACCAAGTTTGCTGATGACTGCACACTGGGAACCATAAATGACTCTCCGGCTGACACAAACATTCTCCAAAAGGGCCTTACTGAGATGGTCACCTGGTGTCAAAGTCATGGTTTCAAGCTAAATGCCAAAAAATGCAGTCATCCCATTTGGGAAAAACAAAACACCCATGAATTACCACATAGGTGGCAGCCCCCTTAATACAGAAGAGGTAATAGGAGATCTAGGGACCCAGGTAGATAGTAATCTCTCCTTTGACAATCATATTGCCAAAGTAGTTAGGAAATCCTTCTTTGTATCCCATCTAATTACTAAAGGGTTCGCATCTAGAAATAAAGAGGTTATAGTGCCCCTCTACTCGTCACTCATCAGACCCATCATAGAGTACAATGCCCTATTTGGGATGTACCTCACAAGACACTTCCAACAGCTGGAAAGACCACAAAAGTACCTCACCAAGAGGATTACTGGCCTCAAACATATGTGCTATGCAGCCCGACTGGAAAAACGCCAGCTGTACTCAGTGGCATATCGCTTACTCAGAGGTGATCTCTGCCTGACTTACAAAGCCATGTCCAGCTCAGAACTGATGGACATGCTCCACCTAAAGAAATCCAAGTCACTGTGAGCCACTCGCTCTAGTGAGCTAAACCTCACCACAACAATAAATAGAACATGCTGGAGGGATAGATTCCTGTCACAGAGACTCCCCATGCTTTGGAATAAAATTCCCAACTACATTAGGCAGAGCCCCTCACGAACACTCTTCAAGAGAAACCTTGACGAGTGGATGGGTAACAGAAAATACACCCCTGGGATCACTTCATTGGCTCTTCTTGACAGAGGCTCAGTTAATTAATCAATGGGATGGTGAAAGCCGACACACTCTGGCTAGGCTTATAAATAACCTCGGGCAGATAGCCTAGTACCTACCTATGAACCTATGCACCTATGAACCTATGAACTATGTACCCCTTGACTGTGCCTACTCATGCCAGCAATCATCATCAGAGGCTGCAGATGTTGCAGCATCAGAGGGTGGCTGTTTGGCAGTGCTGATGCAAGATAAAGAATCACCTGTGAGTACACCAAAGCACAATATCCTTTGTAAGTATGATACAGTACCAGAAGTGTGCATGGAACTGAGATGGACACATATTAACATTAAAAAAGTAAATATTTTAATTGCATATCTTCAGCAGAAGAACATGGAGGGGAATCCCTGATGTCCCTTCATAATGTAAATTAGCCAACTTTAAGAATTCAAACAGTAGAAAAGAGGTTCAGAGGATTTATAGGAAGTCACTTATATAGAACAAGGTTTACATACCTGTGGCATCTCCAGTGGAATGTCTTACTGGCCACTGAAGCTCTGCTCCAACATCCAGCAAGATATTGTGAGACTATGTAGAGGTGCCATTGCCTCTGACAGAGGCCAGGAGTTTCTCTGTTTCCATGGGAGGTGGTTCAACTGAAGGACTCCCGCATGTTGACTGACTTTCCAGTGCCAGTGATTAGCTGTTTGGTCAGCAGCCTGTGTCACATCGGTGGACCTGCAGATTACCATCTCACATTTACAGTTAAAGCCTCCAGACACAGAAATGTCTACCTCCACATCCTGCCAGGCATGGTCTCAGTAGTGCTGGTCACATGCATACAGAACAAAGAGTTGTTTTCCAACGGAGACAACAGAGGGCCTGGTGTAACACCTTGTCCTCTGCATCAGGGAACTTTGTCTTATTTGTTGCCCTCTCACCTGTGTCTGCAGTGTGTTCTTCTTCCCCCCTTGTTTTTAGGCATTGACCTGTAGGTATAGAAAGCAGTGGAATTAACATCCCTGTTTGTATGAGGCCCTGCTAAATCCTTACATCAATAGTTTCTCTCTCTCCCATATAACATGTTGTTTGCTCATCTGACAGCTATATACCTCTATCTGCATTCTTTAAGTCATGCTGGGCACAAAGTTTACTGAGAAACTGCCCCACACAAAGCAACAGCTATAACATTGCAACTGATGAAGGCAACATGGCCGCTCTCTCTGTGTTAAAAAGATTTTTGTAAATGACATATATGAATAATGTCTACAACAGAAACATTTCTTCTGTAAAATGGTATTATAAGGCCAGTAGGAAAGTGTTATGTACTGTTTGTTGTGCATGCTACTCATCATGCTTAACAATCATCAACCCCAGAAATTGCTTTACCTTCGCATTCACCTCTCAATATACCTACACAAAACACTTAAAATCACTGACAAATGAAATTCAAATATGAGAATAAGTAAAATGGCAGTTTAAGCCAACCATACTTGACAAAATGTAGTAGTAAAACGTGGCACTTGCATTGTACAAGCAGAGCTTTTTTTTTTCCTTAACAATTCCTCACAGTTATCAGAAGTTGTTGGTCTCCACGGCTTTCCATAGTGAAGCAGGCCCCAGTGGCCTAATGAATGGCCTCCTAAGCCAGGGATTTTGGGTTTGAGTCCCATCTGTAGTGATATACTTTTGATACAAGTAGAGCTTTTTGAGGTGGTTGGTGGATGAAGTTAGCTTAATTGATAAGGTGTTTACTTCACAGACACGAGGTAAAGAATTTGATCTAACAACTGAAAGGGAAATTGCTCTTAAAATAGCACACAAGGGGAGCTACCCTATTACTTACCTATGAGATGAGCCTCTTTGCCTCCAGTAATGCTTACTTCATGCAGATTCACTTGGCTGGGTATAATAATTAAAGAAATCAGGCTGGGTATAATAATTAAAGAAATCAGGGGTCAACTCATTACTGCTTCAGAATCCCTCAATCTTGCATGATGAGAAGCCCAGCAAAATACCACTTTCAGTTGTACTTAATGCTGCACACTTTTGATTCTCTGTGGGCAACACTGCATGAGCTGTGCACACCATGCCTTTTGGTGGGAGGATCTGACTTCCATATATAACCTCATGGAAATGGAGCTACTGTAATGCTTGCTGCCTTGACATCACATATAAGGATACAAGACTGCCATATTTCACATCTTAGAGAACCATTATAATAGAGTGGCTATGTTATCCTAACCTACCATCTGCAACACAAATGAGGTGCATATTGATGCCCATCAACGTACATCAGATAGTGCATGTGTGAACTGCTATGAGTTTGAAATTTCTGCTGTTTTTCCCCTGAGAATCTACAAGGTGAGACATCATGGTTGGAAAGTCAGCTACCCATGCAGCCTGCTAGCATGTGCATGCCATCCATAGATCTTATGCAGTGCTGTTTTTATCTGCATAGCCTTTGAAGACATTGCAGTGAACAGGCAGCTGCACAGGAGGAGGAGATTGGAATGACCCAGGCTAAGCATGTTTGCTTCAGAATGTATAGATTTCAATAATAATAATACTAGTAGTATAGAGTCAGTTTCAGTAATAATGCTAGTAGCATAGAATCCGTTTCAATAATAGTACTAGTAGTATAGAGTCAGTTTCAGTAATAATACTAGTAGCATGGAATCCGTTTCAATAATAATACTAGTAGTATAGATTCAGTTTCAGTAATAATACTAGTAGCATAGAATCCGTTTCAATAATAGTACTAGTAGTATAGATTCAGTTTCAGTAATAATACCTGTAGTATAGATTCAGTTTCAATAATAAAACTAGTAGTATAGATTCAGTTTCAATAATAATAGTAGTATAGATTCAGTTTCAGTAATAATACTAGTAGTATCAATTCAGTTTCAGTAATAATACTAGTAGCATAGAATCCGTTTCAATAATAATACTAGTAGTATAGATTCAGTTTCAGTAATAATACTAGTAGCATAGAATCCGTTTCAATAATAGTACTAGTAGTATAGATTCAGTTTCAGTAATAATACTAGTAGCATAGAATCAGTTTCAATAATAGTACTAGTAGTATAGATTCAGTTTCAGTAATAATACCTGTAGTATAGATTCAGTTTCAGTAATAATACTAGTAGCATAGAATCCGTTTCAATAATAGTACTAGTAGTATAGATTCAGTTTCAGTAATAATACTAGTAGCATAGAATCCGTTTCAATAATAGTACTAGTAGTATAGATTCAGTTTCAGTAATAATACCTGTAGTATAGATTCAGTTTCAATAATAAAACTAGTAGTATAGATTCAGTTTCAATAATAATAGTAGTATAGATTCAGTTTCAGTAATAATACTAGTAGTATCGATTCAGTTTCAGTAATAATACTAGTGGTATAGATTCAGTTTCAGTAATAATACTACAAGTATAGATTCAGTTTGAATAATAATACTAGTAGTATAGATTCAGTTTCAATAATAATACTAGTGGTATAGATTCAGTTTCAGTAATAATACTACAAGTATAGATTCAGTTTGAATAATAATACTAGTAGTATAGATTCAGTTTCAATAATAATACTAGTAGTATAGATTCAGTTTCAGTAATAATACTAGTAGCATAGAATCCGTTTCAATAATAGTACTAGTAGTATAGATTCAGTTTCAGTAATAATACTAGTAGCATAGAATCCGTTTCAATAATAGTACTAGTAGTATAGATTCAGTTTCAGTAATAATACCTGTAGTATAGATTCAGTTTCAGTAATAATACTAGTAGCATAGAATCCATTTCAATAATAGTACTAGTAGTATAGATTCAGTTTCAGTAATAATACTAGTAGCATAGAATCCGTTTCAATAATAGTACTAGTAGTATAGATTCAGTTTCAGTAATAATACCTGTAGTATAGATTCAGTTTCAATAATAAAACTAGTAGTATAGATTCAGTTTCAATAATAATAGTAGTATAGATTCAGTTTCAGTAATAATACTAGTAGTATCGATTCAGTTTCAGTAATAATACTAGTGGTATAGATTCAGTTTCAGTAATAATACTACAAGTATAGATTCAGTTTGAATAATAATACTAGTAGTATAGATTCAGTTTCAATAATAATACTAGTGGTATAGATTCAGTTTCAGTAATAATACTACAAGTATAGATTCAGTTTGAATAATAATACTAGTAGTATAGATTCAGTTTCAATAATAATACTAGTAGTATAGATTCAGTTTCAGTAATAATACTAGTAGTATAGATTCAGTTTGGGGTGGCCACAGTGGTGCAGTGGTTAGCGTTGCTGCCTCACAGCAAGAGGTGCTCCGTTTGATTCTTGGCTGGGGTGCCTTCTGTGCCAAGTCTGCATGTCCTCCCTGTGGTCGCGTGGGTTTCCTCTGCATGCTCCGGTTTCCTACCACATCCCAAAGACATGCTGTAGGTGGATTGGACACTCTAAATTGGCTCTAGGTGTGAGTGCGTGCATGTGTGTGTGCCTTCTGTGGAAGGTTGGGCACTGGGCTAGCAACTCGACACCGTAAAACTCTACTGCCAATCACAAGCAGACAGGTGATCTGCTGTGGCAACCCCTAACCAGGAAAAGCTGAAAGAAGAAGTATAGATTCAGTTTCAATAATAATACTAGTAGTATAGATTCAGTTTCAGTATAGATTCAGTTTCAGTAATAATACTAGTAGTATAGATTCAGTTTGGGCGGCGGCAGTGGCGCAGCAGTTAGCATTGCCACCTCACAGCAAGAGGTTCTCCGGTTTGATTCTCGGCTGGGGTGCCTTCTGTGCGGAGTCTGCATGTCCTCCCTGTGGTCATGTGGGTTTCCTCTGGGTGCTCTGGTTTCCTCCCCCATCCCAAAGACATGCTGTAGGTGGATTGGACACTCTAAATTGGCCCTAGGTGTGAGTGCATGCATGTGGGTGTACCTTCTGTGGAAGGTTGGGTGCCGGGCTGGCAACTCGACACCATAAAACTCCACTGGCAATCATGAGCGGACAGGTGATTTGCTGTGGTGACACCTAACCGGGAAAAGATGAAAGAAGAAGAAGAACTATAGATTTAGTTTCAGTAATAATACTAGTAGTATAGATTCAATTTCAGTAATAATACTACAACTATAGATTTAGTTTCAGTAATAATACTAGTAGTATAGATTCAATTTCAGTAATAATACTACAAGTATAGATTTAGTTTCAGTAATAATACTAGTAGTATAGATTCAATTTCAGTAATAATACTACAAGTATAGATTTAGTTTCAGTAATAATACTAGTAGTATAGATTCAATTTCAGTAATAATATTACAAGTATAGATTTAGTTTCAGTAATAATACTAGTAGTATAGATTCAATTTCAGTAATAATACTAGTAGCATAGATTCAGTTTCAATAATAATACTAGTAGTATAGATTCAGTTTCATACAGTATACCTTTCATAAATCACTGCCATGTCTGTGGTCATTTCCATAAGTTATGGAATTAATATAACCAGTGAATGTTATCAGTGTAGGGGGGCATGCATCCTATATGAGTTGGGCATACAGCTCAGGATGTTAGGACTGTGTTCCTGTATTACAATGATGCCCATGGATTTAATTCCCCCCACAGGTGTTCTTATAATTTCTAAGTTGAGGTGTCCATCTCACTGTAATAACTATAAGACCTTACATGGGAAATATGTATACGCAAATTTTTTTGGTGGGTGGGCATTTATGACAAGGGTACCCTTTGTCAGTATACTTGTTTCCTTTGCTTATAGTACCTGTGAGGGGAATGTTTGTGTCAGCAGCACTTTTTTCTTTGTTTATTTACATTTGTCTCAGACATCTCACTATTGTGTATTGGACCACACATTTCAGTTGGAGCTCAAGCAGCTAACACATTAATCCTTTCAGAATATAGGTAATTGTGGCTGTAGGTTCAAGTCCCCCTTTTTCTTGTCTATACTAACAGCCTTGTAAAATTCTTGTTGTTCATTCAAGTTTATTAGGTGTAACTTAATCATGCTGAAAACACATATTAGCTTTATTTTTGATTGTATTTGTACTTCTGTGTACCCCACCCCCTTTTTGATATTATCATTTCTATTACATACATTTAGTTTGTTTTTCTCCATTTATTTTACTATTATATGTAGCAGCTTCAAGACCTGCACTGACTCCTCCATTGGTCCCCCCATCCCACAGATGGCAGCTGCAACACCACCACTTCCAGAAGCACCCACAAAATTTGGGTCCCACCCTGCCACAGTCACCACCACACCTCCTATGTTACCTGCACCACCCACTACAGGTAGACCTGCACTGGATGCTAGAACTGTTGTACCCACCAGTTGAAGTGCCAGCAGAGGTGACACCTTTGTCACTCACTGACAGCCAGCAGGTAATTTGGAGGAGATTATTGACAGGAGGTTGGATGCCTGAATCGGCCAGATGGAGAACCAAATCTAGAGCCTCAGTGAGTTCTGTCCATGTCCTACAGTATCTCCACCATCTGAGGCCAGGCCCAGTTATGACGGCCTCTAAGCTGACAAATAATCTCCCACTGGATCTCAGCTGGTAGGGAACTCCATCCTATCTCCCCATCCTGGTATTCTCCTTGCTTTTGTATCAGTCTCAGCCATGCTGGTTGTATAATCCTCCACTTATCATTGCCTTCCCTCTGTTTGGCTGACTTATCCTTCACCGTTATTTTCTCGCTGCGTAACTAAATTACTACACCTCCCGTGTTAGTCCTGTCTGTCTTCCAGTACTACCTAATTTAACCCTGTTACCACCATATTATTTCCCTTACTTCCTTACCCGTTTACCTTCTCTTTATGCATGAAGAATGGGCACCTGCCCCACAAAAGAATATTTATCCTCACTCCATTCTCATCATTCCGTAGTTGTCCACCTTATGGTCTACATTCTATTTGCTTTTTCATCTCTTTCCTATACTCACATTTCCACCCTTTAGTCTGGTAAAAAATAGATAAAACACACCTCGCTCAGGCAAAGTAAGGCTTTAAAATCACTTTTTCTGCTCCAGCTATGGACATCAGATTGCAATGAGCACTGCCAATGCCATACTACTGGTCATCAGGTCATCAAACAGTAACAGGCTATAGTGTCATGATTCACGCCTCCAGTTGTTGTGTACAATCCCTATCATACACAACTTATAGCAACCTTTCGAGCACTTGACGTACAAAGGCATACCACTCAACTGTCCAGATTTATATAGATTGTCCAGATTTTTGACTCATATTTTTGAGCCATTCCTCATAAAATTTATGGTTTTCAGGATTTCTGGATTTTTGTGGCAAATCAGTGAGGACTGAATTCATTAAATAATGACAGGCATTTGAGTTTCAGGCATCATATCCTCCAGAAAATGCATGGAAACACAAAACCTTTTATTCTAACAACTTTCTAAGTTTATAGGAGCAATATTTAAAGTCTGTCCCTATTTATGGGACTTTGCCCCCTCATTATTTTTGGCTTTGTCCAGATTTTCTGTGCTAAGCAGTTGAGCGGTTTGTGCAAAGAAGCTGAGATTTGAAGCACAACAGATGAATCAGGCATGACAGTGAATTTTTAAGCACTTTTCTGTGAAAACTATTTCACTGCCAGGTATGGCTTTGAAGAAGGAGTTTAGATCCCAAATGTGATGTCCTGAGCAATTCTTTTTGTATTTTGTATTGTTTCCTTTAGCAAGTGTGTGATACACAACTACAAAAAGGATTGCTTTGATTGCTGCTGTCGCTCAACAAGTAAATGAAGTGCTTTAGATAAGTAGTAGTGATAAAGGTTGTGGGTTCAAGTCCTCTAGGAGCTGCACGCTTTTGACTCTTCATTCTGCTAGTGTCTGATAAATGATTACTGTTCATTTCTCTGAAACTCAGCATGTATTTTCAGTGCCTTTTACTTTACAGGTGATAATGGATGTGGGTTCAAGTCCCATAGAAAGTTCATGTTTTGTCTGTTTTATTCAACAAATGTGTGACAAAATGACTGTGTCTTTCCAGGAAAGTTTTTACTGATTGCTCCTGTAACTCAACATGTCCTTGAAGTGATTTTAGCAGTACAGATAATGATGAATGTGTGTTCATGTCATCTGGGAGTTGCATATAAGCACATCATTGTTATAGTAAGTGGCAAGACTCTGATGATGTTGTACTGTATTATTTCATTACATTTGTACTTGCCTCCCTTTCACCATCTTTCTTGATGTAATTTCCACTATATACATTTATTATTTTTTGTCTTCATTTATTTTATTTTTATATGCAGTAGCAGCATCCAGACCAGAACCCCTGCCACTATCTAAGCCTGCTGCCCCACCAGCAATTTGTGGCTATTACATCATCACCAGAAACATCACAGCTAGTGGAGCCCCCAGCTGCTGCACTCAACTCCAACCACTCCACCCCCCCGGCAGCAAAACTGTCTTTCTTTTGTGTGTCTAATGCTCTCTTCTCCATTGTGTTCCACACTCCTGATTGTGTCATCACCTCCTTTCCCAGTCTTGTCTGTATTGTATGTTGTTTATTTATCCTAATCCTTTTACCTTCCTCTTATTTTATTACGTTCCCAACTTATCTTATAAGTGGATAACAAATGCAAGCAGTATGGCCCTTTAAGGCTGCCACATGACCTCTTTTTCTTGCTGCTGTTGTGTATGCGAGATCATGCAGACAGCCACCGAGGCACATGCACAGTGGACGGGCATTATTGCTGCTTGCACTTCACTGTGGCCAGATCATACCATACTCCAACTTGCTTTTCTGACAAGTCGTGCTGTGGCTGAGGGAAAGATATGAGCTGTGCATTGCACACACTTGCCTAGCTGCATTCGCTGTTAATGAGCAGCAGGGCTTGGCGTACACAGACATTATACATATGTGGGCTGGAAGGGACTGAGCTTGCACTGTTTTTAATCCTTGTAAATAAAAATGTTTATTAAATTTCATTCTATATAAACAATAAAACTCCCAAACATACCTTTGACCTGCCTGCAGTATGGATTTGTACAAGTATTTATTGTTTCAGCCTTGCTCATGCACAGTTTTTAGAGATAACATATAAATCTGCATCTCTTAGGTGTTGTATCTGTGGAATCTGATTTGGGATTCTAATGCAACAAAAAATACATTCTGTCACTTTTAAGCTTTGCCTAATATGTAAGCAATATGAAAACAGATTCTACCCTTTAAATGAGTTTTGCCTCTGCTTTTGTTTTTAATGCATTCTTATTTTTCTGAATAAAATGTTTTTGTACTTGAGAAAGCAGCAACTCACTTTGACTCATATAGTAAAAACATGATGTCTGAAGAAAACATACTGAGTCACGACTGGCATACTGCATCCATTTTTAGCTTCTTTTGTTTACACCATCATTTCCGTGTGCAGGCAGGTTGCTTCCATCTGATGTGATTAATATCACCCCCACTAAGACCCACGGAATCTCAAAACATTTCTTTTTAAAGTAGAATGGAGTATAAAAGCTAAATACACAGTGATTTCCAAACATGCTGTCACATGTGAAATGACAGGTTGTCTTCTGCTACGCTGTCACAAACACCACAAAAAGTACATCACCGGGTCACAAAATAAACACATATTATGGATCAAATTGCACAAGACAGTACTATGTGTTTTTATGACACTGAAGATCAGGCATATATTTTGAGGCATCATGATTCACAGCAAAACTGCAAATAGTTTCAAAGAGATAGAATATAGCAAGTGGACTTAACTGCTTTCTCTTTTCTGTAGATGCTGTTACTCATATGTCAGCTGACTCCTGAACTCCCTATCACAACTGTAGATGCTGTTACTCATATATGACAGCTGACTCCTGACTCCCTATAAGAAGTGGCAGGTCTGAAAATTTGAGTCTTACAAATTTCACAAATAATGCACATCTTTTCAGGAAAACTGCTTCTTGAGTCACAATTTTCAGATACACTCACCACCTTCACCACCTAGTGTGTTGGTCTATATCACAATACAATTGCTAATTATGAATACTAGTTTCAAAACTGCGGGGATACTCTTGAGGTACCTCAGACTCAGATTTAGTATATATATATATATATATATATATATATATATATATATATATATATATATATATATATATATATATATATATATATATATATATATATTCCCCTTTTGCATTTGCAGTCCTGTTCTTCTGAGGATCACAATTCCATTCCTTTTACTATCACCATAGACATTTCCTGGAAACATGCTAGAATATCAGTGTGTTGTGTGGGTCTATACTTGAACTATGGGTAGGATCCATAGATGTGATGTGCACTGCTTGGGCACAGAGCACAGAAAATAAACTGCTAATATAAAATTCATAAACAATGGCAGAATAGGCACCATCAAAGATATGTTACTGTGTACTACTCATCCAGACAGTCTGCAGTGCATATGCAAATTAGCTACCTAGCCTGAACAGCAATAAGTCTAAGTCATAGGTATCAACAAAGTGTGTCAGTGCGAGCAGCTGATTCTGCATGATGTGGGGTCTCTACAGCTGACGTAAGCTACCCAATAACACTACTGCACAATACCAGAAGTCTGCATGGGTAGACAGGTGAAGTATAGGTACAAGGCTACACTGAAACATACATGAGCCTCTGTCATAGAGGTATACGTATAGCAATGTGTATAAAGTAAAGTTTACATATGTGTATGGAAAGACTTGTTTACATGTATCCACTCACACAGAGTGCAAAGTATGCCTGGTGCACAGCTCAATGTAAGTTGTACCTGTACCTAGCAGCTGTTTTAGGAGCACTCCAACATACATCTATTGTTTGTATTGTGGGATGTCTTCCTAGTGGTCCTGTATTAAGAAGTTGCTTCTTCCCTACCAGCTGCTCACCTCAATGCTACACAGCCATGGAGGTGCAAATTTGTCTTAAGAGGTTCCTCAAGATGTATCTTTTCTGAAAGGCTATTTTAAATTGGATCAGCTTTACATCTGAAACACAGTGTTATGTTTGAAATACTAACAGTGCAGTTCATTTCATTCTAAGGCCCTGACCAGTGGAATTCATTAGCTTATCTGTTGCGGCATGACCCAACACTAGCTTGTCTTAAAAGGTCCCTCAAGATGTATTCTTTTCTGAAAGGCTTATCTAAAATTAGATTGGCTTTCTAGCTGGCTTTATTGAGTACTTGTCTTAAAATATTTTTAATCTAGAGTAAGTAATGTAATTGTTTTGCTTATATGTTTTTACTGATTTACTGTAATTCATTTGTTATTTGAGTGTCATATTGATTTGTACTAATTCTAGGCAAACGTTTAACAAAGAAACTTAACTGTAGTTAAATGCTATTGGTACACAGGACCACAGGCAGCACTAATGTATGACATCTGCAGTTATCTAGTAATGGCTAGCTGGCTGCTGTGTTCTTGTTGTCATGGTTCAGACATAACACGGATGTATGGCCATTTGCTCCATTTCCCAAGGTGCCGTCTGTCCACACTGGCCTCTGAGCTTATATACCTATTTTAGCAACATTGTGGAAGTGCCTTTTGAATCATTATCTGTCAGAAATGACATTTTCCGTGTTTTTATGTATATTTATGTATATTTTTATACCTTAAGTATTATTATTTGGTGTATTGATTTTAACACGGAATTGATTGGTTGACACCATGATGCATCACTATTTAAATGAAGTTTTAACTGCTATAATTTGACTGATGAAGCAGAGAGGACTCTGCAAAAGCGCTCACATTTTTTTATAAATAAAGAGTTACGTGTTGTGTGTATCCAGCGAGTTTTATTTTACTTATTGCTTCTTCTTTATTATCGCTGGTTACTTCATCCAGAGTCGAGGACTTTATTTCTGTATTTCCGAGCTTTTTACCTCTACCTGGACATGGCAGGTGTCGATGATACTACAACTTATGCTGGGGCAGCCACGAATGTGGGGCAGATGGACTTCAAAATATGAAAGAACGACTTGATCCGATACTAAGCACCCATGGCAATCCGTTATTAATGCAGGATATGCAGGATATACTACAACAAACTGAGGTTCGTACACAGTTTGACAATAGGCAATATGAGAATTTTCTACAAAGTCTCAGGACACTTGAGAATAAATTATACAAATATAAGCGTTTACAATGGCAACGCTTTCACCTAGAGGCATGCCTACAATTGAAAATTGCACCTAGAGGTCTAAGAGTACTAACTATGCCCAGTTATGGGCAGACATATCCAGACCTCTTAAAACGCTGGCAAAATTTGAATTTAGAATGTAGTGCCAAGTACATGCAACTCTTAGTTGATTTCTTTAAACCTGAAGAAAATGAGTTTCTAAGAGAAGTGCACACCTTACATAATAATATCTTTGATACATTCCCTAGTGAAGTCATAGCTGATAAAATTGACCAACTACATGAACAAATTAATCAGTGTAAAAAACGCTTATCTACTGCAAAGACACGTAAAATCCAAAGAGACTTGCATAATTTTAAAATGGGCAATGTCTTCTTTTGGAATCGTGAAAGGAACACACAGGAAACTCAAAGGCTACAATTAGGAAGTGGGCGTAGCCCTATAAACTGAACAGCATGTAACAAGTGTGCAAAGCACTCCTGATGCACACGCTACTAATTCCAACTGTGACAAAGTGCATCCTGCTAGTTTATCTCAAACAATTGCTAACTCTGCATCTCTGGCAGATGCAATATTACCTACAGTGGAAAATATACCAATAGTCAAACCTAAAAATACTTCATTACTATGCCCTGCTCACGTAAATAAAGCAAAAACAACTACAGCTGAAGGGAACAGCTCAAATGGTTTAAATGAAGCTTTTTTGTTAGAGAAACCGCTACCGATACGAGGGAGTTCTCGCAATCGCTCCTTTGGCAAGACAAGGAGAACACACAGTGTGGACGACCAAAACAGAACTTGGAAAAGAACAAAGCAGATTCAGTTTTTAATATTTCTTCTTTTCCTTTAAATGACTCACAGCTATCTCTTAAATAGAGGACTGAGTTTTGTCCCAGCTCAAAAAGTAGATTTAGTTAATACAATAAAATAACTTAAACTTCTTGGCAGGACATTAAACCTTAAGACTTTATTTCACAATGAAACCTCTGCACTTAATGTTTTCAAGAAACCTAGTGCTTTTATACCTCCCAGTAACTCTGGTATTGACTTGTTTGTTGACATCTGTGAAAAGCAACTGAGGAATAAATTAACTGAAGGAAGTAATAATGTCTTTCACAATTTGTCTAGCTCTCAACAGCAAGCACTTGCAGACCTTAAACACTTGAACAGTATTGAAATTCGTCCTGCTGACAAAGGCAGAGGGATTGTTATTCTAGATAGAGAAGTTTATGTTGATAATATGCAAACACACCTAAATAATGCTATTGTTTACTGTGGGATTTCTCATACCTATGTGAAAGCTTTGATGGACAGGCTACAAGTACTATTGTTTGATCTGTTAATAACAGGAAAGATCTCTGAGCAACTTTTTGAGTACTTTAAAACAGATTTTCCAGTAGTGCCAATAATTTATGGTTTTCCTAAAATCCATAAAGATTTAATGAACCCACCTATGTGGCCTATAGTATCCAGCCGTGGATGGGCGACTGAGCCACTATCGATTTATATTGAAAAAAACTTGCATCCTATTTTAAATGAATGTTCAACTGTTTTATTAGATACTAAGGAATTTTTAAATGACTTAAGTATACACCTTGAAGCGCTAGATGACCCATGTTGGCTAGTGACACTTGATATAGAGTCATTGTTCACAGTGATCCCCCATACATGGAGGATAGAAAATGTTAGAGAAGTACTTGTCAGGAGAGGTACTGAAGGCAATAAGATAAGACTAATTTGTGCATTATTGGAGATAGTCCTAGAAAACAACATATTTATGTTTGGAGATAGTTATTTTATACAGAAAGTTGGCGTGGCTATGGGCAGAGCTTGTGCAAACCCTTCATTGTCCACAGTAATCTTAATATCTAGGAAATCTAGTTCCTTTGAAGAATATTTACTTGAAAACTTCAAAAATACACTACTTCCATTCAGATATTCAATAAATTCTAGTAGGCATATCTCATCCCCCTCCCAAAAAAGGAAGAGGTCTTCCACAAAACGTCTTTACAGTCTCAATGAAGAGACTGCTAACTCATGTACTTGTTGCTGGCTGTTGAGGAGTGGAGGTTTGTGATTCATTATATTCCATATAATACCCATTAGTCTTTATATTCCATATATTACCCTTCACTCATCTCATTATTATATTCCAGTATTGTACAGTCTGCTTACCCATTTTTTCTTCCTACCCAGCATGCCTCTTGATCATTTCCTGATCTTCTTGTGATGCATAGGTTCATAGGTTCATAGATTAGTACTAGGCTAACTGCCCTTGTGGGCCATTTTCAGCCTAGCCAATTAACCCATGTGAGAATCAAACCCTGCACCTTATGTTTGTAAGGTAAACACCTTAACCATTATGCCAACCTCCCACCCCTGCATGCATCTCCTCCTTTCCTTCCCTTTTTTATTTCATCTCATTACCCTTTTGCACACTGCTACAGCATACATTTCATTCCAACATTCCTTCCCCTCATCTGTTGCATGCTGTTATTTACTTTTTCACTATTTTTCTCATTGCCCTTGTGGTGAGTACAATTTATATAATAGTCTTAATTGCTGGTCCAGTACTGGCTCACTGATGTTACTGTTTCACTCTCCCCATGGCTTCCTCCCGTTCTCTTTTCCTATGTGTTCTTCCATCTCCTATTTCAACTCTGTTTTGTAGTTGATCATGCCCCTTTCCTGATTTTATCTATCTAGATGCTGAGAAATAATTCCCTTCTCTTCCACCAACTTTCAGTCCTTTCTCTTGTCTTTCTCTTTCCTTAGATATTGTCCATTTTTTATCATTGTCCTAATCCACAACTCTGTCAGACAGCCCTTGCCCTTTGCCTCCTCACCAGCTTTTCATAACACTATTCTTTCCTTCAATGTCCATTATTCCTTTCCTTATTTATCCACCTTGAACTCCATGTTTTTCCAAAGGTACCATTTGTAAATCCTCCTCTGACTACCATGCATTCATTTCATTTATTTATTTATTATTTATTTATTTACATTTGTTGACCGGGAAAATCTGACTGGACACAGGTCCTTTTTCAGTGGAAGCCCGGGGAGAAAAGCTCCACAACAAAAACAACAGTTAAAAACAACAATTACAAGTTACAAAAAGTAAGTAAAGTTAACAATAGCAGTAAAAAGTTATAGTTCAAAATGAAATTATTTAGTTAAACGGTACAACACATATCATTGGTGTCATAAAGACTAGCAATTATTTTAATAGCTGAACTAGAAGCTATTACCCTTGAATAACAGTGGCCAAGATTACAGCTGAGATATAGGTTTACAAGCAATGTATTTGGCTGCATTCCATCAGTTTTATGTCTATTTCTTCTGTAGTTTCCTGGAATGGCTCTTCCTTTAGTGCTTTCTTTAAATCCATCCATCCAGCCGTCCATCCACAAGCCCCTTTTCCCAATTTTTCTGCATGGGCTTTGGGTGTCATTTCAACAGTGACAATTATCTAGAAACAATATTTACGCCACCTGCTAGCTAGCCCAGGCAATGTTGCTCTTCCATGCCCCACCTCTACACACATGCATGCATGCACACTTACACCTATGGCCAATTTAGAGTGTCCAGTCCACCTACTTCATGTCCTTGTAATGTGGGAGAAAATCAGAGCACCAGGAGAAAACCCACAGAAACATAAGGAGGATATGCAAACTCTTCACAGAATTCACCCCAGCCAAAAATCAAACCAGAGAACCTCTTGCTGTGAGGTGATTGGTGCTGTCTGTATTTCTGTTCATCTTATCCTCTTAGCCATTGGTTTAATTCAAAAAGCAATGTTTTACCCTCAAAAGATGAGCATTCAGTTGTGACTTAATATCATTCTTAGATTTATTCTTCCCATTTAAAGTCTCCATTTTCTTTCCACTTTTAAGACATTTGCCCAGTCACTTCCATTAACTGTCCATAGTTTAATCCCTTTATCCTAATTTCTCTTGCACCTCTACTATTTTCCTCAAGTCTCCCATTGCCACACCTCAGTTCTTTTCTGGAGGGTATATTCTAACCCTGGTCCCTTGCTGAATTCCTCTGATTGTTCCAGCACAGACCCCCACCCAGTATCTCTTCCAAATCCTCTGGCAGCAGAATATAAACATCAGCAAATAGTTGAAAGTAGGCATTACCTTTCCTTCTAATCTCATATTTCAGCAAACATTTCCTTATCCTCCCAGACAATTTCTGCATGCCCAGTATAAAAGGCTTAGGGATAATGAATATCTCTGTCTTGTGCCCCTCCCTATCAGTATACTTCTTGTGATATTGTTATCAGTGGTTTACAATCAAAAGGTAGAAAGTCAGTTCAACATCAGGATGCTGTTCGAACATGGTAGGAGCGACATTTGCAATGTCGATGGTCAAGTTACCATCAGTTTAAAAGACTGTCAACAAGGCATGGACATGAATCATGTCTGGAAACGGCAACTGTTGACATTAACATTGAAAGTGGATTGTCAATGTTATTAGTCGATCATTCGACCTCATTAATATTCATGAGGTCGATGAAAATGAGGACATCATCATTCGCAGTTGTGAATCTCTGCAGTTTTGATATTAATCCCTTATCAGCTAACATCCTTATTTCTAGATTGTGGTGCAATGATTTCACTCATCTACCTCCTTCCAAATCCTACTTATTTCAGCACTATTTCCAGAATTGGCCATTTTATGGATTCAAATGGTTTTCTATCATCAGTCAGATCTCACCCCCCCCCCCACACTCACCACTATTTTCAACCCCAGTCTCTGCACACTGTCCTAAAATACCTGCAGCAGTCAACTGTCTACTGACTGTCTCCCTTTAAAATACCCAGTCATTATTATCTGAATAATATATTCAATTTCCAGTGTTTTGACTAGCATTTTCATTAGTGTTTAGGCTATCTTTATCTCCTATTTCATAGCCGGTGAGTCCGGTGTTTGCCTCCCTTCTGGAGCCTGACATTTTTTGATAATACCTTGCTATCACATCTTTTATCTCTCTCTCTCTCTTCTTTGTAACTATTTTACCCTGCCTTGTCCTGAGCTTTCATATGATTTGTGTCTTTCATTTTTCACATCCCATACTTATCCACTCTTTTTTTCCATTTAAATATCAGATATCTTTCCTACTCAGTATCTCTTTCTCTAGGTCTCAAACTTCCATCTTTTCCAGCTGATACTTGAGAAGTATCTCATATTGTTTTCTTTCCCTTCTCATCCTCCTATCATCTGTCTTTCCTCTCTGTATCCGAACTCTTTCTTCTATTTCTTTTCCTTTCTATTCCTGATTCCTGCATTGCCCACCCTTTCATGGGTGGCCTTTAGTCCACCATTTCCATGCTACAACTTCTCTATCATGATAATTCTATGGGATAATATTAAATGTTCTTTCTCTCAAACATTCCTGTAGGTTTTCCAGTTATCCATTTGTACTTATTCTCGCTCTGTCATCTTTCTCTCACTGCTCTTTTCTTTGGCCACAGTGCCATACTCACCGGTCCATGGTTTGACATGCTTCTTTTCCTTGATTTGTACCTCTGTGACTCATTTTTTCATTCCTTTTATAATATGGAACCAGTTTGATCTGTTTACTTATACTCCCCAACTTATGCATGAGCACTGCCTTGTCACCCGATATGTATCCTTCCATATAACACTCCTGTGATGTCCCTCCTCAGGGCTAGTAATCAAGGAGCCTGAGTCCTCCCACTGACACTGGTGAAGGACATTCACTTGGAACAAAAATAGATACATACAGTGTTTCCAGATGCAGATCTCTGCATCAAGCACAATTTCACTTAAGAGCACACAGGGAACATACTCAGTCCAGGGTCTGGGTTTACCTATCTCTCTCTCCAGGCTCCAATAAGACTTCCCACTGGCACAGCTGTAGAGTTGATTCCTCAACTAAGTGTCCAAGCCAAGTCCTCCACTACCCTCTCTGAACACCTGGGAAAGGCTGGCACAGATTTACTAGCTATGCCCACTACTGCACAGACTATAAGGTAGTTACTGTCACCAGACACTTCAAAGTCAGCTACTCTAAGGCTCTTACAAGGGTACCCAATTATACTGAGTGAAATTAATATCAATACAAATGGTAGTGTTTGATCAATGCAGTAAGGCTTTCAGGAGTGGCCACAGAGTCAGACAAAATAGATATAAGTACTCTCAAAGGTTAAAATAATCTCTAAAGGACCAGCCACAATAAAACATTTAAATAAATAATAAAAGAACATGAAAATATGGAATATTTATTTACAATAAACACCAGAGTACCAGTCACAGGAAATATTAAAATAACACAGATGAATAGATTCACATGGATACAGAAAAACAGTACTTAACTAATCTCACTATATTTTCCTGACTGCTCTAAATAATTACTATTCCCTGGTCACTTACTAGAGCAAGGCAAGATGCAGTAGGTGAGTGGTCTTCCTTCTTTGTCAGGTAGCAAAAACAGACTGCAATGAGATTTCTGTCTCATCTTGTATTAAAACATAATTTCAGTCTGGATTACAGAATGACATCACACACATCTGGTCATTTGACTTGTGGTTCCCTTACTACCCTCATTACTGGAAACTGAACCAGAATCTTTTACATATGTGTTACCATACACACAGATAGAGATTTGCTAAGAACTGTTAGAGCTTCTGGAAGTCATAAAATAATAAAGCAGTTCCACTCTTACTGCAGGAGCTAGTAAACCATTATCTGGCATAGACATTTAATCTCTGGCTGCCATCAGAACTGTAAAATACAATCTTTATGGCCTAAATTAAGTAATTTAATTTCATACTATTTTTCAAAGGTAGTTGTAGTTGAGTTTACCTCTTCTCTTCCAGTATCCTCTGTTACAATATATTCATTTCCGCAGTTACACCAGTACAGTCTGATATACATGTATAGTTCTTTTCTGTCCAGAAGGACACACTGTTGATACATTTTTAACACAAGCAGTTTTACAAATACATTTTTCAACACAAGCATCTGTAGAAATTAGTTTCATATGCAAATGATATATAATTCTTTACAAATTCCAGTTAGCTATACTAGCCTATGTTACACATCCACTGCACTACGTCTCCTGGCATGGCTGGCAATACCTCACATCATCACAACTCCATTCCCCTCTAGCCATTACTGTCCTTATCTCCCTTTTATCTGCATATTATGTTTCTTCTTAACTAATATTTCCTGTTTATCTTCTTGCTTATTCTAATACTGCATCCCTTATTTCCCCCAATAACTCAACTAGACAGGAACAGGTTTGGCTCTTAGTTTTACCAACAGATTCTTATTGTTAGTTTATATTTACCAGTTTTACTATATAGACTGTAGGAGTAGTGGTGACCCACTATTTATGGTAGCCATGTACTATGTTACGTATTTTTGGTGTCACTGCTTTGTCCACCATCGACGGTTTACGTAAGTAGATGTTGTTGCAACTTGTTTGCCTCAATTAGATTGTGTCTGTCAGTAATGGCAGTTTTTGCCTTTAGGTAAGTGATTGAACATATTTTTTATGCCGCAAGGCAATCGCATGGAGCCGGTAATTTTAAACGGTGCCATGACCAGTTTACAACTAGCGGTTTTACACCTTTAGAGTTTGTGCTCTTGACTGGGACAAACATGACCTAATACTTGCTTGTGTCACTTGATAGCTTTAACTTGTGAGTATTGTGTTTTAGTTTATGGTGATAACTGTTGTATGTATAAAGTAAATGCATACAACCTGTGCTCTTACTTGGTGTTAGACCTGCCCACAAGGGTCGAAACACGATTAATGTTACAAATCAGCTTGGAGCTTGTTTTTGACTGGTGCCGTGACCAGTTTATATATGGTGGACTTGCACCTCTAGTCTTTGCCCTCTTTTATTGGGTCAAATATGGCCTGAAGTTTAAATTCAGGGGTTTGGTGTTGTTTGTTTGTGTCTGTCAGTATTGCATGACAGTTTTACTTGTAGGTGCTGCCTTTTAGGTTTTTAATTTTTATTTTTATGCTTAATTGTTTCATGCTTAAAGGTGAAAGCATGCTATCTGTCCCAGTTACTCTGAGTTGTGACTGGTTCACAGTGGACGGACTTGTGATTTTAAACCTAGAACTGTTAGGCATACCTAATGTTTTAATGCTTTTAACAATTGGTGTGACATTTTATTTGTAGATGTTTACGACTAAACAGGCATGCTTGCAGCACGTTTCTTTCATACTGGGTTGTGACCTACTCTTAGGGAGTAAAACATGTCTTCACATGAAAGTTAGTTTGAAATGCATGATAGTTTTTTGCAGGCATTGCATTTTAGCTTATTCGTTTTAGCTTAGTGATTGAAACTGCGTCATGCATAAGGTGAATGCAAGCAGTCATTTTTGCTTATATTATACTATATTATCTTGTGATTTGCTCATAAAGGGGCGGACTTGTGGCCCCTGACCCAGAGCTGTTTAGCATATTTAATGAATTGATGTTTTTTAACCAATGGTGTGCCATTTGATTTAATTGTGAATGTTATAAGAAGGGGCATGTGTATTAGTACTTTGTCTGAAGAAGTCTTGGGATTGCCTGAGACGAAAAGCGCTTTACAAATAAACTGTTCAAACTGCCTGACTTGTGGTGTGGTGACTTGTGATACTCAGCTTGTGTTTTTTTGCCTTTGTTTGTGAGCTTTTCTAGTTTGTGCATATTTTCATTTTATTTCAGAATACTGTGCATTGTGTAACTCGTTTACTTTGGATCCCCTGTAGGCAGCTTATTTTGCACTTTCACAACCAATTTTCTTTAAAAGAAATTCACCACGTGGAAGCACCTTTGCATTCTTATCTCATTGTTCTTTGCTTTTCTTTCTTAGCCAGTGTTGAGTTTACAACACTGTGCTTCTACTTTGTCAGTGTGTAGTCTTTGTGTGTATTCTGTGCAGACTTTCTTCGGTCTGCCTCTGTGCCACAGGTCAGTCCATGTGTAGCCCTGCTTACTACTACTGCATTAGAGTTAAAAAGGAAAGCCTGAATCTACATTTAAACTTCTCTCTTCTGTTTAATCTGTAGCATTTATATCTGCAGTCTTTGTGAGTCTTGTGCACCCATCTCCACCAACGTATGTAGCTCTGCTTCATAGCATCACTTGTGTTCTTGTTTTCTGTCACTTTTATTCTATACTACCTCATCTCCGATCTGCTGTCTGTTGTATTTGTGTATAATTCTGAAGAATTATCCCATTTCTTAGTAAGTGAGCTCCTACTTCTGCTTGAGTGCTCCACTGTTTCCCTGAGGTCCATGTGTGTTTCTGTCATGTTGATGTTTTCTCTCTCTCTTCCTCCTCCTCCTATTAGATTTTTCCTTATTGTTGCACTTGCTTTCCCATTAGTCCTCTCCAATATTCCATTATCCAGCATTTGTTTTGATTAGCTCATTAGTCCTCCTCCCCATAAGCATGCCTCCCTGCCATTTTTGTATTTCACTTTGCTCCACTGTTACCTCTCTGCTGGCTTCTAGTTGGACATTTGCTATTCTTCCTTCTGCTCTCTTCTGTCTTTCTTAATGGAGGATGTGTTCTGTAAGTTTGTGAGAGCCTGCTCTGCTCTTTCTTAATGGAGGATGTGTTCTGTAAGTTTGTGAGAGCCTGCTCTGCTCTTTCTTAATGGAGGATGTGTTCTGTAAGTTTGTGAGAGCCTGCTCGGCTCTTTCTTAATGGAGGATGTGTTCTGTAAGTTTGTGAGAGCCTGCTCGGCTCTTTCTTAATGGAGGATGTGTTCTGTAAGTTTGTGAGAGCCTGCTCTTTCTTAATGGAGGATGTGTTCTGTAAGTTTGTGAGAGCCTGCTCTGCTCTTTCTTAATGGAGGATGTGTTCTGTAAGTTTGTGAGAGCCTGCTCTGCTCTTTCTTAATGGAGGATGTGTTCTGTAAGTTTGTGAGCGCCTGCTCTGCTCTTTCTTAATGGAGGATGTGTTCTGTAAGTTTGTGAGAGCCTGCTCTGCTCTTTCTTAATGGAGGATGTGTTCTGTAAGTTTGTGAGAGCCTGCTCTGCTCTTTCTTAATGGAGGATGTGTTCTGTAAGTTTGTGAGAGCCTGCTCTGCTCTTTCTTAATGGAGGATGTGTTCTGTAAGTTTGTGAGAGCCTGCTCTGCTCTTTCTTAATGGAGGATGTGTTCTGTAAGTTTGTGAGAGCCTGCTCTGCTCTTTCTTAATGGAGGATGTGTTCTGTAAGTTTGTGAGAGCCTGCTCTGCTCTTTCTTAATGGAGGATGTGTTCTGTAAGTTTGTGAGAGCCTGCTCTGCTCTTTCTTAATGGAGGATGTGTTCTGTAAGTTTGTGAGAGCCTGCTCTGCTCTTTCTTAATGGAGGATGTGTTCTGTAAGTTTGTGAGAGCCTGCTCTGCTCTTTCTTAATGGAGGATGTGTTCTGTAAGTTTGTGAGAGCCTGCTCTGCTCTTTCTTAATGGAGGATGTGTTCTGTAAGTTTGTGAGAGCCTGCTCTGCTCTTTCTTAATGGAGGATGTGTTCTGTAAGTTTGTGAGAGCCTGCTCTGCTCTTTCTTAATGGAGGATGTGTTCTGTAAGTTTGTGAGAGCCTGCTCTGCTCTTTCTTAATGGAGGATGTGTTCTGTAAGTTTGTGAGAGCCTGCTCTGCTCTTTCTTAATGGAGGATGTGTTCTGTAAGTTTGTGAGAGCCTGCTCTGCTCTTTCTTAATGGAGGATGTGTTCTGTAAGTTTGTGAGAGCCTGCTCTGCTCTTTCTTAATGGAGGATGTGTTCTGTAAGTTTGTGAGAGCCTGCTCTGCTCTTTCTTAATGGAGGATGTGTTCTGTAAGTTTGTGAGAGCCTGCTCTGCTCTTTCTTAATGGAGGATGTGTTCTGTAAGTTTGTGAGAGCCTGCTCTGCTCTTTCTTAATGGAGGATGTGTTCTGTAAGTTTGTGAGAGCCTGCTCTGCTCTTTCTTAATGGAGGATGTGTTCTGTAAGTTTGTGAGAGCCTGCTCTGCTCTTTCTTAATGGAGGATGTGTTCTGTAAGTTTGTGAGAGCCTGCTCTGCTCTTTCTTAATGGAGGATGTGTTCTGTAAGTTTGTGAGAGCCTGCTCTGCTCTTTCTTAATGGAGGATGTGTTCTGTAAGTTTGTGAGAGCCTGCTCTGCTCTTTCTTAATGGAGGATGTGTTCTGTAAGTTTGTGAGAGCCTGCTCTGCTCTTTCTTAATGGAGGATGTGTTCTGTAAGTTTGTGAGAGCCTGCTCTGCTCTTTCTTAATGGAGGATGTGTTCTGTAAGTTTGTGAGAGCCTGCTCTGCTCTTTCTTAATGGAGGATGTGTTCTGTAAGTTTGTGAGAGCCTGCTCTGCTCTTTCTTAATGGAGGATGTGTTCTGTAAGTTTGTGAGAGCCTGCTCTGCTCTTTCTTAATGGAGGATGTGTTCTGTAAGTTTGTGAGAGCCTGCTCTGCTCTTTCTTAATGGAGGATGTGTTCTGTAAGTTTGTGAGAGCCTGCTCTGCTCTTTCTTAATGGAGGATGTGTTCTGTAAGTTTGTGAGAGCCTGCTCTGCTCTTTCTTAATGGAGGATGTGTTCTGTAAGTTTGTGAGAGCCTGCTCTGCTCTTTCTTAATGGAGGATGTGTTCTGTAAGTTTGTGAGAGCCTGCTCTGCTCTTTCTTAATGGAGGATGTGTTCTGTAAGTTTGTGAGAGCCTGCTCTGCTCTTTCTTAATGGAGGATGTGTTCTGTAAGTTTGTGAGAGCCTGCTCTGCTCTTTCTTAATGGAGGATGTGTTCTGTAAGTTTGTGAGAGCCTGCTCTGCTCTTTCTTAATGGAGGATGTGTTCTGTAAGTTTGTGAGAGCCTGCTCTGCTCTTTCTTAATGGAGGATGTGTTCTGTAAGTTTGTGAGAGCCTGCTCTGCTCTTTCTTAATGGAGGATGTGTTCTGTAAGTTTGTGAGAGCCTGCTCTGCTCTTTCTTAATGGAGGATGTGTTCTGTAAGTTTGTGAGAGCCTGCTCTGCTCTTTCTTAATGGAGGATGTGTTCTGTAAGTTTGTGAGAGCCTGCTCTGCTCTTTCTTAATGGAGGATGTGTTCTGTAAGTTTGTGAGAGCCTGCTCTGCTCTTTCTTAATGGAGGATGTGTTCTGTAAGTTTGTGAGAGCCTGCTCTGCTCTTTCTTAATGGAGGATGTGTTCTGTAAGTTTGTGAGAGCCTGCTCTGCTCTTTCTTAATGGAGGATGTGTTCTGTAAGTTTGTGAGAGCCTGCTCTGCTCTTTCTTAATGGAGGATGTGTTCTGTAAGTTTGTGAGAGCCTGCTCTGCTCTTTCTTAATGGAGGATGTGTTCTGTAAGTTTGTGAGAGCCTGCTCTGCTCTTTCTTAATGGAGGATGTGTTCTGTAAGTTTGTGAGAGCCTGCTCTGCTCTTTCTTAATGGAGGATGTGTTCTGTAAGTTTGTGAGAGCCTGCTCTGCTCTTTCTTAATGGAGGATGTGTTCTGTAAGTTTGTGAGAGCCTGCTCTGCTCTTTCTTAATGGAGGATGTGTTCTGTAAGTTTGTGAGAGCCTGCTCTGCTCTTTCTTAATGGAGGATGTGTTCTGTAAGTTTGTGAGAGCCTGCTCTGCTCTTTCTTAATGGAGGATGTGTTCTGTAAGTTTGTGAGAGCCTGCTCTGCTCTTTCTTAATGGAGGATGTGTTCTGTAAGTTTGTGAGAGCCTGCTCTGCTCTTTCTTAATGGAGGATGTGTTCTGTAAGTTTGTGAGAGCCTGCTCTGCTCTTTCTTAATGGAGGATGTGTTCTGTAAGTTTGTGAGAGCCTGCTCTGCTCTTTCTTAATGGAGGATGTGTTCTGTAAGTTTGTGAGAGCCTGCTCTGCTCTTTCTTAATGGAGGATGTGTTCTGTAAGTTTGTGAGAGCCTGCTCTGCTCTTTCTTAATGGAGGATGTGTTCTGTAAGTTTGTGAGAGCCTGCTCTGCTCTTTCTTAATGGAGGATGTGTTCTGTAAGTTTGTGAGAGCCTGCTCTGCTCTTTCTTAATGGAGGATGTGTTCTGTAAGTTTGTGAGAGCCTGCTCTGCTCTTTCTTAATGGAGGATGTGTTCTGTAAGTTTGTGAGAGCCTGCTCTGCTCTTTCTTAATGGAGGATGTGTTCTGTAAGTTTGTGAGAGCCTGCTCTGCTCTTTCTTAATGGAGGATGTGTTCTGTAAGTTTGTGAGAGCCTGCTCTGCTCTTTCTTAATGGAGGATGTGTTCTGTAAGTTTGTGAGAGCCTGCTCTGCTCTTTCTTAATGGAGGATGTGTTCTGTAAGTTTGTGAGAGCCTGCTCTGCTCTTTCTTAATGGAGGATGTGTTCTGTAAGTTTGTGAGAGCCTGCTCTGCTCTTTCTTAATGGAGGATGTGTTCTGTAAGTTTGTGAGAGCCTGCTCTGCTCTTTCTTAATGGAGGATGTGTTCTGTAAGTTTGTGAGAGCCTGCTCTGCTCTTTCTTAATGGAGGATGTGTTCTGTAAGTTTGTGAGAGCCTGCTCTGCTCTTTCTTAATGGAGGATGTGTTCTGTAAGTTTGTGAGAGCCTGCTCTGCTCTTTCTTAATGGAGGATGTGTTCTGTAAGTTTGTGAGAGCCTGCTCTGCTCTTTCTTAATGGAGGATGTGTTCTGTAAGTTTGTGAGAGCCTGCTCTGCTCTTTCTTAATGGAGGATGTGTTCTGTAAGTTTGTGAGAGCCTGCTCTGCTCTTTCTTAATGGAGGATGTGTTCTGTAAGTTTGTGAGAGCCTGCTCTGCTCTTTCTTAATGGAGGATGTGTTCTGTAAGTTTGTGAGAGCCTGCTCTGCTCTTTCTTAATGGAGGATGTGTTCTGTAAGTTTGTGAGAGCCTGCTCTGCTCTTTCTTAATGGAGGATGTGTTCTGTAAGTTTGTGAGAGCCTGCTCTGCTCTTTCTTAATGGAGGATGTGTTCTGTAAGTTTGTGAGAGCCTGCTCTGCTCTTTCTTAATGGAGGATGTGTTCTGTAAGTTTGTGAGAGCCTGCTCTGCTCTTTCTTAATGGAGGATGTGTTCTGTAAGTTTGTGAGAGCCTGCTCTGCTCTTTCTTAATGGAGGATGTGTTCTGTAAGTTTGTGAGAGCCTGCTCTGCTCTTTCTTAATGGAGGATGTGTTCTGTAAGTTTGTGAGAGCCTGCTCTGCTCTTTCTTAATGGAGGATGTGTTCTGTAAGTTTGTGAGAGCCTGCTCTGCTCTTTCTTAATGGAGGATGTGTTCTGTAAGTTTGTGAGAGCCTGCTCTGCTCTTTCTTAATGGAGGATGTGTTCTGTAAGTTTGTGAGAGCCTGCTCTGCTCTTTCTTAATGGAGGATGTGTTCTGTAAGTTTGTGAGAGCCTGCTCTGCTCTTTCTTAATGGAGGATGTGTTCTGTAAGTTTGTGAGAGCCTGCTCTGCTCTTTCTTAATGGAGGATGTGTTCTGTAAGTTTGTGAGAGCCTGCTCTGCTCTTTCTTAATGGAGGATGTGTTCTGTAAGTTTGTGAGAGCCTGCTCTGCTCTTTCTTAATGGAGGATGTGTTCTGTAAGTTTGTGAGAGCCTGCTCTGCTCTTTCTTAATGGAGGATGTGTTCTGTAAGTTTGTGAGAGCCTGCTCTGCTCTTTCTTAATGGAGGATGTGTTCTGTAAGTTTGTGAGAGCCTGCTCTGCTCTTTCTTAATGGAGGATGTGTTCTGTAAGTTTGTGAGAGCCTGCTCTGCTCTTTCTTAATGGAGGATGTGTTCTGTAAGTTTGTGAGAGCCTGCTCTGCTCTTTCTTAATGGAGGATGTGTTCTGTAAGTTTGTGAGAGCCTGCTCTGCTCTTTCTTAATGGAGGATGTGTTCTGTAAGTTTGTGAGAGCCTGCTCTGCTCTTTCTTAATGGAGGATGTGTTCTGTAAGTTTGTGAGAGCCTGCTCTGCTCTTTCTTAATGGAGGATGTGTTCTGTAAGTTTGTGAGAGCCTGCTCTGCTCTTTCTTAATGGAGGATGTGTTCTGTAAGTTTGTGAGAGCCTGCTCTGCTCTTTCTTAATGGAGGATGTGTTCTGTAAGTTTGTGAGAGCCTGCTCTGCTCTTTCTTAATGGAGGATGTGTTCTGTAAGTTTGTGAGAGCCTGCTCTGCTCTTTCTTAATGGAGGATGTGTTCTGTAAGTTTGTGAGAGCCTGCTCTGCTCTTTCTTAATGGAGGATGTGTTCTGTAAGTTTGTGAGAGCCTGCTCTGCTCTTTCTTAATGGAGGATGTGTTCTGTAAGTTTGTGAGAGCCTGCTCTGCTCTTTCTTAATGGAGGATGTGTTCTGTAAGTTTGTGAGAGCCTGCTCTGCTCTTTCTTAATGGAGGATGTGTTCTGTAAGTTTGTGAGAGCCTGCTCTGCTCTTTCTTAATGGAGGATGTGTTCTGTAAGTTTGTGAGAGCCTGCTCTGCTCTTTCTTAATGGAGGATGTGTTCTGTAAGTTTGTGAGAGCCTGCTCTGCTCTTTCTTAATGGAGGATGTGTTCTGTAAGTTTGTGAGAGCCTGCTCTGCTCTTTCTTAATGGAGGATGTGTTCTGTAAGTTTGTGAGAGCCTGCTCTGCTCTTTCTTAATGGAGGATGTGTTCTGTAAGTTTGTGAGAGCCTGCTCTGCTCTTTCTTAATGGAGGATGTGTTCTGTAAGTTTGTGAGAGCCTGCTCTGCTCTTTCTTAATGGAGGATGTGTTCTGTAAGTTTGTGAGAGCCTGCTCTGCTCTTTCTTAATGGAGGATGTGTTCTGTAAGTTTGTGAGAGCCTGCTCTGCTCTTTCTTAATGGAGGATGTGTTCTGTAAGTTTGTGAGAGCCTGCTCTGCTCTTTCTTAATGGAGGATGTGTTCTGTAAGTTTGTGAGAGCCTGCTCTGCTCTTTCTTAATGGAGGATGTGTTCTGTAAGTTTGTGAGAGCCTGCTCTGCTCTTTCTTAATGGAGGATGTGTTCTGTAAGTTTGTGAGAGCCTGCTCTTTCTTAATGGAGGATGTGTTCTGTAAGTTTGTGAGAGCCTGCTCTGCTCTTTCTTAATGGAGGATGTGTTCTGTAAGTTTGTGAGAGCCTGCTCTGCTCTTTCTTAATGGAGGATGTGTTCTGTAAGTTTGTGAGAGCCTGCTCTGCTCTTTCTTAATGGAGGATGTGTTCTGTAAGTTTGTGAGAGCCTGCTCTGCTCTTTCTTAATGGAGGATGTGTTCTGTAAGTTTGTGAGAGCCTGCTCTGCTCTTTCTTAATGGAGGATGTGTTCTGTAAGTTTGTGAGAGCCTGCTCTGCTCTTTCTTAATGGAGGATGTGTTCTGTAAGTTTGTGAGAGCCTGCTCTGCTCTTTCTTAATGGAGGATGTGTTCTGTAAGTTTGTGAGAGCCTGCTCTGCTCTTTCTTAATGGAGGATGTGTTCTGTAAGTTTGTGAGAGCCTGCTCTGCTCTTTCTTAATGGAGGATGTGTTCTGTAAGTTTGTGAGAGCCTGCTCTGCTCTTTCTTAATGGAGGATGTGTTCTGTAAGTTTGTGAGAGCCTGCTCTGCTCTTTCTTAATGGAGGATGTGTTCTGTAAGTTTGTGAGAGCCTGCTCTGCTCTTTCTTAATGGAGGATGTGTTCTGTAAGTTTGTGAGAGCCTGCTCTGCTCTTTCTTAATGGAGGATGTGTTCTGTAAGTTTGTGAGAGCCTGCTCTGCTCTTTCTTAATGGAGGATGTGTTCTGTAAGTTTGTGAGAGCCTGCTCTGCTCTTTCTTAATGGAGGATGTGTTCTGTAAGTTTGTGAGAGCCTGCTCTGCTCTTTCTTAATGGAGGATGTGTTCTGTAAGTTTGTGAGAGCCTGCTCTGCTCTTTCTTAATGGAGGATGTGTTCTGTAAGTTTGTGAGAGCCTGCTCTGCTCTTTCTTAATGGAGGATGTGTTCTGTAAGTTTGTGAGAGCCTGCTCTGCTCTTTCTTAATGGAGGATGTGTTCTGTAAGTTTGTGAGAGCCTGCTCTGCTCTTTCTTAATGGAGGATGTGTTCTGTAAGTTTGTGAGAGCCTGCTCTGCTCTTTCTTAATGGAGGATGTGTTCTGTAAGTTTGTGAGAGCCTGCTCTGCTCTTTCTTAATGGAGGATGTGTTCTGTAAGTTTGTGAGAGCCTGCTCTGCTCTTTCTTAATGGAGGATGTGTTCTGTAAGTTTGTGAGAGCCTGCTCTGCTCTTTCTTAATGGAGGATGTGTTCTGTAAGTTTGTGAGAGCCTGCTCTGCTCTTTCTTAATGGAGGATGTGTTCTGTAAGTTTGTGAGAGCCTGCTCTGCTCTTTCTTAATGGAGGATGTGTTCTGTAAGTTTGTGAGAGTCTGCTCTGCTCTTTCTAAATGGAGGATGTGTTCTGTAAGTTTGTGAGAGCCTGCTCTGCTCTTTCTTAATGGAGGATGTGTTCTGTAAGTTTGTGAGAGCCTGCTCTGCTCTTTCTTAATGGAGGATGTGTTCTGTAAGTTTGTGAGAGCCTGCTCTGCTCTTTCTTAATGGAGGATGTGTTCTGTAAGTTTGTGAGAGCCTGCTCTGCTCTTTCTTAATGGAGGATGTGGTCTGTAAGTTTGTGAGAGCCTGCTCTGCTCTTTCTTAATGGAGGATGTGGTCTGTAAGTTTGTGAGAGCCTGCTCTGCTCTTTCGTAATGGAGGATGTGTTCTGTAAGTTTGTGAGAGCCTGCTCTGCTCTTTCTTAATGGAGGATGTGTTCTGTAAGTTTGTGAGAGCCTGCTCTGCTCTTTCTTAATGGAGGATGTGTTCTGTAAGTTTGTGAGAGCCTGCTCTGCTCTTTCTTAATGGAGGATGTGTTCTGTAAGTTTGTGAGAGCCTGCTCTGCTCTTTCTTAATGGAGGATGTGTTCTGTAAGTTTGTGAGAGCCTGCTCTGCTCTTTCTTAATGGAGGATGTGTTCTGTAAGTTTGTGAGAGCCTGCTCTGCTCTTTCTTAATGGAGGATGTGTTCTGTAAGTTTGTGAGAGCCTGCTCTGCTCTTTCTTAATGGAGGATGTGTTCTGTAAGTTTGTGAGAGCCTGCTCTGCTCTTTCTTAATGGAGGATGTGTTCTGTAAGTTTGTGAGAGCCTGCTCTGCTCTTTCTTAATGGAGGATGTGTTCTGTAAGTTTGTGAGAGCCTGCTCTGCTCTTTCTTAATGGAGGATGTGTTCTGTAAGTTTGTGAGAGCCTGCTCTGCTCTTTCTTAATGGAGGATGTGTTCTGTAAGTTTGTGAGAGCCTGCTCTGCTCTTTCTTAATGGAGGATGTGTTCTGTAAGTTTGTGAGAGCCTGCTCTGCTCTTTCTTAATGGAGGATGTGTTCTGTAAGTTTGTGAGAGCCTGCTCTGCTCTTTCTTAATGGAGGATGTGTTCTGTAAGTTTGTGAGAGCCTGCTCTGCTCTTTCTTAATGGAGGATGTGTTCTGTAAGTTTGTGAGAGCCTGCTCTGCTCTTTCTTAATGGAGGATGTGTTCTGTAAGTTTGTGAGAGCCTGCTCTGCTCTTTCTTAATGGAGGATGTGTTCTGTAAGTTTGTGAGAGCCTGCTCTGCTCTTTCTTAATGGAGGATGTGTTCTGTAAGTTTGTGAGAGCCTGCTCTGCTCTTTCTTAATGGAGGATGTGGTCTGTAAGTTTGTGAGAGCCTGCTCTGCTCTTTCTTAATGGAGGATGTGGTCTGTAAGTTTGTGAGAGCCTGCTCTGCTCTTTCGTAATGGAGGATGTGTTCTGTAAGTTTGTGAGAGCCTGCTCTGCTCTTTCTTAATGGAGGATGTGTTCTGTAAGTTTGTGAGAGCCTGCTCTGCTCTTTCTTAATGGAGGATGTGTTCTGTAAGTTTGTGAGAGCCTGCTCTGCTCTTTCTTAATGGAGGATGTGTTCTGTAAGTTTGTGAGAGCCTGCTCTGCTCTTTCTTAATGGAGGATGTGTTCTGTAAGTTTGTGAGAGCCTGCTCTGCTCTTTCTTAATGGAGGATGTGTTCTGTAAGTTTGTGAGAGCCTGCTCTGCTCTTTCTTAATGGAGGATGTGTTCTGTAAGTTTGTGAGAGCCTGCTCTGCTCTTTCTTAATGGAGGATGTGTTCTGTAAGTTTGTGAGAGCCTGCTCTGCTCTTTCTTAATGGAGGATGTGTTCTGTAAGTTTGTGAGAGCCTGCTCTGCTCTTTCTTAATGGAGGATGTGTTCTGTAAGTTTGTGAGAGCCTGCTCTGCTCTTTCTTAATGGAGGATGTGTTCTGTAAGTTTGTGAGAGCCTGCTCTGCTCTTTCTTAATGGAGGATGTGTTCTGTAAGTTTGTGAGAGCCTGCTCTGCTCTTTCTTAATGGAGGAACTGTTCTGTAAGTATGAGAGCCTGCTCTGCTCTTTCTTAATGGAGGATGTGTTCTGTAAGTTTGTGAGAGCCTGCTCTGCTCTTTCTTAATGGAGGATGTGTTCTGTAAGTTTGTGAGAGCCTGCTCTGCTCTTAATGGAGGATGTGTTCTGTAAGCTTGGAGAGAGCCCTGCTCTCTTCTTAATGGACGATGTGTTCTGTAAGTTTGTGAGAGCCTGCAAAGCTCTTTCTTAATGGAGGATGTGTTCTGTAAGTTTGTGAGAGCCTGCTCTGCTCTTTCTTAATGGAGGATGTGTTCTGTAAGTTTGTGAGAGCCTGCTCTGCTCTTTCTTAATGGAGGATGTGTTCTGTAAGTTTGTGAGAGCCTGCTCTGCTCTTTCTTAATGGAGGATGTGTTCTGTAAGTTTGTGAGAGCCTGCTCTGCTCTTTCTTAATGGAGGATGTGTTCTGTAAGTTTGTGAGAGCCTGCTCTGCTCTTTCTTAATGGAGGATGTGTTCTGTAAGTTTGTGAGAGCCTGCTCTGCTCTTTCTTAATGGAGGATGTGTTCTGTAAGTTTGTGAGAGCCTGCTCTGCTCTTTCTTAATGGAGGATGTGTTCTGTAAGTTTGTGAGAGCCTGCTCTGCTCTTTCTTAATGGAGGATGTGTTCTGTAAGTTTGTGAGAGCCTGCTCTGCTCTTTCTTAATGGAGGATGTGTTCTGTAAGTTTGTGAGAGCCTGCTCTGCTCTTTCTTAATGGAGGATGTGTTCTGTAAGTTTGTGAGAGCCTGCTCTGCTCTTTCTTAATGGAGGATGTGTTCTGTAAGTTTGTGAGAGCCTGCTCTGCTCTTTCTTAATGGAGGATGTGTTCTGTAAGTTTGTGAGAGCCTGCTCTGCTCTTTCTTAATGGAGGATGTGTTCTGTAAGTTTGTGAGAGCCTGCTCTGCTCTTTCTTAATGGAGGATGTGTTCTGTAAGTTTGTGAGAGCCTGCTCTGCTCTTTCTTAATGGAGGATGTGTTCTGTAAGTTTGTGAGAGCCTGCTCTGCTCTTTCTTAATGGAGGATGTGTTCTGTAAGTTTGTGAGAGCCTGCTCTGCTCTTTCTTAATGGAGGATGTGTTCTGTAAGTTTGTGAGAGCCTGCTCTGCTCTTTCTTAATGGAGGATGTGTTCTGTAAGTTTGTGAGAGCCTGCTCTGCTCTTTCTTAATGGAGGATGTGTTCTGTAAGTTTGTGAGAGCCTGCTCTGCTCTTTCTTAATGGAGGATGTGTTCTGTAAGTTTGTGAGAGCCTGCTCTGCTCTTTCTTAATGGAGGATGTGTTCTGTAAGTTTGTGAGAGCCTGCTCTGCTCTTTCTTAATGGAGGATGTGTTCTGTAAGTTTGTGAGAGCCTGCTCTGCTCTTTCTTAATGGAGGATGTGTTCTGTAAGTTTGTGAGAGCCTGCTCTGCTCTTTCTTAATGGAGGATGTGTTCTGTAAGTTTGTGAGAGCCTGCTCTGCTCTTTCTTAATGGAGGATGTGTTCTGTAAGTTTGTGAGAGCCTGCTCTGCTCTTTCTTAATGGAGGATGTGTTCTGTAAGTTTGTGAGAGCCTGCTCTGCTCTTTCTTAATGGAGGATGTGTTCTGTAAGTTTGTGAGAGCCTGCTCTGCTCTTTCTTAATGGAGGATGTGTTCTGTAAGTTTGTGAGAGCCTGCTCTGCTCTTTCTTAATGGAGGATGTGTTCTGTAAGTTTGTGAGAGCCTGCTCTGCTCTTTCTTAATGGAGGATGTGTTCTGTAAGTTTGTGAGAGCCTGCTCTGCTCTTTCTTAATGGAGGATGTGTTCTGTAAGTTTGTGAGAGCCTGCTCTGCTCTTTCTTAATGGAGGATGTGTTCTGTAAGTTTGTGAGAGCCTGCTCTGCTCTTTCTTAATGGAGGATGTGTTCTGTAAGTTTGTGAGAGCCTGCTCTGCTCTTTCTTAATGGAGGATGTGTTCTGTAAGTTTGTGAGAGCCTGCTCTGCTCTTTCTTAATGGAGGATGTGTTCTGTAAGTTTGTGAGAGCCTGCTCTGCTCTTTCTTAATGGAGGATGTGTTCTGTAAGTTTGTGAGAGCCTGCTCTGCTCTTTCTTAATGGAGGATGTGTTCTGTAAGTTTGTGAGAGCCTGCTCTGCTCTTTCTTAATGGAGGATGTGTTCTGTAAGTTTGTGAGAGCCTGCTCTGCTCTTTCTTAATGGAGGATGTGTTCTGTAAGTTTGTGAGAGCCTGCTCTGCTCTTTCTTAATGGAGGATGTGTTCTGTAAGTTTGTGAGAGCCTGCTCTGCTCTTTCTTAATGGAGGATGTGTTCTGTAAGTTTGTGAGAGCCTGCTCTGCTCTTTCTTAATGGAGGATGTGTTCTGTAAGTTTGTGAGAGCCTGCTCTGCTCTTTCTTAATGGAGGATGTGTTCTGTAAGTTTGTGAGAGCCTGCTCTGCTCTTTCTTAATGGAGGATGTGTTCTGTAAGTTTGTGAGAGCCTGCTCTGCTCTTTCTTAATGGAGGATGTGTTCTGTAAGTTTGTGAGAGCCTGCTCTGCTCTTTCTTAATGGAGGATGTGTTCTGTAAGTTTGTGAGAGCCTGCTCTGCTCTTTCTTAATGGAGGATGTGTTCTGTAAGTTTGTGAGAGCCTGCTCTGCTCTTTCTTAATGGAGGATGTGTTCTGTAAGTTTGTGAGAGCCTGCTCTGCTCTTTCTTAATGGAGGATGTGTTCTGTAAGTTTGTGAGAGCCTGCTCTGCTCTTTCTTAATGGAGGATGTGTTCTGTAAGTTTGTGAGAGCCTGCTCTGCTCTTTCTTAATGGAGGATGTGTTCTGTAAGTTTGTGAGAGCCTGCTCTGCTCTTTCTTAATGGAGGATGTGTTCTGTAAGTTTGTGAGAGCCTGCTCTGCTCTTTCTTAATGGAGGATGTGTTCTGTAAGTTTGTGAGAGCCTGCTCTGCTCTTTCTTAATGGAGGATGTGTTCTGTAAGTTTGTGAGAGCCTGCTCTGCTCTTTCTTAATGGAGGATGTGTTCTGTAAGTTTGTGAGAGCCTGCTCTGCTCTTTCTTAATGGAGGATGTGTTCTGTAAGTTTGTGAGAGCCTGCTCTGCTCTTTCTTAATGGAGGATGTGTTCTGTAAGTTTGTGAGAGCCTGCTCTGCTCTTTCTTAATGGAGGATGTGTTCTGTAAGTTTGTGAGAGCCTGCTCTGCTCTTTCTTAATGGAGGATGTGTTCTGTAAGTTTGTGAGAGCCTGCTCTGCTCTTTCTTAATGGAGGATGTGTTCTGTAAGTTTGTGAGAGCCTGCTCTGCTCTTTCTTAATGGAGGATGTGTTCTGTAAGTTTGTGAGAGCCTGCTCTGCTCTTTCTTAATGGAGGATGTGTTCTGTAAGTTTGTGAGAGCCTGCTCTGCTCTTTCTTAATGGAGGATGTGTTCTGTAAGTTTGTGAGAGCCTGCTCTGCTCTTTCTTAATGGAGGATGTGTTCTGTAAGTTTGTGAGAGCCTGCTCTGCTCTTTCTTAATGGAGGATGTGTTCTGTAAGTTTGTGAGAGCCTGCTCTGCTCTTTCTTAATGGAGGATGTGTTCTGTAAGTTTGTGAGAGCCTGCTCTGCTCTTTCTTAATGGAGGATGTGTTCTGTAAGTTTGTGAGAGCCTGCTCTGCTCTTTCTTAATGGAGAATGTGTTCTGTAAGTTTGTGAGAGCCTGCTCTGCTCTTCATCTCTTTTCCTCTTACCAATCCCGTATTTTGAATAGGTATTCTTGCTTGTTCATCTGTAACACATAAAACAAGAAGGCTTGGGGTCTCATTTCATTCTGATGCTTTAATACATACATACACATCAGGATGGATAGCAGCATCTTTAAATATGAATGGACTAGTTAACAAACAGAGCTTACATACATACATGCTTACATCTCAACAGCTAACTACAAAATGGCAGTCAGGCTCACACATGCTCAGTACTTATACACTTGTGGAACCCCTTGGATAGCTTCTTAAAGGTATATACACACATATTGATGTACAGATATCTCTGACCTCTGCTCCCTGCTGTTCTTATATGTTCATAGGTTTATACTAAGCTAACAACCACCAGCGCCTTTGTAAGCTTAGTTGTGCAATCTAACCTAATTGTTTCCCTATGTCTCATGGGTGTTTATTAGGAGGGGGTGTATGTTAGTTAGGAAGTTTCTAGAGGTTATGTTAGTTTGGGCATTAATATATGCCTCTGTCTATCAGAGACATGGAGGCTAGACCTGGGGTGACTTCCCAATGTCCTATCCATTGGTCAAGTTATGCTTCAATGTGGTTAGGAATGGGCTCTGATTCACATGGGTGGGGAGCCTGTTTCAGAGCATGGGGATCCTATGAGATACATATCTGCCTCACCAACATGTGTTATTTATTTATTTATATCACAAGCTGCCAATTGCCTTACTAATATATGTCCAGAATTAAAAAAATATTTCAAATGCTTAGGAACAACCTTAAGATAAATATTTTTACAACAAACTAGTAATGTTCTATCAAAACTGCTGCAGTCAAAAATAAAAGATCCAAAATCTGTAGAAGTTCAGAAAGAAAATGTCTACTGTAAAAAAACTCCATTGGAAAACCAACCATATAGAGCTAATCAGTGATACTGCCTTATGAGAAAACTTGAGTGAAGATAACTCAGCTGACAATTCATCCTTAAACCTCTGTTTGAAGAGATTAAATTTTATCATAAAGATTAACTTTTTTCTAATAGTGCTCCTATGGAACTTGAAAGCAGCACATGTTCATTAATGAAACACATTACATCTCCATCTTAAGATGGAAATAAAAGTTAGCCAAAACACCTTTGCAGAAAACAACATCCATCCATGCAAATAACTGCTGATGTCATAACACAAGCAACATCAACAATCAGTTATAAAATATTTTAAGTAGCAACAATTGTAGAGCCAATATGTAAAGACAGAGTCTGACTGACTGAGGAGTCAAGTAAATCTAGCAAACCCCTCCATTTTCATATTTTTGTTTTCTTTTACTTCAGCTTATTAAAGATGTGAAATACATTGTTTGCAAACAGCTCAAATCAGTTTTAAGTCCATGCCTTATTGGATTTATTTAATGCCAGATTTCAGATTCACCATAGATGTGAAACAACACTAAGATTGTCAATGCTTTCCTTGTGGTGAGAAACCAGCATTGTTACTTTGTTTTGGTCCTTGTTAACCTATTTTGGAATTCAATATGGCTGACCATTGTGTATTTTTGAACCATTTCAGCCATTTTGTGATATTTCTCCAGTGCTGCCAGTTAGTATAAATCCTACCTCTTGAAGCATGCATGTAATATAGTCAATGGCAGTAATACCTCCTTTTCTGACTTTTTGGGTACCGTAGGTCTGTATAGGTTTGCTGTTTGTTGTGTAATGTGCATATACTTCCACCTGAAGAACTCATCCAAAGTAGGAGCTAGTGGTAGCATTGCTATATATGTGACAGTCTCCCTTTTGATTTCCTCAGAAGTGTACAGCAGTCCTTACATCCTTAGCAGATTATCTAGATACCATCCACCACTCGATGAGGAATAACTACTTGAAGTTTAACACTTCCAAGGCTGAGGATTTTGCCATGATTGCCATCTAACAGGCCTACACTACTGCATAACAGGAGCCAATTACTATTCATGAGGGCACCGGACCCCCTTATCATCTGTAAGGAGCAGACAAGAATTTGTTTCAGATGTGGAGAGAAATAGTATTATCCTTAGTAACAAGATTACTTTTAAGTGATCAGTTTCTTTGCAGTTTCAACGGTGTAGCCTGAGACCAGGTGTCACACCCTTTAAATGTGCTACTTCAATAGCTTTAGGAAAGTACCTCATTTGGTAACTAGAAGAGGTCACTTAAAATGTTTCCTCCTTTCTTTTTCTTCATTTGATGAAGACTTCCACATTTTAAAAGTTCTGAATTTTAACTCTTAAATTTATTTTAATTTAGAATTTATTTATTTAATTATATTTGTTTACCAGGGTAGTGCATTGATCAGTACTGAACAATTTCAGGCGAAGCCCGGATGAAACAAACAAAAATATGCAGAAATGTAAGCAATAACAGAGTAGTTCAGATTAGTTACATAGAAAAACTGTATATATACATTCCAGTGAACAAGCAGAATGCAACACACAGTCAGAGTGTAATGTACAATATATACGTTACTTTCTAATGTGAGTCAAGCAGAATACAATGCACAGAGTGTAATGTACAATATATACGTTACTTTCTAATGTGAGTCAAGCAGAATACAATGCACAGAGTGTAATGTACAATATATACGTTACTTTCTAATGTGAGTCAAGCAGAATACAATGCACAGAGTGTAATGTACAATATATGTTACTTTCTAATGTGAGTCAAGCAGAATGCAACGCACAGTCAGAGTGTAATGTACAAGAGACAGTATTGTGCTGAATAGCAAAGTGATTCAAACTGCTTGGACTAATTTTGTACTTGTGCTCTACCAGGAGTCAGTTCCGTGCTGAAAAGCAAATTTAAACTGTGTGGACATTTTCACGTGTTTGTGCTCTACCAAGGGTCAGTATTGTGCTGAAAAGCAAAGTGATTTAACCTGCTTGGTTTATGTCTGTACTTGTGCTCTACCAGGAGTCAGTTTTGTGCTGAAAAGCAAAGGTTTTAAAAACAGTTGGTGTTGAACAATAAAATCGTTTATCCAGTACCTCCGTTGGCTGTTTCTAAGCAGTGGAAAGCTTGCTTTGGTGTTTTTGGTGCTCACATTTGTTTTATCAGTTCCACGATCCATGGCTGAAGATTCAACAACGGAGGATTTTCTTAGAACACCTGTAGCGTTTGACACTGAAAGCCCAGATGCTCCGGTGACTAGGGCAGAGTTCAACAAAGTGTTGGACCTTTTAACTCAATTAAATGAGTCTTTAAAAGGTAATAAAGGCGGGACTTCCTATTGTATACCCGGTAACCAGGAACAGGTTCTCGAACAGAGAGCAATGCGATCAGCGCCAGAAGCGACTGTTATTCAAAAGAAACTAGGTAACAACTCTAGTAAAAGTTCCACTTCTTTACAGCAAACTAATGGCAGCTTTGCGGATTCAGTTCGTGGACATTGCCCACTTGATTCCGAAACCCACAGCAACCAGTTTAATTTTAATGTGTGGACAGACAAACAGTTCTGGTTTAAACAAGGTACTGTACAAATAGATCAGTCTGATACTGATCACCAGTTTAATGTTTCAAAAGAAAAACTGTATTCTTACAAAACTAATCAGTTGGAGATTAATTACCTTAAAGAATGTGTTAATGTTGAAAGGGTACCTAAGGGGCTGCATTGTTTTAAATTTCCAAACAACGTGCAGCCAGGCACAATGTATTATGACAAGTTAGTCAATATTTTCAACAAGGCTGGTTTGCAGGTATTAGAAGTTATGGTGGAAGAATATGAAGCTAAGTCTAATGCACTTCTGAAGGATTTAAATGTCATGAATGATAAATTAGTCAACAGTTCAGGTTTTTCATCTGTCAAAAAAGGCTATGATAATGTATTCGACGAAGTGGATCAATTCTGTTTGAAAATCCTTAACAGAAAGATTCACAAGTTAGAAAGAGACTTGAATGAATATAGAGAAGGGTTAGCATACCCAGTACTTATGAAAAATAAACAAAATGATGATTATAACAGGAATCGAATGCAAGCTAGCGCATATAGAAATGACTATACAGAACCGGCCACTGAACCATTAAGAAGGAGTGAAAGATTAGCAGAAAAAAGTAGGAAAAATACACACCAGGATTTTCACTTTCCCCAGGACAGGTTCATGGGGAGGGGGGAGAATTATCAGCAACAGAACTGGAGGAAAACTTAGATTTAGATGGTATTAACATCAGCTCTTTAATTGATGATGGTCAGGGAGTGACAAATTCACACGAGAATGAAGAGGTTAAAAAATATGATCTAGTTAAACACAAAAAAATTATGATATATAATTTTACAGAAGTAGAAGTCAAAAATGAATATTTTGATTTATTCACAAAAGGACTACATTTTATCCCTGCTTATCCAACTGAATTGTCAAAAGCTCTAGTAGACCTAAAATTATTTGTAAGACAGATGAATTTAATTTTAAGTTTCAATGGACAGCCCCACAATAGAAACACACTAGCAAGAGCCAGTACTTTTAATCCCCCAACCCACCCATGCTTAAAGATATTCGAAGAGATGGCCACTATAGAGATAAGAAAGATTATTAGTAAAAGAGTAGAAAGAGTACCGGTGAACATGAAGGCTGAAGAAATATCACTAATACAGTTTTTAAGAAAAGAAAAGTGTAGGACCATGAAACCAGACAAGGGAGGGGGGTTAGTCTTGATGTATACACAAGATTATGAAATGTACATGTTTGATTTATTGCAAAACTCTGAAAAATATGAACTAGTTTCTAGAAATGAAGTAAATCTGGCTTACTCTAAAATTAAATACACTTTAACGGATCATTTATTACAAGGGTTCATCAACGAAGAACTTTATAATTATTTAAATGTCAGCAAACCTAAAATCCCAATAATTTTTGGAATTCCAAAGACACATAAAGGCCTAGAACCATTAAAATTCAGGCCCATTGTCTCAGGAAAAGGAGGTGTTTTGGAGCCCATAGGTAAATTTGTTGATTACAAATTGAAAAGTTTTGCTACTACACTGCAATATATATGTAAAGATTCTTGGGATTTCCTAAGAAGTATTCAGAGAGAATTATTTCAAGTGGATCTATTATTAATTACCATTGATGTTGTAGACCTATTCCCGAGTATTCCCCATGAACAAGGACTGGAATGGTTTAATGATACACTAGTTAGAGAATCAAATTTGTCAACTAATACTATCAATCTACTAGTGGAATTCATGGAGATTATTTTAAAGAATAATTTCATGTTTTTTAATGGAGAAATTTATAGACAAAGGAAGGGGGTGGCGATGGGAGCACCTTGTGCCTCCATGTATGCCAATATAATATTACATAAATGGGAACAGGAATTCATCTTCTCAACTGAATGGAAAGAATGCATTAAGCATTACACAATGTTTTTGGATGACATAAGTATTTTATGGACAGGCACTGAGACACAATTTATGGAATTTTTTGAATACATTAATTCCACAACCAATTTCCTGTCATTTACGTACAATTTAAGTGAAGAAAAAATGAATTATCTGGACGTTACAATTTCTAAAGACTGTGTCAGCAACAGGTTCACATCCAAATTGTTTAGGAAACCCACTTTTTCCAATACTTATTTACATTATACAAGTGGTCACCCTTTCTATCAAAAGAAGGGTATAGTTAAGGGGCAAATGGTAAGAGCTTTAAGGATGTCCAGTACCCTAGAATTCTTTATTGAAGAAATGGTGACAATAAAAAACATGTTTTTGGAGAGGGGGTATCCAGAAGACTTGATAGACACATTAAGCAAAGAAGTTATTGAGCATAGAGAGCAAAAATTTCCTCCTTTATTAGGTCTAGGCCAGAGTAATGTAGTGAATTCTAGCGTGAGTAATACAACAGTATTTACTATCAGTTACATTCACACCTACTCAACTGATTCACAGCAAATTGAAGGGGTGATTAATAAATTTTGGCCGGTTTTAACTGGACACGAAGAATTATGTAAACATATCCCGAAGCATCCAAAATTCACAAGATGTAGGGACATGAACATAAAGGAATTGTTTGAGAAATTTCAACAGCAAGAAAGAACTAGTAACAATAGGAAGTTGAAAAAAGGCACTTACAAATGTGGAAGCTGTAAACAATGTGCACATATTATAAATAGTGTTTCCTTATTTATTCCATCTAGGAGTTTTTGTTTCAAAGCCAGTATTCACACAAACTGTGCAACACAAGGGATTGTTTACTTAGGTTATTGTACCAAGTGTCACAGTTTCTATATAGGTAAAACAGAAAGGTCTCTGAGAAAGAGGATTTACGAACACATGTATGAGGTTTCAAAGAAAAAAGACACAAATGCCTTTTACAAACACCTATTACGTTGTCCTGAAATGTCCATAAAATTCATAGTGTTAGAACAGGTGCAAGTGGATAGTAGAGGGGGAGACTGGGAAACGCGTTTGGAATACAAGGAATTGTTGTGGCAACTTAAATTGGATGCTGCCACAAGTCCCGGTCTAAATGATAATGTAAACATTAAAAGTGTTCTTAAGCTAAGAATGGTCAGATTGTGATGTATATATCAAGGAGACATTGTCATGAATTAAGATGTAATCAAATGTGTATTAATCTGTTTCTAGTATAGTGTTTTAATAGTTGTACATAAAAGCTTTACATAAAATTTTATAATAATTTATGATTGCAAGTTACTTTTTTAAGCCATATAATAATTTAATGTTTGCAAATTCATATTTAGTGTGTTTTTTAAAATAAGCATAATTTTTAAAATAATACAATTTTAAACTGCTTCGATTTCCTTTTAAAATTAATTCATTCAACAATCAATTTATTTAAACATTTTTAAGACTATTATATATGGCCCCATAATTAAATAATTAAATACATGATTTGTTGGGCATTGTTTTATAAACTTGGTGTACATTCATATAGTTCTATATATATTTATTATACATTTTTATATATATATTTTTTATACACTTTTTTAACATTAAATCATTTGAATGTAAATGTAGTGATAAGTACAGTTAAGTGAACTTATATGTTTTATTTAAGGTTTTTCATTTTACGGAGTAATACTGGTATATTTACAGCAGTGGAAAGTACACTGATTACTGCTCGTTTGAAATGTTTTGTGTAACTTTAATACTTAATTAATTAAGCTATCACATGATGGTTAATTGACCCTATAAAAGATGTTAGAAATCCATTGCTTTTTGATCTTGAAAAAGCTTGGCAATGAGACCAAGCGAAAGCACTTGATTTAAACTGTTTTGATTTATTTACGTATTTGTGCTCTACCAAGAGACAGTATTGTGCTGAAAAGTTTTAAACTGTTTGGTTTTATTCACGTATTTGCGCTCTACCAAGAGACAGTATTGTGCTGAATAGCAAAGTGATTCAAACTGCTTGGACTAATTTTGTACTTGTGCTCTACCAGGAGTCAGTTCCGTGCTGAAAAGCAAATTTAAACTGTGTGGACATTTTCACGTATCTGCGCTCTACCAAGAGACAGTATTGTGCTGAATAGCAAAGTGATTCAAACTGCTTGGACTAATTTTGTACTTGTGCTCTACCAGGAGTCAGTTCCGTGCTGAAAAGCAAATTTAAACTGTGTGGACATTTTCACGTGTTTGTGCTCTACCAAGGGTCAGTATTGTGCTGAAAAGCAAAGCGATTTAACCTGCTTGGTTTATGTCTGTACTTGTGCTCTACCAGGAGTCAGTTTTGTGCTGAAAAGCAAAGGTTTTAAAAACAGTTGGTGTTGAACAATAAAATCGTTTATCCAGTACCTCCGTTGGCTGTTTCTAAGCAGTGGAAAGCTTGCTTTGGTGTTTTTGGTGCTCACATTTGTTTTATCAATATATACGTTACTTTCTAATGTGAGTCAGGCAGAATGCAACGCACAGTCAGACAGAGTGTAATGTACAATATATACGTTACTTTCTAATGTGAGTCAAGCAGAATGCAATGCACAGAGTGTAATGTACAATATATACGTTACTATCTAATGTGAGTCAGGCAGAATGCAACGCACAGTCAGACAGAGTGTAATGTACAATATATATGTTACTTTCTAATGTGAGTCAAGCAGAATGCAACGCACAGTCAGAGTGTAATGTACAATATATACGTTACTTTCTAATGTGAGTCAAGCAGAATGCAACGCACAGTCAGACAGAGAGTAATGTACAATATATACGTTACTTTCTAATGTGAGTCAAGCAGAATGCAACGCACAGAGTGTAATGTACAATATATACGTTACTATCTAATGTGAGTCAGGCAGAATGCAACGCACAGTCAGACAGAGTGTAATGTACAATATATATGTTACTTTCTAATGTGAGTCAAGCAGAATGAAACGCACAGTCAGAGTGTAATGTACAATATATACGTTACTTTCTAATGTGAGTCAAGCAGAATGCAACGCACAGTCAGACAGAGAGTAATGTACAATATATACGTTACTTTCTAATGTGAGTCAAGCAGAATGCAACGCACAGAGTGTAATGTACAATATATACGTTACTTTCTAATGTGAGTCAAGCAGAATGCAACGCACAGCTAGAGTGTAATGTACAATATATACGTTACTTTCTAATGTGAGTCAAGCAGAATGCAACACACAGAGTGTAATGTACAATATATATGTTACTTTCTAATGTGAGTCAAGCAGAATGCAACGCACAGTCAGACAGAGTGTAATGTACAATATATACATTACTTTCTAATGTGAGTCAAGCAGAATGCAACGCACTGTCAGACAGAGTGTAATGTACAATATATACGTTACTTTCTAATGTGAGTCAGGCAGAATGCAATGCACAGTCAGACATAGAGTAATGTACAATATATACGTTACTTTCTAATGTGAGTCAAGCAGAATGCAACGCACAGTCAGAGATTGTGTAATGTACAATATATACGTTACTTTCTAATGTGAGTCAAGCAGAATGCAATGCACAGAAGAGTGTAATGTACAATATATGCGTTACTGTCTAATGTGAGTCAAGCAGAATGCAATGCACAGTCAGACAGAGTGTAATGTACAATATATACGTTACTTTCTAATGTGAGTCAAGCAGAATGCAACGCACAGAGTGTAATGTACAATATATACGTTACTTTCTAATGTGAGTCAGGCAGAATGCAACGCATAGTCAGAGTGTAATGTACAATATATATGTTACTTTCTAATGTGAGTCAGGCAGAATGCAATGCACAGTCAGACAGAGAGTAATGTACAATATATACGTTACTTTCTAATGTGAGTCAGGCAGAATGCAATGCACAGTCAGACATAGAGTAATGTACAATATATACGTTACTTTCTAATGTGAGTCAAGCAGAATGCAACGCACAGTCAGAGATTGTGTAATGTACAATATATACGTTACTTTCTAATGTGAGTCAGCAGAATGCAATGCACAGACAGAGTGTAATGTACAATATATGCGTTACTGTCTAATGTGAGTCAAGCAGAATGCAATGCACAGTCAGACAGAGTGTAATGTACAATATATATGTTACTTTCTAATGTGAGTCAAGCAGAATGCAATGCACAGTCAGAGTGTAATGTACAATATATACGTTACTTTCTAATGTGAGTCAAGTAGAATGCAACACACAGTCAGACAGAGTGTAATGTACAATATATACGTTACTTTCTAATGTGAGTCAAGCAGAATGCAACGCAAAGTCAGAGTGTAATGTACAATATATACGTTACTTTCTAATGTGAGTCAGCAGAATGCAACGCAAAGTCAGAGTGTAATGTACAATATATACGTTACTTTCTAATGTGAGTCAATCTGACAGAGAATAAAAGACTTGGAAAGAAGATAGTGATAGTGTGTTAGGTGACATGTCCTGTGTTGAAGCAGGAGCATTTGACTTAGATGAAGAAGGGCTTTTTGCGTTGCGTTCTGAATTTGGAATTAAGTGTTGATGTCAACAAGGAGTACTTGCCAAAGTGTAGGTGCCTAAGAGGAGAAGTCATATGCAGTGCTTCAGAGTTTGGTTCTAGGGGCAATGGGAGTTAGTCTGGCTTGCGAGTAGTGTCTCAGGTTGTACAAGTTGTTTTTTTTCTTGAAGTCTGGTTGCAAGGGAAGTAAATTTGTGGAGCTGGAGTAGTTTGTAGAGTTGGAATGCTAAAGGTATGTTAGATCTTTGTTTTATAGGTAGCCATTTAGCTTTTTCTTGGATGATACAGTGATTGATTCAGACAGGTGTGCTTGTAGTAAATCAGCAAATGCTTTTAGATATTGTCTGGCATGTGGTGATGTTCTTCTCGGAGGCAGAAGCAGAAATGAGAAGTCTATATACAAGTTGAGCAAGAACTCCTTTACTGATGGCTGCTTGGCTGGATGGGATAAAAAAGGTGAGATCTTTGTGGCTCAGAAGAGGAGGGGCTTATTTAGGCTCTCACTTTTTCTGCACAGAAATGGAAGCTTAATGACTGATCAAGCCATAATCCTAGATATTTTACAGTGGAAGCTGTTTCTATGTAATGGTTGTGTAAATCAAAGATAGTTTAAGAGTCAGGTGCTTGGTGAATTTTATGTGGAGTTTTGAAATGCTTAGTTATGGTCTTAAAGGAGCTGAGAAGTAGTTTATGGTTTATGAGCCAATGGTGGAGCTCATGTAAGTCAAACAGGATCTGGCATTGAATGTTAATGTAAAAGTGGCCTGACCAGCAAATGACTATGTCATCAGCACAGAGGATGAGTAGGATGTGGGGGAGGTGAGAAGGATGTTTGTTAATGAATATGGAGAAGGGGAGGGGGACAAGAATCTATCCTTGTGGTACACCTTTGGTAATAGGTGTAGATATCCTTCACTTTATTTTACATGTTATTGTTTTTTTTGCTATTTTTTATGTTTTATTATACTGTGCTGAGTTATAAGCATACAAATAAATCTGAATTTATCTGAATCTGAGTTGTGGCATGCACTGGCTATCACTTTGAAGGTTTAAATTTTTGAGGAGCTGATTGTCTGTGCTTTTCTACTTGCACTTCTTGTACAGTCATGTGACTTGTCTCAGCTTCACTGCTGCTGCCATTTTTCTGGGGCAATTTAAAGCCTTGCAGGCTCTGCTTCTCTGCTTGCATTGATTAAGTCTTCCTGGAGGCATATCAGTCACTGTACAGCAAGTACTTAGAAACACTGTTGGTTTTCTACCTTAGGACAGATGTGTACTGTTTATCTGCTCTCCTGTCTGTGCTTTCTGTATAGTACTGTCTTTGGTATAAATGTTCTTCCCTTTTCATTCACAACTATTCCCTTCATTTTACTGCTGCATTTTGACTTCCTGTTGTCTGTGATGACAACTTCCTATTCCAACTGCTACTTTTGTATGGCCTCCATTCAGTTGCTATGATGGCTTTTAATGTACTACATGATTACTGTTTCTTTAAATGGCCCAGTTATTTCAGATTACCTCCTCACTCCCCAATAAGGATAGTTTTGAAGGCCTGTGATGAGGGTTCTTCATTTTTCTATTTTTTTAAAGCTCGAATTACAAACAGGGAAAAGGGTCATTTGTCATGTATATAAAATAGAGTATGATATATTTCTGTTCCAGGTCAGTGAGGTAAACATGACATAATTATAATTGTCCTATTATAAATGGAACTGATTGTGACAGATCAATGTATTTTTCCACACATATACTGTTTTGAGTAGCTGGTGATTTAAGTCTACTAGGTAATCGATGAACATAATGTTCTCTTAATAAGAATGCTATTCTGGAGGATAATAATGCAGACTGATTTTTTCATATAATTGAAAATAATAAAGCAAAAACCTGTAACAGATTTTAAGATGGCACATTATATTATTTCTATTGCATAGAAGTGGGCAACATTTTGATCAAATAAATTTATTAACATTTGTTTTATTTAAAACAAACAAAAATGACCCAATAACAATAGAATAAATATTTTAAAACATAAGTTCAAATATGCAAACAATAGCTAATTTACAATATATACAAAGGCCTGAAATTAATATAAAATGTCAAACAAATAAAATAAACATTTATATAGAAGAGAGAAAAATAAGTTTAGAAAGAGTTAATGTCCATTTGGAATGTTTCAATAAGTGATGAAACCTTTATCCAAGGATTGTTGAGGAAAATCTTCGGATGCAGTCTGATCTCTTTAATTCTGCTTTCTTTGGATATAAGTTCTTTTAACAAGGCCAGGAAATCTTCAAATCTTGGAGTGGTAGCTGAATTCCACTTCCGAGTGATACAGTTCCTAGCTATAGCTAGGATAGTTCAAAAGAGATAAGAATTATTTTTAGAAGAAGACATACTCCAAAAAATTAAATTTTTCTTATGTGATTATAACTGGTGCAACATTCAATATAGAAATGCCAACAGTACTTTAATTTTTATTAACCTGGTTAACTCACTAAGCACATATGATGGAATTAAACTCAGGACTGATGTGCACAGCCTGTTAACAGCTCACAGCCTTAGTCCTCCAGGCTAAACTGTCAGATGAAAGAACCGATCCAGCTCATTCACTGGTCAAGCCCTTTGTCAGTTAACAGCCATCGATGCTTGCATTCTATAAAATTCTGATGAGAAAAGCACACCTAAAATGCCTTTGTTTAAAGCTTCCCCAAACCCCTTAGCTTTCTACTTCTCTGTTTTAAAAGTAGACCTACATTATGAATAAAAGCTTGGTTAGCCCTTAAATTATGCAGAGCAGAAGTCAAACTATCATCTGATGCAAAAGTGATATAAGCTATAACTATTTGCAAAGGCTGAGATTCTGCCTCCTCTAATATACATTCTAGATGCAAATATTCTCTATTTCAAACAGCTGAAGTGAGTTGCTCGTAGGAGGATTTGTGCTAAGGAAAAGATATTATTAGTACAATGTCATCTAATGTCCTGGAATGCGTGTTATTAGTGCAAGGTCATCCAATGTCATGGAATGCATGTTATTAGTGCAAGGTCATCCAATGTCATGGAATGCATGTTATTAGTGCAAGGTCATCCAATGTCATGGAATGTATGTTATTAGTACAAGGTCATCCAATGTCATGGAATGTATGTTATTAGTACAATGTCATCTAATGTCCTAGAATGCATGTTATTAGTGCAAGGTCATCCAATGTCATGGAATGCATGTTATTAGTGCAAGGTCATCCAATGTCATGGAATGTATGTTATTAGTACAAGGTCATCCAATGTCATGGAATGTATGTTATTAGTACAATGTCATCTAATGTCCTAGAATGCATGTTATTAGTGCAAGGTCATCCAATGTCATGGAATGCATGTTATTAGTGCAAGGTCATCCAATGTCATGGAATGTATGTTATTAGTACAAGGTCATCCAATGTCATGGAATGTATGTTATTAGTACAATGTCATCTAATGTCCTAGAATGCATGTTATTAGTGCAAGGTCATCCAATGTCATGGAATGCATGTTATTAGTGCAAGGTCATCCAATGTCATGGAATGTATGTTATTAGTACAATGTCATCTAATGTCATGGAATGCATGTTATTAGTACAAGGTCATCCAATGTCATGGAATGTATGTTATTAGTGCAAGGTCATCCAGCATCATGAGTGGTTAATCAGATGTCCTTCATTGTGCAATATGATACTCTGACATCATGTTTTAGAACTTAGATTATGGAATACAGTCATAGCTAACCTACTGGACAGTACAATAGCCCTTCATGTTAAATCTTCATATGACCTTTTATGGGCCTTCTTTGTTGTGCATCACATTGCTGCTGCTGTTTTCATTAGAACTGACTGTGTTGGTAACCATTAGACTGGTATCTCTTAACACCCACTTGGCTTTTCCTTATTTGGACATTCTTCCACGGTTTACGACACAGAACCAGCATTGTATACCCTTGATCATAGCTCTCAACTTCTTAGACCAAGAAATCTGGACAAAGCCTTATATAACGGGGAGGGGGTCAACGGCCCTAAAATAGGGACAATTTTTAAATATTACTCATAAACTAGAATAACAGTTTGCATTGGCATGAATTTTCTGAAGGATAGGAAGTCTGAAACTCAGATGTGTGTCATTATTTTCTGATTTCAGTCCTCAATGAATTGCCAGAAAACCAATGATTTTATGAGGACCAGATCAAAAATGTGAGGAAAACAATCTGGACATTCTGCAGAAATCTGTACATTTAAGAGTTATGCCCTCAATCCCTTATCAATGCCTTATGGTCTGTGTTGCTATTGTTTATAACTTTCCTGTGATACAGAAACCATCGGTGATACCTTCAAGCCTCCCAAATGCATCTTGTAATGTGAGCCCAGTAATCCTGGTCTCCATTTTCTGTGGTGGGATTATACTTGTCAGTCCATCCGTATATCTCATGGCCCTCCAGCACTGGCATGGATTCAAGATGCACAGGATGCATGTTACAATGTACTCATGTACTGCACAGTTTAATAACATACTTTCTAGTATTGAAATGGTAAGCCAGATGGCAGACGTGTTGGGAAAGGTATAGTGTAAGTCATAATTGGAATGGTTCAGGTACCAGAACCTATCATCATCATGCAAATCTCACTTCAGTTCAGACTTTATTAGCATACTTAAACCGAAGCACATAATAATGTAAATTGTAAATATATAAAACAATAAATATATAGCAACAAAGAGATAGACAATAAAATAAGTATCTGGCATCATAACAGATGTAATATCATAAGCCTTATTAAGATATAGGTTTTAGGGACTTCTTAAAGCTACTCACAATAGTGCTATTCCAAAATTTGTTAAGGTAGTGAGCTCAACAGGAGAAGAGTCTGGTAAAAAAAAAGATGATGAATACCATCATACAATTGTGGACACATCCTGGGAATAGCTTCCCTTCATTTGTTTGTGTGTTAAGCAGATGAGTTATAACTCATTAATTTATTTCTCCAGTTTGGAAATCCTTGATTACTTTTCTCCATATGAAATCACTGCCAATGAGTTTTTTTAATCAAGTGCCAGTAGTGATTCAAAGTCTATGTTTTTTTTCCTCCATGGTTCTGTGACTATGGAATTATTATACATTATAATTTTTATTCATTTATTATTTATGTTTTGTTGACAAGGTTAGTCCCGCTAAGCTAATGGCCGTTTTTCAGTGGATACCTGAGGTGGTATTTATATTGCTAGGGGAAATTGAGCCAATGCATTGGGGAACTTTCCATATTCTTTTCATGTACGGGGACACTAATTGTGATAGCACTTCAAGTTTTCATTGTGAATGCGGAGGCAGCTTGGAGAAACCAGGAAGACAATGAGACTGGAGTGCTCAGAACATGGTGCTATAGAAGAAAGAGTGCTTAATGGCAGAAAGTATGTTCAATGTTATAGAGAAATCTTTGGAAATGGAGGAAAAGTACATTAAAGCAAATGCAATTGGAAGCAAGAAAGTTGAGAAAGCGTCCGAGCTTTCTCAGGGTGAAAAAGATGCAAAAGAGATACTGAAATTAGCTTCTAAAGAGGTGTTTCAAAGAAATCTCTTCAGAGGTGAAAAGACAACACAGAGTTGTGTTGTTACAACCCTCCAGTCGAAAGGATTGTGGGATGACATACTTCTAGATTTGGTGAATGTCAGTGAGCCAGAAAGTGACAAAGATGTATTCTGGAGGCAACTTAATGGAGAAGATACAGGGTGAAGAAATCACACAGGTTGAGAGCAGAAAGTTGTATGCTGAGATGGTGAAATCGGGAGTGGAGAAAGAGAGAGAAGGAAAGATAGCTGTAAATGTAGAAAGAAGGAAGGCATTTAGAGTACAATCAAAAAGAAAGAAGGAGGAATGGACAGATACAAATTATGGGATGAAATAATAATGCCTTAAGGTAAGGGTGTTTATTCATATTAATAAAGAGACATTTTATGACATTATTTTTGAGACTAGTAAAGCTATGGAGAATTTTTTAAGTGCATATGAAAAAAGAAAGACTGCGTTCCTTGGGACTATTACTCATTTAATGCTTTTCAAAGATAGACTAAAAAATTTAACATGCAGTTTAGAACTGACGTTGAAAAAATGACTTTAAAAAAGTATTTATTAAATTTATGAAAAGATGTATTAGATATTGTAAAAGTACATTATAACAGAGGTTTATGGATGGGTGCATGGGACTGCAATGTTATTTTAAAATTTGAAAATGATAGCATTGTGCATATTCCAAGTGTTACAAATGTGGACGGGGACAAAGGAATGGCAAATACTAGGGTCAGCCAAAGACATGTTTTCTGTGTAGTAAGGAGTATCATTTGATAAATAATTGTAAAAAAAAGAAAATGTTCTGGTTGTGGAGGGATAGGACATGATCTAAGAAATTATGAAATCTAGTGTTATAAATGTAAAAATGTGGGATACCCGGTGATGCAGTGAATATAAAATAAATGAGGTAGAAGAATAGAAAGTATAAATATTAACAGAACAGAACCAACAGAGTAAGAACTCAAAATTAGAATATACAAAAGTAAATGGTTTGGACGATAAAGAAGACTGACAAAAAATCACTAATAAAAGTTTCATTCCTAAGAAAGGAGATGGTAAAGAATTAGAGCTGACAGTGAAGATATAAAATGGAATTTAGTTAAACAAAAAAGAAATTCTACTGATAAGAGTTTGAAATAGAAAAAGAAAAATGATAGAAGGATATAATAAAGAAAAAAAGAAAGGTAATGGTTAAATATAATAGAAAAAGTTAGGACTTTATATAAAGTAATTGTATTGAATGTTAATAGCTTAAAGAATGTTGTAAGGAGAATAATTATACTTGAATAGTTTGAGACAGAACAGTGACATTATTATTTTAGAAGATACTAGGTTGTTTAACAAATGAAGGAAAGCGTTGGAAGTGTGGTGGGGAAAATGCAATTTTTAATTTGGGGAGAGATATGTTCAGGAATAATTATTTTGTATAAGGAAATGATAAAAGTTTTAGACATTACCTTTATTGCTATAGGTTGTGATACCATTCTTGATATAAGATGGAGAAATCAGGTTTTTCGAATTATAGCGATTTATGCATTTGAAACCAAAAGAAAAAGAGAGAGAACAGATGTTTAAAGATACAATTCAGTATGCAGGGGTAACCATGGATTTATTTCTAGCATGAGATTTTAAATGTAAAATCTCATGCATATGATAAAGTGATGTTAGATGTTGCAAGATGTGGGAATTGAAGGATTTGGAATATGAATATTTGGATTTATAGGAGAGGTGAACATAAAACAGAAATAGATTATTTTCTAGTTTCAGCAGGGTTGAAAATGATGGTTCAATGGGTTTCAGATCACAGGGCTATGTGGATAAATTTAGAAAAAATCTGAGTATATAAAAATAGGAAAGGGTATAAAAAGGATTATGAGGTTAAATTGGATAAAGAAGGGAGGATTCATGTATGAAATTTATGGAAGGATCATATACAAATGAGGTGTTTTATAAAGATTGGTCTGAATATTGGTTATTGCTTAAACAAAAATATAAAAAGTGTTATCTAAACAAAGAAAAAGTGCACCTTATTTGAGTAAACTTATTAAGGAAAATTATAGTATCATGAGTCAAATGAAAGATCGGGCAGGTGTAGCACAAACTACACAAGACAAGATTATAGAATTAGTGGAAGGATTTCTTAAGGAAATTTTACAGGAAAAATGTACAATGTACTACAGAATGGAATACTTGTGACTGTAGATGTTCAAGACTTATTTTCCATCATTCCCCACAACGTGGGTTCAGAGTGCTTTTATGAATATCTTTGTTTCAACTCTAAATTTTACCACGCTAGCATTCTTACATTAAGAACACTCATAGAGGCTGTCCTTGAAAATAATTTTATCATCTTTGACAACCAGCTTTTCAGACAGAGCAGTGGGGTAGCGATGGGGGTGGTTTGTGCTCCTGCCTTCACAAACATGATATTGGCCTACTGGAAGAATAATTACATTTTCACATCTGAAGATAGGAGCAGCTGGTCTCTCTATGGTCATTATTTGGACGACATTATTTCATTTTGAACAGATACCCATGACAGATTAGAGCAATTTTTTGAATCTATACAGACATCAACTGATTTTTTTAATGTTTTCCATGGAAGTGGAGGCAGAAAAGATTAATTATTTGAATGTATCTATCTCAAAAAATAGAAACCTCAAGTAGCTTGAATCCACTATATACAGGAAGCCCACTTATTCTAACTCATTGTTGCATTTTGATAGTTGGTACCCAACGCATCAAAATAAGTCCCTTGTCAAGGGTCAATGCGTAAGGTTAGCTCATATGGTGTCAAATTATTTTACATTCAGCACTGAGTGTAAAAAGTTGAAAAGTATGTTAATAAGTAGAGGGTGTCCTGAACACTTTTTGAGTGAAATCTTTATTGAAGTTAAAAACAAAAGAACATCAGGACACGTCAGCCCACTGCTTGGAGTTGTGACTGGGTTAGGAACCTTGATCAACCTTGATCAACTATGAGACAAACATGACGACCCAAGGAGTATACAACAAAGCATTAGTGTTGCCCTTTAACACCGATTTTTCAACATTAAATCCATCATAGAAGAGAACTGGAGCCTTTTTTGTATAGACCTGAAATACACTAGGGTGGTAAGTGTGACCCCTAAAATTGTATTAAAGTTGTATACAAGAAGAACACTTGTTTTAAATCTTTACTGGAAAAAAAGGTAGAGTATCAAAGTGTGGTCACTATTCCCAGTGTTTCATTTTGGAGGGTACCAGTTTTTCACTTGAAAATGATGGAAAAGTAATACCTAAACAGAAATTTGACTCTGGTTGTAAAGCTGTGGTTTTTGTGGCAAAGTGCCAATCGTGTGATGGGTTCTATATAGGAAAAACAAAAAGGACCCTAAGGGCTAGAATATATCAGCATCATTATGATATAAAAAGAATGATGAAATAAATGCCCTATATAAACAGATCAGGGGACACAGCTTCCACGCTTTCAAATTCTTTGTTCTTGATCACATGAACTTGGGGGGAAAGGGCAGGACCTGCTGAAGATTTCTTAGACTATAAAGAGTTGCAGTGCAGCTAAAACGTAATGTCACTGTTTTTCCTAGGCTAATGGAAGCAATTTCAATCAGAAGTGTTTTAAAACTGAAAGCTGCTTTTGCCTTGTATGGCTGTTTACATGGCTTTTCTTTGAAATTTTGTATTGTTGCCCTAGCATATTCATATTTTTGGCTCAGCTTTTTATCACTGATATTTAAAGTTTAGTTCACGTAAAAAGTTTTTGCTTAGTTATTGCGTACTGTTTTTTTAAGAATGGTTTTAATGGCAAACATCTAATCAATGTTGTGGACCATGTGACTGGTATTCTGATATAAAACCATCCATTTTGATTTTAATGGTATTCTGAAGTCCTGTCTAACTTTGGACAAGACAAAAGTGCTAAATTGGTTTAATAAAATAGTGTGGAGACCTTCCTCTTGGACTTCTTTCTTTTTGTTTTTATGAGTTTGCGGGTGTGCTTCAAGATAACTATTATATGGTATCTCCTTGGAAGGAATTAAAAGAAGATGTTTGTCTTTTTGGCTTTTCCCGGTCAGGGGTCGCCACAGCAGAACTCCAGTCTGCTAATGATTGGCAGTAGATTTTTATGGTGCCGAGTTGCCAGCTCAATGTGAAGGCACGCCCATTCACGCATGTCTTTCGGAGGCCACTCAACCGTGGGGAGGACATGCAGACTCCACACAGAAGGCACTCCAGCCGAGAATCAAACAGGAGAACCTCTTGCTGTGAGGCAACAATGCTACCACTGTACCACCATGGCTACAATTAAAAGAAGATGTAAAAATGCAATAAAAATTGAAAGAAAACATTTGAGAATCTTTATGAATCAGAGGGTTTTCTGTGGAGAATTTTGCTGGATAAGTTAGCAATTAAAAGTGATATGAAATATAAGGTACTAGAAGAAAAAATACAATGAGTGTAATTAGGAACAAACAGCAAAACAGTATTTTTAGAATCCATTCTGAATATTGAATTTTCTCATTATCTTCTGTCTCTTCACTTTCTACTGAAAAAAAAATTGTTTCCTGCCTTTCCTGGAACTAGTCTAGTTCAGATACAGATTTGCTGTATACAAGACTGTTTGTAAGCTTCTGAGTGGTGCCAAAAAGTCTGCTCTTCAATTTTTCTCTTAGATCTGCTAGTTCTCTCCTCTCCTGCACTTTTACTAGCTTATTAATGTAGCACTTTACCAGACTTCTTGTAGCAATTGTTGTAGCACACAAAAGTGCTATCAGCACTAAATGTTCTCAAGAAAACAGCTCCAGTACTTATTATTAATGCCCACCCCTCCAGATATGACTAAAGGTCAGTTTCCTGTGCTCTCTCCTGTTAACCTGGTGAACTTGGGCATCCTGAGGCAATGTAGCAATTGCCTCATGTCCACCGACAACCCTCTTCTCTTGCCTCACAACACTCAGACCTGTGAGAGATGCACTTATATATCCAAATTGGGAGCCACACACTCTCCAGCCAAGACTGGAATAGCTGGTCAAGAGGAGAAGGTCAACACTTGCACCACACCACATGGAACACATTGCCCTCTAGAACACACACCAGCACTGCCTTCACATAAAAACACAAACCACACATCCACCTTCGCAGAGGCTCTCAATAAAAAGCTACCCAAACAGCAGAGACCTCCAAGGCAGAAACCCACTCGACCACCACAATGCAACACCAGTCATAAGACACAACTCTCCTAAACAGTGTGCCACTCAACCAAAGCCCCTAAGGCAAAAAAGCATGCCTAACGCACTAGTCATAGGTGACTCGACAGTGAGGCACATTGATGTCCCACTCAGTAGGCTGAATAAGGAGAAAGTAACAGTCAGCTGCCTGTCAGGTGCCAGGATCCACTGCATAATGCACACACTCAGGTCCCTCAACAACAGGTACAAATATAACTCTGTCATTGTACATGTGGGTGTGAATGACCTGAGATGTACCTACCTGGACTACATGAAAAGAGACATAGAGGAGGTCTCGGATTTAGCCCAGGTGGGTATGACCCTAGCTCTGAGCAGCCTTCTACCATCACCCAGAATAATACCACAGTACAAGCAGAAAATGATTGATTTCAACAATTGGCTAAGTTTCTGGTGTCATTCTAAGGGGATCCAGTATCTGTCTGCCTAGGATGACATGATTGACAGACCTCGATGCTTTGCCAGAGATGGCCTGCATCTGTCACCCCTGGGCTTCCGGATACTGGCCAAGGCTCTTGCCACCCCTGTAGTGCCTTTTTTAGGCGGTGTTCCAAAGACCAAATTACCACCGTAACAGCTACAAACAAATGCAATCTGAGGGTCATGCTGCTCAATGCTAGAAGTCTAAATCTCAAAATGCACTCGCTCGAAGCACGCCTTACAATGGAGAACATTGACATTTGTGCTGTAAGAGAGACCTGGTTTAAGGCAGCAGAAAGCACCCCTGCACTAACAGGCTATAACTCATTCCACATCTTTTGGCCCCACAACTTGGACCAAAGCTCCAAAGGCGGTGGTGTCTCCATATTCATAAAGGATGCGCACACCTCCAGACTGGTAGCCCAACATAACACATCAGAGATACTTCAGGTGCAGCTAACATTGGGTAAGACAGCGATTCAGGTCATAGCCTGCTATAGGTCCCCAACCATGTCCCAAGACTCACAATCCACATTCCTAAGGAACCTGGGGAATATTAGGGTCCAACCTAACACTCTCATACTGGGTGACTTCAACTACCCCTCCATTAACTGGGGAAACCATTCATGTACCAATACACTTGCCCAACATTTCCTCAAATTCATTAATTCCAATGCCCTGGACCAGCTTGTTCTTACCCCCACTAGAGGTAGCAAGGTCCTTGACCTGGTCATTACTAACATGGGTAATCATTGCTCTGCACCAATAGTAAGCTCCTCACTAGTTAGATCTGACCACAAACTAATCACCTTGGAAATCCACATCCCTCCCACCTCCCCACCCTCGCAAGAAAAACTTCTCCAAAACTAACTTTGGGCTCCTAAAAAAACAGTGGTAGCTAACTTCATGGCACCCATGCAAATGGAGAACAGTTGCATGACTGCCAAATCATACAGTAATGCCCTGTACAAACACATACACAAATGCATGGATCTCACCATACCCAATGGAACTAAGATGCTCTCCTCCAAAAAATGGAAGCCAATCTGGTGGTCCCCTGCCATAAAGAAACTCTACAACAGAAGTAGGAAACTGATGTGGAATAAGGTGAAGTCCCAAGACTGGAAAAACTCCCTTATCAGCCTAAACAAAAAATTGAGATCCCTCATCAGATCCTCTAAAGCTAGCTTTGAAAACAGAATTGCAACAGATAGTAAAGACAACCGTAAGGCCTTCTATAGTTATGTAAAGAATCTCCATGGCAATACCCAGATTTGCTTGGAGCTACTGCACAATGGTACCTCCTATACCGAGCCAACAGATATTGCCAATATACTGGCTGACAGATTCAGTGCCAACTTTACCTCTCTCTCCCCCACCAAAGGACCAATCACAATACCAGTAGATTGCCAGACACCCAGTATTACTGCTGCATAGGTTAAAACAGCATTTTCCAAGGCCAAGAATACAGCTTCTATGGGACCTGACAATATTCCTGGCTGTGTTCTACATAAACTACACAGTGAACTGGCACCTAACATGTGTGCCCTGTTCAATCACAGTCTCATGTCAGGCTTTGTCTCTACTGAATGGTGCACTGCTACAGTCATCCCTCTCTACAAAGAAGGAGTGACTACAGACCCTAGGAACTATCGCCCCATTAGCCTGATGAGTCTGATATGCAAAGCTATGGAACACATAATTGTGGACCTAATAAAGGGTAGATCATGCCTGCTCAACCTGGTTGACTTCTTTGAGTCAGTCACCAGAGCTGTGGATGAAGGCAAGGTGGTTCATGCAGCCTACCTTGATCTGGCCAAGGCCTTTGATACCATTCCCCACTCAGGAATCATAAAAAAACTCACTAAGCTAGGCATCAACCCCTATATCACTAGTTGGGTTGCAAACGGGCTCACAGAACTCATAGTGTGAAAGTAGCTGCCTCCAAGTCAGACTGCTAACAAGTCACGAGTGGACTCCCACAGGGTTCGGTCCTGGGTCCTCTCCTGTTTGGCATCTACTTCTCTGAAGTCCAGGCCAACATGAAGGGACTCTGGCTGACAAAGTTTGAAGACAATTGCAAGTTGAGAGCTATTATTAACTCTCCAAGCCATGCTGACATCCTACAGAAAGGCCTCACTTAGACCAATGACTGGTGTCAGAACCATCGCCTTAAGCTCAATGCCAAAAAATGTGCTGTCATCCCCTTTGAGAAAAACCCAGTTCCCATGAATTACCACATTGATGGTAGTCTGCTGAACACAGAAGGTGTTATAAGAGATCTGGGAACACAAGTTGACGGCAACCTCTCTTTTGACCACCACATTGCCACTGTGGTCAGAAAGTCCTATGTGACACATCTCTTTACTAAGGGTTTTGCATCCAAGAAGAAAGAGATCATTGTCTCCCTCTACTCTTCCCTCATTAGGCCAGTCATCAAGTACAATGCCCCATTTGGCATGTACCTCACTAGACACCTGCAACAACCGGAGAGGCCACAAAAGTACCTCACAAAGAGGATCCTAGGCCTTAAACACTTATCTTATATGGACAGACTCAAAAAGCTCCAACTATTCTCTGTCTCATATCATCTACTTAGAGGTGATCTCTACTTGACTTACAAAGCCATGTCTAACCCATCCCTGTTAAAAATGCTACATCTAAAGAAATCCCAATCCCTCCACACCACATGCTCCAGAGATCTCAACCTCATTACCACAATCAACAGAACAAGCTGGAGAGACAGGTTCATAACCCAGAGACTGCCCATACTATGGAGTAGACTTCCCATACATGTCAAGCAGAGTGCCACACCGGCCCTCTTCAAGAGAAATCTTGATGAGTGGATCGGAAATAGAAAATTCACCCTGGGGATCACTCCAGTGGCTTTACTCGACAGAGGCACTGGGAACTAAGGTTGGGTGGCACAATGCCAGGGTAAACTTATGGGCTAGGCTGGTAAAGGCTCCAGGGCCATTAGCCTAGTACACACCTATGAACCTAAAAAAGTGAAGAGCTTTGGGAAATTGTAAAAGGGAATATAAATGAGAAGAATTTAAAAATATAACAATGGTTATGATAGTATATAGAAAATATGAGAAAAAAAGAAATGTGAAATTGGAAAAAGGGACAGAATATAATTTGTAACAATGTAGAGATTATGTAAAAGAAGATGTGATGGATTATTATATAATAAAAACAGGGATAATAAAGATGTGAAATGGTTGTGGAAGAAAGCATGGTGGGAGAGATGAAGATATTAACAGTTAATACAGGTTTAGAAAAGTATTTTTTTTCCTTGAAATTATGAAAATGGAATTAATTGTGTTTCTTTTCTGTCTACATTATATGTTAAGGTTTAGAACAAATGGAAATTAATGCTAAGATACATGTTATGAATATGAACATATAAATAGTGCAAAGAAATGGAAATAAAGAAAGATGTAAAAAAAATAAGTCAACCGCTTCTCTGTTTGATATGTACTCAGGGATCTTTTACATCTACTTGAAATACCACCAACTCAAGCAGATGGGACCTTGGCTTAATGGCACACACAGAAATGAATGACTCCCCTAATGCCTCATTGCAGAGTCAGCAATCCAATCACTTGGAGTGTGAGGTGGCAGTGGGTTGCAAGGTGGATTTGCTCCCCTTGCAAATATGTTTCTTACTGTTGTATTTGTAGACCTGAGGCTTCATCTGGTTTGTATTGTTTGGTAGAACATTCAATGTGTTTAGTCTCAACAAAATGTAGAGGAGGCCATGGCATTCCCTTGTCAGTTGAGGGGAGTGTTGTAGTGCCTAATCTAGTTGACGGTGCCCTAAAATTTCTTATGGGGTCATGAGGCATATGCAGTAGCCAGCTACATCGTACACTGATGAACTAAGAAGCTTGCATGTAGACATGGCAACACCCTCCAATCTCCACTGGGGGTGCCTTGCTATGACATAATCCCCACACACTCCTACTTGAGAAAGAAGGAGCTGGCATTGTCCACTCAGTGCTCTCTTCTGCCCCTCCCAGCTGGCCCTCCAGCTTCTGAGTCACTATTTTGATTTGAAGTCATATGCAGTACATTCAAGCTCCCTTGCCATTTTGGCAGCCTGTCTACATCTGCACAACCACTTTTATCTGACTCAGGTGCTGAGACAGATGTAAACCATAAATTGAGCAGCACCTGCAAGTACAGCAGCTGCATGGCTCCAAAAAGACCTAATAGCAATACAAAGCTGAAGGGAGCCAGCAGACTGTAGCATTCAATGTTTATCCCAAACTAGCTCAAAAGCATAGCATATAAAATAAAAAGGAGACCAAGCAATGTAAAATTTACATAGCCTTCATCAGTGCAGTAAAGACATGAAACCTTGTATTCTTTTTATATAGCCACTAGGTGAGGCTCTAATTTAATGAATTAATAGTCCTAATTAAAGGTACTCATTATTTAAGTCCTGGTGAAAACAAGCCACCCAGTTTAATAATCTGATGTTCTTCATTCCACATTGCTGCAGTCCTAACTATTGGGTAGTCCGCTGTCCAGTCGGCCCGAATACCAAAGTATATGGCTGACGTCGGTCAGGGCGCATTAGACTGACGTCAGTACGTCAGGGTACTAATGCGCATGACCGACGTCATATCCTCAGTCTTTTTTGCCGCATGGTCCGATGCAGAAGCAATTTTGCGAGTGCAGGTTGGCGTTCTGAAAGTTTCTGAAGTCAGAGTTTCAGACCGAATCAAAGTTGGCTAAGTACCCCGTTGGGGAATATTTTGGTTTTTTCTTGCCTCAGTATTTAACCGGATGTCAGAAAAAGTGAATAACTGTATTTCTTGTGGGAAACAGATACCTCATAGGGATTACCATACTTTGTGTATACCTTGTTTAGGGCCTGAGCACGACGTTGTTGGATGCCGCTCTTGTGCTAGATTTAACAAACGCACTATTAAGAGAAGGTTAGACTGTGCCAGGTTAGTGTTTGGGAAGCGTTGTAATTATAAAATGCCGTCGGATGCTCCGACGCCGGCTTCGGCTAAAAAACGCAAAGATAAAGCAGCAAAGCCTAGGGTGGAGGAACCGACAGTCCCAGACGGCGGTTCTTTGGAAGGCTCAGTGGAGCCGGAGGTTTTGCCAGGTGTTTCTTTGGAGTCTCAGGGAGAGACTTTACTGTTACAGGATGTATCCTCTCAGGAAGTAGGCCAGGCTGAGGGGGCTTCTCAGGTGGCTGTTCTTCCCTCTCTTCCTAAGGTGGTTAGAGCCTCCCCTTCAGTTTCCAAGGCTTCTTTGAGGGGCAGGCCAAGTTTAGCTTCAGTGGGGGTTTCTCCTAGTGCTTCAGGGTCTTTGCCTAAGAAACACATGCTTAAAATGGCAGAGGATTTGATTACTATGATTAGGGGTTCTATGCCCCTCCTGATAAGAGGCCTAGGGTGGAACCTGAGTTTGAGAGTTTTGAGCAATGCTCGGAGGCTTCGGAGTCTTCGGCTGAAGATTTGCAGGAGTACCCTCCTTATTCTGATTCTGATGTGGATGATTCTACTCCTTCTGCTTCTCCTCCTGAGGATTTTTCATTTTCAGAGACTCTGCATTCCATGAGGGAGCATTTTAAATGGGAAGGTCAAGATTTCTCTGATTCCAGGAAAAGGCTTAGGGAATTCTTGTTTTACCCCAGCATAGGCCTTTAGCTATACCTCCTGTTTTGAATGTGGTGGAAGATGTTTTTGCAGAGGCTTCCCTGAATCCTGATTCTTTGCCTCCTGCCCCAGTTAAACCGGATAGGTATTATAGGGTGCCTGAAGCTCATAAGTATCTTTTAAGAGTCCTAGGGCAGACCCGAAACTGTCTCTCAGGGGCCTAAAGGTGTGAAGGCCTCAGTTGTTAAAAATCCTGTCCCTCCTGATAAAGAGGCAAGGGCTTTGGATAGATGGGGAAAGAAAGTGTATACTTCTTCCACTTTAGCCATGAGGGCGTTGAATTGTCAGTTTCACATGTTAAAATATCAGAATTATCTTCTTTCACAGTTGAAATCTAAGGTGGATGCTCTGGCTGAAGGTATTGAGTGTAAAGAGTTGCAGGATTTAGTTCATGTGTCTGAACAGGTGGGTAAACATTCCTTGCAGTGTGGTTTTGATGCTGTGCAGGCCTCCTCCAGGGTGGCTGCCACTGGTTCTGTTCTTCGTAGGCACGCCTGGTTGAGAGATCAGAATTTAGCTGAGCATGTTAAGACAAGGATTTTGGATGCTCCTTTACAGTCTGATGTGTTGTTTGGTTCGCCTGTGGAAGCAGTTTTGAAGAAAATGGAGGACAAGGCTAAGTCTATGCAAACTGTTAAAGATTTTTTGCAGGTGCAGCCTCAAGTTTAGTAGAAATTGGCCTACTAAGGGATGGACTTATCCTGCTTATGATTCCCAGTCTAGGGGTAGGTCTAGACGTGGTAGGGGCAGAGCTCAGGGTTCTTTTAGGCCTAGGACAGGGAGTTCCCCTGCTCAGACTTCTGGTGAGGGCAGGGGTCAGTCCTTTCGTAAGCAGACCCAATGACCTGCCTTTTCAGCTGCCAGTACGTTCTCGCCTGGCAGCACCTTTGGGAGGAAGGCTGTCTCTTTTCAAAGAAAATTGGGATTTAATTACCCAAGACAGATGGGTTCTGGATATTATTCACCACGGTTACAGGTTTTATTTCCATACCTTGCCTCCTTTCAAAGGCATGTCAGACATTCCTCCTCTTCAAAGAACGGAGGCTCACAAGCAAATTTCTCTATTGCTCCAAATAGGGGCCATTCAGTCAGTTCCTGTGCCGGAAAGGGGCCTAGGATTTTATTCTCGCCTGTTCCTAGTACCAAAGAAGGGGAACACGTGGAGACCAATTCTGGATTTATCTATCCTCAACACTTATCTGGACATTCCCAAGTTCAAAATGTTGACGTTACAACAGCTTTTACCTCTGCTGGGCAAAGATCACTGGATGGTAACTTTAGATCTCAAGGAAGCTTACCTTCATGTGCCAATAAGACTAAGTTGCAGGAAGTATCTGCGTTTCGAGCTGGAAATTCTCATTATCAGTTCTCTGCATTGCCCTTTGGCTTATCTACTGCCCAGAGTATTCACAAAGGTTCTGGCTCCAGTGATAGCTTACTTCAGGCTAAAAGGAATCCAAATCTATCCTTACTTGGACGACTGCCTGATTCTGGCTCAAGAAAAGGAAGATCTTCTACAGCATCTGGAATATGTCATAGCAGTGCTAAGATGCCTAGGGTATTCTGTGAACGAAATAAAGTCCAGTCTAGTACCCTCTCAAGACATGTGCTTTCTGGGTGTGAGACTGAATACAGCAGCCCAGATGGCCTTTTTAACCCCGGACAAACAAAAGAATCTTTCCAGTTACTTCCATCATCTATCTCTTCAGTCCGGGCTGACTGCAAGGACAGTCCTTCAAGCCTTAGGGTTCATGGCATCTTGTATTCTGGTGCTTCCCAATGCCAAACTGCATATGAGGAAGCTACTATGGTATCTCAAAAATCTGTGGACACAGCACTGCCAGGATTTGGACACTGTCATTCAAATAATACCTTGCATTCAAAAGGAATTTTTGTGGTGGGCTCAGGAATGTCACCTAAACAAGGGACTCTCTGTGACCCGGCCAGAGGCAAGTCAGATTCTAACGACAGATGCCTCAGATATTGCTTGGGGAGCTCATCTAAATGGAAAGTGGATACAAGACAAGTGGCCTGCCAGACTTCAGCATCTACATATCAACATGAAAGAGATGTTAGCAGTTCAGTTTGCATTGATTGCTTTCAAGGAGTTACTTCTTCCAGGGCAGGTGTTGATTCTAACAGACAACACAACTGTCATGTGGTACATCAACAAACAAGGGGGAACACATTCTTACCCATTGTGCAGACAAGCAATGATTTTATGGGAGACTGCGCTCAGTCTGCAACTAACTCTTCAGGCAAGGTTTCTGCCGGAAGCACAGAACTCCTTAACAGATGTATTAAGCAGACAAATCATGGATCCCCACGAGTGGAAACTGGATCTTCATGTATTTCAAAAATTGACAGTGTCATGGGGAACTCCAGACATAGATCTGTTCGCTTCTCCACTAAACCACCAGCTGCCAAAGTTTTGCACAAAGGGATTTCATCACACAGCTTGGAAAGTGGATGCTCTTTCTTTCAGTTGGAAAAATCTTCATGTGTATGCTTTTCCACCTCTGCCTCTTCTTCCAAAGGTGCTTCTAAAGGTCAGACAAGACAAGCCAAGGATGATTTTAATAGCTCCAGATTGGCCTCGGCAGCACTGGTACCCATTACTGAGGAGTCTGGTAAGGAAGCCTCCAAGGCCTTTACCCTTGATTCCACACCTGTTGTCTCAGAGGGACGGTCATCTGCTCAATGTCAAGCTTCACTCTCTACATCTAACAGCCTGGCATATTCTGTTTTGAAAGACAGCAGGTCTCAGCTTCCTCAACAAGTTTTAAATGTGATTATGGAAGCCAGAAGACCTAGTACAAGGAAAGTGTACGCAGAAAAATGGAAGAGATTTTTATTTTGGAGTGCAGCAAACAATTTGGAGATTTCTGAGCCAAATTTGAGTGTGGCTCTTCAATATCTTACTGAGTTACTGGACAAAGGTTTGTCTTTCTCTTCCATTAAGATTCATGCTGCAGCAATTTCAGCTCACTATGATTGTGACCCACCATTGTTTTCGCATCCTTTGTTCAAGCAATTTCTTAGAGGGCAAAGAATATAAGACCCCACGTGAGCTCCTACTCCTGCTTGGGATCTCAATTTTGTGTTGGAGAAACTTACTCTACAACCTTTTGAGCCTCGGCTACTGCTGAATTGAAATACTTGTCATGGAAGACTGCTTTTTGTTGGCCATTACTTCTGCAAGAAGGGTTTCTGAGTTGCAGGCCCTTATGGCAGTGGAGCCCTTTTTGATTTTTCATAAGGATAGGGTATCTTTACGTACTAATCCTTCCTTTATGCCTAAGGTGGTTTCTAGTGTGGCTTTAAACCAAACTATTCATTTGCCTACCTTTTATGCAGATCCCCAAAATAAAGGGGAAAAGATTTTGCACACTTTAGATGTACACAGGCTATTGCGTTATTATTTGAGCAGGACTAAGGATTTTAGGCAGTCTCAGCAGTTGTTTGTTTCTTTTGCTTTGAGTTCAAAGGGCAAGCCTGTGTCAAAACAAACTATTTCTAGGTGGATTGGGTGTTGCATTACATTTTGTTATTCCCATCATGGCAAGGAGATTCCAGCTGGGATTAGGCCTCATTCCACTAGGGCTACTGCCACTTCCACAGCATTTCTAAGGGGTGGCAACTAAGGATATTTTGGAGGCAGCTACTTGGAGTTCAGTGCATACTTTCTCTAAGCATTATCACCTTCCTCTCTACTCTAAGTCTAGGGCTGGTTTTGCCACAGCTATTTTGCAAGGCATGTTGTCAGTTCCTGCTTCCTTATGATTTGCCAGCCTCCCTTACCTCTGCTTTGGGATTCTACCCAATAGTTAGGACTGCAGCAATGTGGAATGAAGAACATAGTACAGTTTTGTACCTACCATAAATGTAGATGTTCGAGGATCCACATTGCTGCAGTCCAATTTACCCTCCCTCCTTCCCCTCTGTGTTTAGGGGTGGTTGTGTAGGTAAGGTTATATTCTGCTAATTTTGTATATATTGTACATATATTTTTGGTGCAGGTATTTTGGGAGTTTTTGGTTTTGGCCTTATCTTTTCAGGGTCTTCTGACATCTGGGGCAAGAAAAGACTGAGGATATGACGTCGGTCATGCGCATTAGTACCCTGACGTACTGACGTCAGTCTAATGCGCCCTGACCGACGTCAGCCATATACTTTGGTATTCGGGCCGACTGGACAGCGGACTACCCAATAGTTAGGACTGCAGCAATGTGGATCCTCGAACATCTACATTTATGGTAGGTACAAAACTGTACTTTTCTTTTCCTTACTGTTCAAAATCTGATGCCATCCTGCTTTGTTTGTCCTGTTTCCAATAATTCTGTCTATCACAGTGAAATTTAAGGATGCATTCTTGTCTGCCACTGTGTGCTTATATAAAGCATTGGTAAGCATCTTGTGCCTGATATCACTATAATGTTCAGAAATTCTGAATTTGAGTGGTCTAGACATTTCTCCCACATAAAACACAGAACAGGTACCAGTAGCCAAATAGATCACCCAGTCCATCTGACAATTTGCAAAAAAGAAAATGTGAAATACTTGGCCAGTATTTTTACTACTAAACTGACTTATTTTCATTACTTTTCTGCAGTGGGTACAATGACCACAGGGAAAACATCCTTTAAGCTGGTCTCCCATGAGAGTTATTTGTATGGAATCACCCTTACATCTCCATCCATGTTTATAGTGACTTAAATATGACCCCAGGTTCTTACCTCTCTTAAAAGAAAAATGGCATCTGTCATCCAAAAAAATCGAAAAGTTTAGCATCGGCTAAAAAGATGTTCCAGTATCTGCGAACACTGTTAAGTAGAACATCAATGTTCCTTCCATAGGTAGTGACAAGTCGAATGATGGAGCCTTGTCCAGGGAGTTGTGCCTATATCTCAAAAGGTCCTACCTGTCACGATTGGCCACACAATGTCTGGCCTTATAAATATTCCCCATTTTGTAGCCTGTAAACATTGAATGTAGCAGTCTGCTGTCTCCCTTCTGTTTTGTATAGATGTAAACCAGCCATGAGATACTGTTGTTATACTACGTACAGGTGCTGAGACAGGTGTAACTAGCCATAAGGTACTGTTATACTATGTACAGGTGCTGAGACAGACGTAAACCAGCTATGAGATACTGTTATACTATGTAGAGGTGCTGAGACAGATGTAAACCAGCCATGACATACTGTTGTTATACTATGTACAGGTGCTGAGACAGATGTAAACCAGCCATGAGATACTGTTATACTATGTACAGATGCCGAGACAGATGTAAACCAGCCATAAGATACTGTTGTCATACTATGTACAGGTGCTGAGACAGATGTAAACCAGCCATGAGGTACTGTTATACTATGTACAGGTGCTGAGACAGATGTAAACCAGCCATGAGATACTGTTGTTATACTATGCACAGGTGCTGAGACAGATGTAAACCAGCAAGGAGATACTGTTATACTATGTACAGCTGCTGAGAGAGATGTAAGCCAGCCATGAGGAACTGTTGTTATACTATCTACACGTGCTGAGACAGATGTAAACCAGCCATGAGATACTGTTATGCTATGTACATGTGCTGAGACAGATATAAACCAGCCATGAGATACTGTTATACTATGTACAGATGCTGAGACAGATATAAACCAGCCATGAGGTACTGTTGTTATACTATGTAGAGCTGCTGAGACAGATGTAAACCAGCCATGAGATACTGTTGTTATACTATGTACAGGTGCTGAGACAGAAGTAAACTAGCCATGAGATACTGTTATACTATGCAAAAGTACTAAGACAGACATAAATCAGCCATGAGATACTGTTGCTATGCTATGTGCAGGTGCTGAGACAGATGTAAACCAGCCATGAGGTACTGTTATGCTATGCACAGGTGCTGAGATAGATGTAAGCCAACCATGAGGTACTGCTGTTATACTAAGTACAGGTGATGAGACAGATGTAAACCAGCCATGAGATACTGTTGTGATACTATGCACATGTGCTGAGACAGACGCAAGCCAGCCATGAGATACTGTTGTTATACTGTACACAGGTGCTGAGACAGATGTATACCAACCATGAAATACTGTTGTTATACTATGTATAGGTGCTGAGACAGATGGAAACCAGCCAGGAGATACTGTTGTTGTACTATGTACAGGTGTTGAGACAGATGTAAACCAGCCATGAGATACTGTTGTTATACTATGTACAGGTGCTGAGACAGATGTAAACCAGCCATGAGATACTGTTATACTATGTACAGGTGCTGAGACAGATGTAAACCAGCCATGAGATACTGTTGTTATACTATGTACAGGTGCTGAGACAGATGTAAACCAGCCATGAGATACTGTTATACTATGTACAGGTGCTGAGACAGATGTAAACCAGCCATGAGATACTGTTATACTATGTACAGGTGCTGAGACAGATGTAAACCAGCCATGAGATACTGTTATACTATGTACAGGTGCTGAGACAGATGTAAACCAGCCATGAGATACTGTTGTTATACTATGTACAGGTGCTGAGACAGATGTAAACCAGCCATGAGATACTGTTATACTATGTACAGGTGCTGAGACAGATGTAAACCAGCCATGAGATACTGTTGTTATACTATGTACAGGTGCTGAGACAGATGTAAACCAGCCATGAGATACTGTTGTTATACTATGTACAGGTGCTGAGACAGATGTAAACCAGCCATGAGATACTGTTTTATACTATGTACAGGTGCTGAGACAGATGTAAACCAGCCATGAGATACTGTTATACTATGTACAGGTGCTGAGACAGATGTAAACCAGCCATGAGATACTGTTATACTATGCAAAGGGGCTGAGCCAGATGTAAACCTGCCATGAGGTACTGTTGTTATACTATGTACAGGTGCTGAGACAGATGTAAACCAGCCATGAGATACTGTTGTTATACTATGTACAGGTGCTGAGACAGATGTAAACCAGCCATGAGATACTGTTGTTATACTATGTACAGGTGCTGAGACAGATGTAAACCAGCCATGAGGTACTGTTATACTATGCACAGGTGCTGAGACAGATGTAAACCAGCCATGAGATACTGTTATACTATGCACAGGTGCTGAGACAGATGTAAACCAGCCATGAGATACTGTTATACTATGTACAGGTGCTGAGACAGATGTAAACCAGCCATGAGATACTGTTATACTATGTACAGGTGCTGAGACAGATGTAAACCAGCCATGAGATACTGTTATACTATGCACAGGTGCTGAGACAGATGTAAACCAGCCATGAGATACTGTTGTTATACTATGTACAGGTGCTGAGACAGATGTAAACCAGCCATGAGGTACTGTTGTTATACTATGTACAGGTGCTGAGACAGATGTAAACCAGCCATGAGATACTGTTATACTATGTACAGGTGCTGAGACAGATGTAAACCAGCCATGAGGTACTGTTGTTATACTATGCACAGGTGCTGAGACAGATGTAAACCAGCCATGAGATACTGTTGTTATACTATGTACAGGTGCTGAGACAGATGTAAACCAGCCATGAGATACTGTTGTTATACTATGTACAGGTGCTGAGACAGATGTAAACCAGCCATGAGGTACTGTTATACTATGTACAGGTGCTGAGACAGATGTAAACCAGCCATGAGATACTGTTGTTATACTATGCACAGGTGCTGAGACAGATGTAAACCAGCCATGAGATACTGTTGTTATACTATGTACAGGTGCTGAGACAGATGTAAACCAGCCATGAGATACTGTTGTTATACTATGTACAGGTGCTGAGACAGATGTAAACCAGCCATGAGATACTGTTGTTATACTATGCACAGGTGCTGAGACAGATGTAAACCAGCCATGAGATACTGTTGTTATACTATGTACAGGTGCTGAGACAGATGTAAACCAGCCATGAGGTACTGTTATACTATGTACAGGTGCTGAGACAGATGTAAACCAGCCATGAGATACTGTTGTTATACTATGTACAGGTGCTGAGACAGATGTAAACCAGCCATGAGATACTGTTATACTATGTACAGGTGCTGAGACAGATGTAAACCAGCCATGAGATACTGTTATACTATGCACAGGTGCTGAGACAGATGTAAACCAGCCATGAGGTACTGTTGTTATACTATGTACAGGTGCTGAGACAGATGTAAACCAGCCATGAGATACTGTTATACTATGTACAGGTGCTGAGACAGATGTAAACCAGCCATGAGGTACTGTTATACTATGCACAGGTGCTGAGACAGATGTAAACCAGCCATGAGGTACTGTTGTTATACTATGCACAGGTGCTGAGACAGATGTAAACCAGCCATGAGGTACTGTTATACTATGCACAGGTGCTGAGACAGATGTAAACCAGCCATGAGATACTGTTGTTATACTATGCACAGGTGCTGAGACAGATGTAAACCAGCCATGAGATACTGTTATACTATGTACAGGTGCTGAGACAGATGTAAACCAGCCATGAGATAATGTTATACTATGTTCAGGTGCTGAGACAGATGTAAACCAGCCATGAGGTACTGTTGTTATACTATGTACAGGTGCTGAGACAGATGTAAACCAGCCATGAGATACTGTTGTTATACTATGTACAGGTGCTGAGACAGATGTAAACCAGCCATGAGGTACTGTTGTTATACTATGTACAGGTGCTGAGACAGATGCAAACCAACCATGAGATACTGTTGTTACACTATGCACAGGTGCTGAGATAGATGTAAGCCAGCCATGAGATTCAGCTGTTGTACAATGTACAGGTGCTGAGACAGATGTAAACCAGCCATGAGATACTGTTATACTATGCACAGGTGCTGAGACAGATGTAAACCAGCCATGAGATACTGTTGCTATACTATGTACAGGTGCTGAGACAGATGTAAACCAGCCATGAGGTACTGTTTTTATACTGTACACAGGTGCTGAGGCAGATGTAAACCATTCATGAGATATTGTTGTAATACTGTCTACAGGTGCTGAGACAGATGTAAACCAGACAATTGATACTGTTATACTATGTACAGGTGCTGAGACAGATGTAAACCAGCCATGAGGTACTGTTGTTATACTATGTACAGGTGCTGAGACAGATGTAAACCAGCCATGAGGTACTGTTATACTATGTACAGGTGCTGAGACAGATGTAAACCAGCCATGAGATACTGTTGTTATACTATGTACAGGTGCTGAGACAGATGTAAACCAGCCATGAGATACTGTTGTTATACTATGTACAGGTGCTGAGACAGATGTAAACCAGCCATGAGATACTGTTGTTATACTATGCACAGGTGCTGAGACAGATGTAAACCAGCCATGAGATACTGTTATACTATGCACAGGTGCTGAGACAGATGTAAACCAGCCATGAGATACTGTTGCTATACTATGTACAGGTGCTGAGACAGATGTAAACCAGCCATGAGATACTGTTGTTATACTATGCAAAGGGGCTGAGCCAGATGTAAACCTGCCATGAGGTACTGTTGTTATACTATGTACAGGTGCTGAGACAGACGTAAACCAGCCATGAGATACTGTTGTTATACTATGTACAGGTGCTGAGACAAATGTAAACCAGCCATGAGGTATTGTTGTTATACTATGCACAGGTGCTGAGACAGATGTAAACCAGCCATGAGGTACTGTTATACTATGCACAGGTGCTGAGACAGATGTAAAGCAGCCATGAGATACTGTTGTTATACTTGGCAAAGGTGCTGAGACAGATGTAAACCAGTCATGAGGTACTGTTATACTATGTACAGGTGCTGAGACAGATGCAAACCAACCATAAGATACTGTTACACTATGCACAGGTGCTGAGATAAATGTAAGCCAGCCATGAGATACAGCTGTTGTACAATGTACATGTGCTGGGACAGATGTAAACCAGCCATGAGATACTGTTATACTTTGCACAGGTGCTGAGACAGATGTAAACCAGCCATGAGATACTGTTATACTATGTACAGGTGCTGAGACAGATGTAAACCAGCCATGAGATACTGTTATACTATGCACAGGTGCTGAGACAGATGTAAACCAGCCATGGGACACTGTTATACTATACACAGGTGCTGAGACAGATGTAAACTAGCCATGAGGTACTGCTATACTATGTACAGGTGCTGAGACAGATGTAAACCAGCCATGAGATACTGTTGTTATACTATGTACAGGTGCTGAGACAGATGTAAACCAGCTGTGAGGTACTGTTGTTGTACTATGCACAGGTTCAGAGACTGATCTAAACCAGCCATGAGGTATTGTTCTTATACTAATCACAGGTGCTGAGACAGATATGAACCAGCCATGAGGTACTGTTGTTATAGTATGCACAGGTGCTGGACAGATGTAAAGCAGCCATGATATACTGTTATAGTATGCACAGGTGCTGGACAGATGTAAAGCAGCCATGATATACTGTTGCTATATTATGTACAGGTGCTGAGACAGATGTAAACCAGTCATGAAATACTCTTGCTATACTATGTACAGGTGCTGACACAGATGTATACCAGCCATGAAATACTCTTGCTATACTATGTACAGGTGCTGACACAGATGTATACCAGCCATGAGATACTGTTATACTGTGCACAGCTGCTAAGACAGATGTAAACCAGCCATGAGATACTGTTATACTATATACATGTGCTGAGACAGATGTAAACCAGCCATGAGATACTGTTGTTATTCTATGTACAGGTGCTGAGACAGATGTAAACCAGCCATGAGACTCTATTGTTATACTATGCACAGGTGCTGAGACAGATGTATACCAGACATGAGGAACTGTTATACTATGTACAGGTGCTGAGACAGATGAAAACCAGCCATGAGATGCTGTTGTTGTTCTATGTACAGGTGGTGAGACAGATGTAAACCAGCCATGAGATACTATTGTTATACTATGCACAGGTGCTGAGACAGATGTATACCAGACATGAGGAACTGTTATACTATGTAAAGGTGCTGAGACAGATGTAAACCAGCCATGAGATACTGTTGTTATACTATGCACAGATGCTGAGATAGAAGTAAGCCAGCCTTGAGGTACTGCTGTTATATTATGTACATGTGCTGGGACAGATGTAAACCAGCCATGAGATACTTTTGTTATACTATGTACAGGTGCTGAGACAGATGTAAACCAGCCATGAGATACTGTTGTTATACTATGTACAGGTGCTGAGACAGATGTAAACCAGCCATGAGATAATGTTGTTATACTATGTTCAGGTGCTGACAACAGATGTAAAGCAGCCATGAGGTACTGTTATACTGTGTACAGATGGTAAGACAGATGTAAGCCAGCCATGAGATACTGTTGTTATACTATGTACAGGTGCTGAGACAGATGTAAACCAGCCATGAGGTACTGTTGTTATACTATGTACAGGTGCTGAGACAGATGTAAACCAGCCATGAGATACTGTTGTTATACTATGTACAGGTGCTGAGACAGATGTAAACCAGCCATGAGATACTGTTGTTGTACTATGTACAGGTGCTGAGATAGATGTAAAACAGTCATGGGATACTGTTTTTATACTATGTACAGGTGCTGAGATGGATGGTAACCAGCCATGAGATACTGTTATACTATGTACAGGTGCTGAGACAGATGTAAACCAGCCATGAGATACTGTTGTTATACTATGCAAAGGGGCTGAGCCAGATGTAAACCTGCCATGAGGTACTGTTGTTATACTATGTACAGGTGCTGAGACAGATGTAAACCAGCCATGAGATACTGTTATACTATGCACAGATGCTGAGATAGAAGTAAGCCAGCCTTGAGGTACTGCTGTTATACTATGTACATGTGCTGGGACAGATGTAAACCAGCCATGAGATACTGTTATACTATGTACAGGTGCTGAGACAGATGTAAACCAGCCATGAAATACTTTTGTTATACTATATACATGTGCTGAGACAGATGTTTACCAGCCATGAGATACTGTTTTTATACAATGTACAGATGGCGAGACAGATGTAAACCAGCCATGAAATACTGTTATACTATGCACAGGAGCTGAGACAGATGTATACCAGCCACGAGGAACTGTTATACTATGTACAGGTGCTGAGACAGATGTAAACCAGCCATGATATACTGTTACACTATGCACAGGTGCTGAGACAGATGTAAACCAGCCATGAAATACTGTTATACTAGGCACAGGTGCTGAGACAGATGTAAACCAGCATGATATACTGTGTTTATACTATGCACAGGTGCTGAGACAGATGTAAGCCAGCCATGAGGTACTGTTATAGTATGCACAGGTGCTGAGACGGATGTAAGCCAGCCATGAGGTACTGTTGTTATACTATGTACAGGTGCTGATACATATGTAAACCAGCAATGAGATACTGTTATACTATGCAAAGGGGCTGAGACAGATGTAAGCCAGCCATCAGATACTGTTATACTATGTACAGGTGCTGAGACAGATATAAACCAACCATGAGATACCTTTGTTATACTATGCACAGATGATGAGATAGATGTAAACTAGCCATGAGGTACTGTTATACTATGCAAAGTGGATGAAACAGATGTAAACCAGCCATGAGATACTGTTATACTATACACAGGTGCTGAGACAGATGTATACCAGCCATGAGGTACTGTTATACTATGCACAGGTGCTGAGACAGATGTAAATCAGGAATGATATACTCCTTTTATACTATGCACAGGTGCTGAGACAGATGTAAGTCAGCCATGATGTTCTGTTGTTATACTACGCAATGGGACTGAGACATATGTAAACCAGCCATGAGGTACTGTTGTTATACTATGCACAGGTGCTGAGACGGATGTAAGCCTGCCATGAGGTACTGTTATACTATACACAGGTGCTGAGACAGATGTATACCAGTCATGAGGTACTGTTATACAATGCACAGGTGCTGAGACAGATGTAAACCAGCCATGAGATACTGTTGTTATACTATATACAGGTGCTGATACAGATGTAAACCAGCAATGAGATACTTTTGTTATACTATGCAAAGGGGCTGAGGCAGATGTAAACCAGCCATGAGATACTGTTATACTATGTTCAGGTGCTGAGACAGATATAAACCAGCCATGAGATACAGTTGTTATACTATGCACAGGTGCTGAGATAGATGTAAACCAGCCACGAGGCACTGTTATGCTATACAAAGGGGCTGAAACAGATGTAAACCATCCATGAGATTCTGTTGTTATACTATGTACAGGTGCTGAGATGGATGTAAACCAGCATGAGGTTATGTTATACTATGCACAGGTGCTGAGACAGATGTAAACCAGGCAGGAGATACTGTTATACTATGTACAGGTGCTGAGACAGATGTAAACTAGCCATGAGGTACTGTTATACTATGTGCAGGTGCTGAGATAGATGTAAACCAGCATGAGATACTGTTATACTATGCACAGGTGCTGAGACAGATGTAAACCAGTCATGTGACACTGTTATACTATGTACATGTGATGAGACAGATGCACACCATCCATGATGTATTGTTGTTTTACTATGTACAGGTGCTGAGACAGATGTAAACCAGCTATGAGATATTGTTGTTATAGTATGTACAGGTACTGAGACAGATATAAACCAGCTTTGAGGTACTGTTGTTATACCATGTACAGTTGCTGAAACAGATGTAAACCAGCCATGAGATACTGTTATACTATTCACAGGTGCTGAGATAGATGTAAATCAGTCATGATATTCTGTTTTTATACTATATACAGGTGTTGAGACAGTTGTAAACCAGCCATGACATGTTGGTGTTATAGTATATACAGGTGCTGAGACATATGTAAACCAGCCATTAAGTATTGTTATACAATGTACAGGTGCTGAGACAGATGTAAACCAGCTATGAGATTCTGTTATACTGTGTACAGGTGCTGAGACAGATGTAAACCAGCCTTGAGATACTTTGGTTTTACTATGCACAGGTGCTTCAACAGATGTAAACTAGACATGAGGTACTGTTATACTATGCATAGGTGCTGAGACAGATGTAAACCCACCATGTGGTACTGTTATATTATGCACAGGTGCTGAGACAGATGTAAACCAGCCATGAGATACGGTTATACTATGCATAGGTGCTGAGACAGATGTAAACCCACCATGTGGTACTGTTATATTATGCACAGGTGATGAGACAGATGTAAGCCATCCATGAGATACTGTTATACTATGCACATGTTAGTGTCTGAAATACTCATGTGGTCAGGAAATGAATAACAGCCATCACTGCCAGCTTTATGATCAATATATATATATATATATATATATATATATATATATAGTTATGCAATTTATCCATGAAGGGCATGTTGCTATTCTGGAAGACATGTTGATGCTGTCTTGGTACACAAACTGGTTATCTATTGAATGAGTTACGTATGGCGTTATTAAAGTCCAGTGTTGCACCACCATGGCTTGTATGCCATCCTAGAAACTGTATCTGCTAGGACTCACCTGGCCTTTGTGCCATCCCAACAATGTGTGTGCTATGACTCCCATGGATTGCATCTACTCAAACTATCATGGTGTGTACATAATGCCACAGTATGTATCTGCTACAACTATCCTGGCCTGTGTGCCATCCTACAGAATGTTTCTGCTAGGACCCCTGTCCTGTGTGCCATCCCATGCAATGTGTTTGCTACGACTCCCATGGATTGCATCTGCTCAGATTATCCTGGTGTGTACATAATGCTACAGTATGTATCTGCTAGGACTACAATGACCTGTATATGCTGTCATCATATGTATATGCTAGTCTATTACATTTTTCTAAGCTATGTCATCATCATGCACCAAAGCCTACTATTTGCAATGTTATTTATAGTGTGTCAGTCCATCCCTGCACATTGCTGAGCTGTAGTTGTACACCACAGTGTAGAGCTCTCCTCTCACTCTATATAGTTCTAACGTGTCAAACACTGTCCACTGGTGCTGACCCTACCTGAGTGTAATCGTGCATGTCTTGCTGTCACAAAAGTGCACTGCAGTGCTTTCTGAATATGGATTATACAATAAACTGCATCACAAAATAAATGTAGAGACTCTGTCCACCATTAACAGTCTGGAATGATGTGTCCCTGGCCCCAGCATACCACTAAAGGTAAAACGTCTGACATATTCTCTGTTCTTGTGTCTTTCAAAGAGAATTTCTATTTATTTGAAAGTTATTTCTGCTCAGCTGTATTATCTGTGTATTATCCAGTGATGTAGCAGTTCAGTTAATAAGCATGTACGCAAACAATATATTTCCGATCTGTTGAACAGCATGACTTCTCTCTGTATTTGTTCAGTCTGTGCTGAAATATAATGACATAATTATAGAAGCTAAACGGCTTAGGACACCAGTATATGGCTACATTTAAGGTTCTTTCAATCTCTAATTTAAAGCCTGTCAAAATAGCTCACAGCACATTTTACATTTTTTCTCATACAATTCCTGTGGTTGTCATCAGAGTCTGCTTGTAGGCATTATTTGTATATGACCTAGCATTAAAATAATATTCAGTAAAAGTGCAGTATGACCACTGTTTCCTGCAGAATGGATTTTTCTATCAAAGCTGCGTAATAGTTTACGTTGTGACATTTTGAGCCTAGTGAGATTTCAGATATTAGAGACAGCCAAATAATCTTTGCCATTTGGTTTTAGTGACATTATCACAAAGCTGGTCTGTGTCTAGCTAGCCCGCTTAAAGTAATAGTCAACAAGTTCCATGCTATAAATAATACCCTTTGCCATTATTTGATTTTATTTAACCTTTCCTTGCAGAATCATATAAAATGAAACTGTTGTATTTACCTTCTTTCCTCTAAGGAATGCTCTTTCAAAAAGTTATGCTTTCAGGACACAAGTATCACCTTGTCTTAGGCTGTGTTTTATCATTTTTCAGATGTTCAGTCATCTCTGTGTTTCTTTTTTAAAGTAACAGCTCTGAATGCATTTGTATTACATTGAATTACTTTAGCTGGATCTTATAAGGAAGGTCTAAATAAGGTACTCTGATTTTCAGTATGAAACTGATTTTGTTTATAAAGGCAGTTCTTATCAGCTAATTTCTCTTCCTAACCTCAAATGAGGGCATGAAATAGGCGCAGAGGTTTCGTATAACACACCTTCAACCTGCAGTCATTGCAAATAGGAACAAAGGACCTTGAAAAAGTCATACATCCAAAAATCTGGGTATATAATTAGCTTAAAATTTGAATATCAAATATTACTTAACTCTTCCCTCTTCCAGTAGGAATATAGGCTACTACTCAGAAAAAATATGTAAATCAGAGTGACAAAAATGATGGAAAAATATAAGTACATTATCATAGAGACAGTGTAAAATGTGTACATTTTAATAGACTGCATTGCAAACTGCTACCATACAAGGTCATTCCTTTTTGATTCTGAAAAAGGGAGATGTAAGAGTGTGTGTCCTCTTTTTTTAAACTGTTAGTGCCGTTGGTATATTGGCCATGCAGTATGGTTTTCTGTATTTAGAAAGCTTTAAGAATAATGTGTGATGAGGGAAGAGATCCAGAAAATTGTGGGAAGGAGCAATTCAAGCCTAAAATATGAATGTTTCCAAAAATAAGTACTTTTTGTGCAGAGGCAAATTAGGCCTGAAAATATTAACATCCCTCCAAAATAGGAACAGCTGAGAGGTCTGCAATGGAGGCCAGTCTGACAAGTCAGTTTTTAAATGAATGTTTGTAACAGTAATCCATCACACCTTCACCTTTCTCTTTTAAAATGACTTATTTTTGATATTTAATTTTTCTTTGTTAAATTGCATATATTTTTTTATTGCAGGAAATGATCAAGGATTGCATTTTTACATACTTCTGTGTTTGCCTCCTCCTTTACTAATGTAGTAAACTCTTGGTGTTATATACAGGCAAACAGGTTAATGAAATTCCTGTTTAAAAACTACTATTTAAGGTGTATTCTTCATAATCATATCATTATCAGCCTAGCTGGTTAAGAATGCAAGTTTCATCATGTTTGAATTTCTTCTCCCCACCCTCTCTGTCACTATCTTCTCTCTTAAATATACTTATTTTTTCCCTCTCAATTTCTTTTACTATTACATGCAGAAACACAGCAATCTGCACAAACCACACTGCCGTGGCCTGTCATCCCTCCTAAGGTGGCAGCTGCAGTGCTACCACCACCACCATCACCAGAGGCACTCAGCACATCTGGGTCCCAGCCTGCCACAGTCATTTGCACACCTCTTGTACAACCTGCACCACCTGCTTTGGGCAGCCCTTCATTGCACGGTTGGAGAATTGTACCCACCAGTAGCGATTCAAATGGAGGTGACATATTTGTTAGTAATCAGGAGCTGGCAGCGCTTGTGGAGGAGATAATATTTATTTATTTAGATTTGTTGACTGGGAAAGTCTGACTAGGTCCAGAGGTACCCTTTTTTTAGCAGAGGCCCTGGGAGAAAAACTCCAAAAGAATTTACACAGAATAATTACAATAACATTAGCACAGAAAAAAATATAATAACATTAAGATATACAAACATGGGTCTACTTCACTTGACCTAAAACTCATTTGACTGACACTCATTTGACCGACACCCAACTGACCTAAATTTCATTTGACTGACAACTCATTTGACTGACTCTCATTTCACCAACAGCTTACAATGCTGAATTTCAACATACTAAATCTTAAACCATAGACAAGCACACTTAGTACAAAAATAACTAACCCTTTCCAGAACTTAAAAACTACTTACTAACCTTCTTAACAGAAATGGGACAATGTACAACCAAACTAAGTGGGGGGCTGTGCCCCCCCCCACTTATATATACTAACTCCAGGATCGCACTACAGTGGGGAAAAGGGCATATACCCTGTACTTGCTTTACAGTACACTACATGCTGCCACTACTGCTGGGAATGAACATAACACTCGTCAAATTACTTTAGATAATTCCCATAAAAATGTAAATAGAAAAACCCACATTTAGAAACCCTACAACACTACTTTATACATGACTATCAGAATTCTAACAGTCAGCACTATAAGTTACAGTAATTCTTTTTATCACAAGCAAGTCACAGCTGAAGGAAAACCCACATGTCTTAAATGTCGGTGAAATGGGAGTCAGTCAAATGAGTTTTAGGTCAAATGAAATTTAGGTCAGTTGGGTGTCGGTCAAATGGGTGTCAATCAAATAAGTTTTAGGGCAAGTGAAGTAGACCCACAAATGTACAGGTAAAGGAATATAGACATTATTCAGAAACGTAAACATAAACCACGACTGAATATATTTTAAAATGCCTTAAATATATATATATATATATATATATATATATATATATATATATATATATATATATATATGAATTATACTAATTTACTTCTGCATATAATATTAGCAAGATAAGGAAAACGTGGGTGATAGAGAGAGTAGAGTTTATTTGTATGATAGGAAGAGAGGATTAAAAGGTGGGAGGGAAATGAGGGAGCTAAAAGCTGGCACTGAGAGGGTAGAGAAAAAGTGAAATAAGAAATGCAGTTTAACAGAGGAAGTTTTCAGTAGAAAGTGAAGTTAAGTAGGGCTCTTGGCCAGGCTGAGAGCAAGATCAGTTTCCAGATTCAGTAAAAAGTTCCTTTAGCCTGTGTTTGAAGACTGGAAGGACTGGGTTAGTTCTGATGTTTATAAGTAAGGAACTCCATACTTTAGTTACTGAGTGTGAGTACAGGCTGTGACTTGTTGTTTTAGTAGATCTGTGAACAGCCAGAAGCAGGAAGTTGCATGCCCATATCAGCTGTATGGAAAACATACTCCATCAACACATTGAGTCATGTTCCTTACCAGAGCTGACTCCACCTACTGAACCAGGACACAGTGGTGGCACCACATTCCTGCCATTGCTCCAACTCCACCTACTGAACCACAACCCAGGCATGGCATCATGTTCCTGTCCATCCCCAACTCCACCTACTGAACCAAGACCCTCTGGTAGCAACAAATTCCTGCCCAGCGCTGACTCCACATACTGAACCAGGACCCAGTGGTGGCACTACATTCCTGCCCAGCACATTCTCCACCTACTGAACCAGGACCCAGTGGTGGCACCACATTCCTGCCCAGCACCAACTCCACCTACTGAACCAGGACCCAGTGGTGGCATCATGTTCCTGCCCAGTACTGACTCTGCCTACTGAATGAGGACCCAGTGGTGGCATCAAATTCCTGCCCAGCACCGACTCCACCTACTGAACCAGGACCCAGTGGTGACATCATGTTCCTGCCCAGCACCGACTCCACCTACTGAACCAGGACCTAGTGGTGGCACCACATTCCTACCCAGCACTGACTCCACCTACTGAGCCAGGACCCAGTGATGGCATCAAATTCCTGCCCAGCACCGACTCCACTGACTCCACCTACTGAACCAGAACTGAGTGGTGGCACCACATTCCTGCCCAGCACTGAATCCACCTGCAGAACCAGGACCCAGTGGTGGCATCATGTTTCTGCCCAGCTGTGATATAGGGAAATATTGCCAGCCCGGCTATCTGGAATTTTGTAAATAATTCTATGGCATTTGTGAATATTGATATGATTTATACAGAATTGTATATTATGTACTGAGCCAAAATGTAGCCACAGCTTGCCCTGCTAACTTAGAACAGAAATGCATACAAACTATATACCTGTGCAAATGTTTTAACAGTAGAAAATAGAACATAAAAGGGTTAACTTGCAAAACTTCAAGAAAATAAGTTGAAATTAAAGTGCTTTACAGTTGTGCTGTAAAAGTTCTTCTCAGTTTCACTGCAGCAAACAATGTTGAGAGCTAGACGTTTTTGTATTGTCTTGAAAGAGAAGTAATACCTAGGTTTAAAATGTAAAAGTGTTGTATTATTTTACAACTTCCAAGATCTGCAAACATCTGAGAGATATGTATTTTTCACACCAAGATGTTAAATTCTGTTAGTTTCTGTTTTAGCTTGGGAAATGAAGTCAGGTGACAAAAAGTGATGTCATCTAAGTTAACCCAGCAGTAATATATGATATCAATTTTAGAACTCTCTGAGAGAGAGAGAGACTGTGAATTTTGTATTTGTATGCAAAATGTGTATATATTTGTAGTAAATCAAACCAGAACTTGAATACTCTGCTCTCCCACATCCTGTAACAAACCTATCACTTTGCAGGGACATACATCCCAACCCAGGTCCCATCTCTTCTCCCATGCAACCCCCCAACTCCTATAAATCAATAAACTTCACCACACTTAACTTACAAAGTATCAGAAATGAAATACCAGACTTCCATGCAGGGATAGCCGACAACAAATTTGATATTATTGCCGCAACTGAAATGTGGCTAAAACCCTACATTAAGGAGACAGAATTCCTACCCCCAGGTTTCACCTTTCTTAGTGCTAACAGACTCCAAAAAAGGTGGAGGCATCTCTCTAATATATCCCACAACTTTCACTATTGTCCCATGTAAAAAACCCATCCCATAGTTCTCCACAGCCAAACTTCTAGTCTCTTTCCTTAAAATGAATAATTGCAAAAACCTCTGTGTGATAGTCATTTATATTCCCTCATGCAATAACATCCCAATTCTTGAGGAGATCCTTGCCTGGCCATCTACTCTCATAAGAAATGAGACTTTCATACTGGGAGACATAAATAACAATTGGCTAGACATATTCCCACAACACACTAGCAGCAATATTAATCTATATATGTTCACCCAGAAAATTGATACCATAACCAGGCCTAATAAAAATAATACTAATGGTTCAATCATAGACTGGATTTTAGTGTCCGACCCAGAGAAGATCACATCCGCTGGTACACTCTCCAATAGTATAAGTGACCACTCACTGGCCTCTATACAATGTGAATGTACCACAACAATGAACAAACATCAGTACAGGGTTACCAGAGATGAATCCCAGTTCTTTCCATTTAGCTTTAACCAAAGGTTGCTTAGCATCAACTGGAATGTTTTAAAATCACGTCCCCTTGATGAGGCAGTTGAGTTCTTCAAATCAACCTTCCTCAGCATTCTAAACAATCTCACTCCCCTTAGACAAAAGAGTACAGTCAAACCATCAAGTTGGCTAACAAGGTCCACTAAGGATCTCATGAAACAGTGGGACAAATCATGGAAAGTCTGGCAGAAAAACAAAAACCCATCTGACCTCACCGAATACAAACTGCTCCAAAACCAGGTTAAGTGCCTTGTACTACAAAACAAAAAAGAATACTACCTTACCCTACAAAATCAACACAAGCAAAACCCAAAGAAATTCTGAAGCTCTCTTAACTATTTATTAAACCTAGGCTCAAGCAATAATCCTTGCCCAGACCCAAATAAAACACCCATTGAAATTGCCACAAACTTCAACTCTTATTTCATATGTACTATAGCCAGTCGAACTGCTACCTTTCCCAAGACCAGTTGTCCTCCACAGACCTTTCCACAGCTAACACCTGTACACACCCATCCCCATCTTTACTCTATCAGCCATTCCCACTTCAACTATTAAAAAATGCTTCTAAAACTCAAACCATGCCCTAATGCCCCTTACAATATACCCACCAAACACCTACAAATCTCAGCCAGCTCAGGCACTTACCCTATCAGCATACTTCTCAACAGATCTATCCAAGAATTCTATATGCCCATCATCTGGAAAAAAGCTCATATCCTCCCTCTACACAAAGGGGGCCCCAACATAGACACCAACTTCCGCCTCATTGTTATACTATCACCCATCTCTAAAATTCTGGAAAAATGTATTCATTCTCAACTTCTTCACCATCTGACTCACAACCACATCCTCTCCCCATCCAACACGGATTTAGGCCAGGACATAGCATCACCACTGCTCTAATATCCTTCTTGGACACTGTCAACTGAGCCCGCGATGCTGGTAAAACCATCTCTTCACTACTTATTGATCTTTCTAAAGCTTTCAATACTATATCCCATTATCTCCTAACAAAACTTTCAGACATTACTACCTCACCTCAAACTCTAAGTTGGTTCTCTAATTACCTCACTAACAGGCAACAGTCAACTAAATGGCAAAACTCTTACTCCCCTTTCCTAAACACCACCACTGGTGTTTCTCAAGGCTCCATTTTAGGCCCACTTCTGTTTAGCATATTTATCAATAATTTGCACACTGCACTCTCTCAAGGCTCAGTCATCCAGTATGCAGATGACTCCGCTATCATCTGCACTGCAAATAACTCATCAGAACTACATCAGGTCACCCAAAATGCCCTTACCTCCACTGAAATTTGGATGTCTAATAATCATCTTGCTTTTAACCCCAACAAAAGCAAACTAGTAATCTTTGCCCCAAAAATGTTACACCCCTACAAAAATAGAACTTCACCATTCAATCCCTAAATGGTGCTACCATTGACATTGTACCTAGCACAAAACTCCTAGGTGTCATAAACAAAAACCTTACATTCGACCTGCACATCCAGTCCAATGTCAAAAAAAATATCAAAAGATTGGTACTCTCTACCAACACAAGCATCTACTAAGTGCATCAGCACAACTTTCCCTTGCCTCTTCTTTTCTATTGCCCTCTCTTTTATATGGTTCCCCCTCCTCACCATCATTCAGTCCTCTCTAAAGTCCAAACTAGACTCATGTTACAACAAAATTGCTAAGTTCATAACTAATGCCACCTACTCATCCCAACATTGCTTATTATGCAACCTAAAACAGCTTGAACACCCCAATTATCTTGCCTTTATCTAACTAATCACAGCTCATAAACTCATTCATAATCCATCTATGTATCCTGGTCTGTCTACTATACTTACTATATACCATCCTAACAGACCAATCCGATCCAACAACCAACTGTTTGTAAATGTAGAAAAACACAAACTCTCAGCTGGCCAGATGTTTTACTCTTTTACCATCACAAAGCTCTGGAATGCCCTCCTCCCAACACTCAGATCCACCTGCTCAGTTACCCTCTTCAAGACATCTCTTAAACAACACCTCTCCTCATCTTGGCTGTGCACATCCTAACTCTACATCTCATGTAACCTAACTTCAACCATCACAACTAACCACCACACCACTACTCTGGAATCATCCCATCTTGTCCACTTCCCTCTTCTACTACCCCCATTGTCCCACCATTGATCCCTACTGTCTACTTCCCTTTCTCCTTACTCCCTATAGACGTATTATTGAACCAGGCAAGACATTCAGCTACTCTGACATCATACCTTTATATCACATCACAACTTATATTTGCAACAATATCCACTGACTCTGCAACAGTACTCATATAGTTTTTGCTCAACTATTATACCTCCTAAATGTTCATAGGTTAGTACCTAGACTCCAATTAATTCCTATATCTACTCTGTATCCACTGCATGAAGTGTCCTATTTAAATTTTACTTGCTGAAAAATACTCATAAGGAATGTTCTCATGTATATACTCTGTACTGCTTGTATACTACATTGAAATGTATATGTTCTCATGTATATAATCTGTATTGCTTCTATACTATCTTTGATTTAGAATGATTACTTATGTACTTTTTCATTAACTGTATAAGCTGCCAATTATATACACAAAATGTCTCTTTTAATGTAAATTATGTATGTATGTGAAATATCTTGTATGTGGAGCTTTTATCCTTGGAACTCCGCTGAAAATGGGCACTTCTGATCCAGCTGGACCATCCCGGTAAACAAATGCAAATACATAAATAAAATAAATAAATATTTTGTCTTATACCTAGCAAGAACATCCACTCATCATTACCATTTGCACTTGCCTTGCTCTGTAAGTAAGATTTAGGGCATAGTATCTCTTAGATATAGATAGGAATATAGTAGAGATTAGTTTAGATGTTTTCTGCATTTATTTGAGACTATCCTGCAATGTTGTTTTACAGATATTTCCTGTGATATTGAACTCTGAAGTTACTGTGTCGATTGACTGAGTATTGTCTTGTTCTTTTATTATTAAATATATTTAAACCTAGCTTTGTGAATGATATTTGTGAGACATAGTTAAGCTCTTGGAGTACTTGCATATCTATTTGGTGACACTCTACAGGCCACTCTAATAGCCTTGCTTTGTCAGACTACCATTTGGATTAATAGTAACATTACACAGTAGGATTGGACACCCTTTGTAAGGGCATATAGTAGCTGATAAGGGTGGCTGGTGGCAGCTGGAGCTACCTCAGTAGTAGGGTATGCTACCAGATACCCTGAGGTGGTGCCTCAGTCCTCCATTGAGGCAGGAAAGGTGGCAAAGGCTTTGTTAGGGATTTTCAGCAGGATAGGCTTCCTAAAAGAAATACTGATTGACAGAAGTGCCAATTTCATGTCAGACCTGCTGGCTTGTCTGTCGAAGCACTGTGGGGTGAAGCACCTAAAGACCATTCCCTACCATCCCCAGACTAATGGTCTTGTTGAGAGGTTTAACTCTACCCGCAGGTCCATGCTACAGGCATTTGCAGACCACTTTAAGAGGGAATGAGACATATTTGCCCCATCTGGTGTTTGCCTACAGAGAGGTGCCCCAGGAATCCAGAGGTTTTTCACCCTTTGAGTTGCTGTATGGGCATAGGTTGAGGGGACCTCTAGATTTGATTCAAGATGAGTGGGAGGGTGAGTATGAATCTCACAAGGAGTCGGTTGTGGCATATGTCCTAAACCTCAGGACAAGGGTCAGGGAACTTATGTGCTTGGCCTAGGATAACCTGGCAGAAGCCCAACAACAGAAAAATGTCTGCTATGGCAGGAATGCTCGAGCTAGAGAGTATGGTGTAGAGCAGCAGGTAATGGTTCTCATTCCTGTCAGACACAACAAGCTGCAGGCAGCTTGGGAGAGACCCTACAAAGTGCTAAAGAAGGTCAGCGATGTTAACTACATGGTAGAAGTGCTAGACAGGAAGCAGGGGCACAAATTGTACCATGTTAACATAATGAAATCTTACCATGATAGGGAGAACCTTGTTCTGAGTATTTGCAGTGGATGGCAGGAGGAGTTTGAGCAGGATCTGGTGACTGATTTCCTCAGTGAGGCTCAGATTGACACCTCAGTGGAAGGGGTAGCAATGTCCCAGCAACTATCCCCTACTCAGGTTCAAGAAATCCAAGCAGTGTTACAGGTGTTTGGGGGCATATTCACTGGGAAACCAGGGTGCACCCACCTGGTGCAACACCATGTGGATACAGGACCCCAAAGGCTTATTAAGCAGGCTGCTTATAGGGTGCCTAAGAGTCAAACAGACTCTGAGGCAGGAGTTACAGGAAATGTTGAAACTAGGGGTAATTCAGGAGTCCAGCAGTCCCTGGCCTCTCCAGTGGTGCTGGTACCAAAGAAAGATGACAGCACCAGGTTCTGTGTGGACTACAGGAAATTAAATAGTCACACAGAGTCAGATGCTTATCCATACCTAGGACAGATGAAGCCCTAGAGCATCTGGGTGGGGCGAAGTATCTTACCACCACTGATCTTACCAAGGGTTACTGGCAGGTACCCTTGACACCCAGTGCTAGAGAGAGGTTAGCCTTTGTGAATCCTTTTGGCTTGTATGAGTCCACAAAGATGCCCTTTGGGATTCAAATGCCCCAGCAACTTTCCAGAGGCTGGTAGAACATATCCTAGCAGGAACAGGAGATTTTTCTCTTGCTTACCTAGATGATATTGCCATCTACAACCATTCCTGTCAGAAGCACCTTCAGCATGTCAGGGAGGTGCTGGTCAGACCACAGAGGGCAGGATTGACCATTAAGCACAGCAAATATCGGGTATGTATGGCAGAGGTCTCCTACCTGGGACATAGAGTGGGGAGTGGTAAGATCAGACCAGAACCTGCCAAAGTGGAAGCCATTCAGGCATGGCCTGCCCCTGTTACCAAAAAACAGGTGAGGTCATTGTTAGGGACAGTGGGGTACTAGAGAAAGTTTGTCCCCAATTATAGTACCATAGTTGCTCCCCTCACAAACCTGACAAGGAAAAACAAGCCAGATAAGGTAGTGTGGACCCCAGCATGTGAGATGGCATTCCAGAAGCTTAAAGGAGTTTTGGGAGGAACCCCTGTGTTAGCGAGTCCAGATTACAGCAAATAATTTGTTGTGCAGGTGGATGCTTCAAACCGTGGGGTGGGGGCTGTACTTAACCAGGTTTCCTCAGATGGAGAAAAGCACCCAGTGGTATATCTCAGTCATAGGCTCCAACCCAGGAAGGAATGCTATGCAGCTGTAGAAAAGGAATGCCTAACCATAGTGTGGGCACTGCAGAAACTCCAGCCTTCTCTGTATGGAAGGAAATTCACTGTAGCTACAGACCAGAATCCCTTAACATGGCTACATCGAGCCAGCCAGCAAAATTCCAAGTTACTAAGGTGGAGTCTAGGGTTGCAAGCATATGAGACGACAGTGCAGCACCACAGTGGGGTTAGCAATGGCACTGCAGATGGAGTCCCAAGACAGGGACAGGGGTAAGGTATTCTCATATAAGCTCAACCCTCTCAAGCAATGTTTCTCAAGGGTCACTTGAAAAACTAGCTTGAGTTTTCGGGTGGGGGTGGGATAGAGGTAAATATTGCCAGCCCAGCTATCTGGAATTTTGTAAATATTCTATGTCATTTGTGAATATTGATATGATTTATACAAAACTGTATGCTATGTACTGAGTTAAAATGTAACCACAGCATGCCCTGCTGACTTAGAACAGAAATGTATATAAACTATATACTTGTGCAAATGCATGTTTTAACAGTAGAAAACTGGAACATAAAAGGTTTAACTTGCAAAACTTCAAGAAAATAAGCTGAAATTAAACTGCTTTATGGCTGTGCTATAAAAGTTTTCACTCAGTTTCAGTGTAACAGACACAATGTTGAGAGCTAGAAGGTTTTGTATTGTCTTGAAAGAGAAGTAATAACTAGGTTTAAAATGTAAAAGTGTTTTATTGTTTTACAACTTCCAAGATCTGCAAACCTCTGAGAGATATGTATTTTTCACACAGAGATGTTAAGTACTGTTAGTTTCTGCTTGAGCCTGGGAACCAAAGTTAGGTGACAAATAGTGATGTCATTCAAGCTAACCTAAGCTAATTAAATAATTAATATTTGATATTAATTTAAGAACTCTCTGAGAGATAGACTGTGCATTTTGTATTTTGTCTTGGACCTAGCAAGAACATCCACTCATCATCTGCCCTTGTCTTGCTCTGTAAGTAAGATTTAGGGCATAGTATCTGCTAGATATAGATAGGAATATAGTAAAGATTAGTTAGATGTTTTCTGTGTTTATTTGAGATTGTCCTGCAATGTTGTTTTAAAATATTTCTTGTGATTTTTAACTCTGAAGTTACTGTGCTGATTGACAGAGTATTGTCTTGTTTTTTTATTATTTATTATTAAATAAATTTAAACCCACCTTTGTGGCTGATATTTGGGAGACATATTTAAGCTCTTAGTGAACTTGCACATCTATTTGGTGACACTCTACAGGACACTCCAATAGCCTTGCTTGGTCAGACTACAATTTGGATTAATAGTAGCATTACACAGTAGGAGTGGACACCCTTTGTAAGGGCCTTACAGTAGCTGATAAGGATGGCTGGTGGCAGCTGGAACTACCTTATAATCTGGGCAAAAGGGGGCATAGCTACTAACCCTGTGCCAACCTTCCCCAGGTGTGTGTGTGTGTGTGTGTGTGTGTGTGTGTGTGTGTGTGTGTGTGTGTGTGTGTGTGTGTGTGTGTGTGTGTATAAATCAAACCTCAGAGTGTGTGTGTGTCAGCTACTTGGGCAGGGACACAAAGCACTGGATGAACAGAGAGGGTGCTGGAGGTTTTGGGTTGCTCACTCAGCTGAGATCTCAACCCTATAGCTGTGCCAATGGGGAGTCTTATTGAGGATCTGGAGAAAGAGGGAGAAACCAACCCCAGACTGACAGTGTTCTCTTTGTGCTCTTAAGAGAAATTGCACTTTACTGTATGTGTACTTTTCATCCTCCCAGTGTGTACATCCCCTAGCTGTTGCCAGTGGTGAGTATTGAGACTCCTTGATTACTGGGCTAGTGCAGGGGCATCACACCAGCACTGACTCCACCTACTGAACGAGGAGCCAGTGGTGGCATCACATTCCTGCCCAGCACCAACTCTACCTACTGAACATGGACCAGGTGATGGCGTCACATTCCTGCCCAGAGCTGCCAACACCTACTCAACCAGGACCCAGTGGTGGCATCACATTTCTGCCCAGCACCAACTCTACCTACTGAACATGCACCAGGTGTTGGCATCACATTCCTGCCCAGAGCTGACAACATCTACTCAACCAGGGCCCAGTGGTGGCATCACGCTCCTGCGCAGCACCAACTCCACCTACTGAACCAGGACCCAGTGGTGGCATCATATTCCTGCCCAGAACTGAAAACACCTACTGAGCCAGGACCCAGTGGTGGCATCACTTTCCTGCCCAGTGATGACTTCACCTACTTAACCAGGACCTAGTGGTGGCAGTACCAAAGGAGATGAGTAATCTCCCATTGAGTCAAAGCTGTTAAACACTACATATAAAAACACCCAATCCTATCCCCCCCTGGTGTTCCCCTCCCTTTTGTGTCCATGCCCACCCCTGTTGGTTTTATAATCCTCCCCTCACCATCCTCCTGTTTGTTTGATGTCTCCTTCACCATTATGTTGCCCTTCCTTCATTATGTTACCCTAAACTCCATCAGTCATGTCTGTGTTTATCTGCATCTCTGCTACCTAATCACCACACTTTACCTACCTCTTACGTCCCTGACTTCCTCCCCCAACTTTCCCTTCTTTTATTAAAAAAAGGCACATATCCCACAAAAAAGAAGATGTCTCTCACCCATATCTGTCAACTTTTCATGTATTTGAAGAATGCCCATATGATTAGAATACATTTTTGGGTATGCTTCTCATAATATTTGTAATTTTCAGGCAAATCAAGTGAGGACTGAAGTCATTACATGTTGGCACACATTTGTTTCTCAGTCTTCATCTCCTTCAGAAAAAGCATGATAATGTGAAACCTGTTATTTTACCCAGTATCCATATGTAAAGGAGCAAAATATGTAAAATCTGTACCTTATTTTGGGCCTTTGTACCACCATCAGTTTTGAATTTGTCCAGGGGGTTACTTCACTCCTAATTGTGGCATCCTTTTAATGAAACATTAAACTGAGGCCCAGTCTTCCTGATTTGGTGGTAGCTCAAGTGGATGTAAAAGATCCAAAGGCACTTGTCAGGAAGAGCATGGAAAGTTTCCTGGATCCCTGGCCAAATTCCCCTAGTCAGTATGAATATTACATTCAGTCTCCCAAGAAATGAGGCCATTGGCCTAGTGAGACTAAGCCTGTCAACAAAGTGTAAATAAAATATAAAATCTAAGTATGCATATTATCTTGCAAATAGATGGACCTATAGATGGAGAGACAGACTTATAGATAGACGGACATGTGGGTGTGTGTGTGTGTGTGTGTGTGTGTGTGTGTGTGTGTGTGTGTGTGTGTGTGTGTGTGTGTGTGTGTGTGTGTGTGTGTGTGTGTGTGTGTGTGTGTGTGTGTGTGTGTGTGTGTGTGTGTGTGTGTTAATTATGACTAGCTTTGTGGTTAGAGAGCTCTACCATCTAATGAGTGGTAATTGCAGTAACAAAATCGTATTGCTCACAACTTCACAAACGCACAAATCCCATGAATGTCCTTACATTTATCAACTCTAGTGTAAGAACTCAGCTGACTGAGTCATCCTTTACCCTTGCAAGGTGTTTATTTTATCCTCACAGTTATTCAACTGTGGATTTGGCATATATAAGCAAAGCGGGTGTGGGTGGGTGTAAGACACTTGTCCCCCATGCAAATAATTCTTTTCAAGTACTGTCACTGATAGTTTTTGTGTATTTGTTTTTTGACAAGTTTGTATTTTTCAGCTTACAGTCAGTAGGAGATTTACTTCAGGTTTTCTTAGGGGACCTCGCATTTTATAAACCTTTGGAACTCTTTCCCTAGGGCTTCAGAGAAAATTAGATCTTACAGTTGGACTTTTCCAGTCAACAAATGCAAATAAATATATTATTGCAATTCCCTTAAGGTGAAAGACATAAATGTAAAGCAAAATAACCAAAATATGACAGTTGCTTTAATTTATTTTACAATATGTAGTCTTCTTCAAAAACAGAATGAACTATATTTCTACATTCTCAAATAGCCTTTAAAAATGTCAAATATTAAAAATTAGAGTAACAAAACAAGTTAACAATCTTTGAAAAAAGGCAGCCATTTATATTAAACTTATTCACATATTTACAAATGTATATCAGAAATACTCAGGACTTCTAAATGTTGAAATGCATTTAATACTAAGATTTTCTATTTCAGAAAAAGTCTACAAATATTTGGAAGGTAGACAAATGCACTAAAATAACATATTTTCCTCCACTCTTCTGTGTGATTTTATTTTTTGTTTTATAGGTTCATAGGTTCATAGGAAGTTACTAGGCTATTGACCCAAGGGTCTTTACAACCCTAGCTGTTAAATCCCAATATAATACTAGATGAGAGATATCGTCTATGCCCAAGGTTTTTCTAACATGGACTACCTATGTCCAGGAGAAAACCGGGTCCCTATTAGATCGACGAAAAATCTAAATCTCGAACTGCTTAGAAGTAGAAAATGCCGTTCTTCGTAATCACTATTATGAGATCGCAGTACAGTGAAGATTGGAAAATTTGCCCTTTCCTCACTGTAGAGCAATCTTGGAGTTAGAATATATATTTAGTGGGGGGTGTGGGGGCACAATATCGATTTTGATTTCCTGCATTTCCGCTCATATGAGCATTCAAGATTTTGAAATTTCGTGTATATAATATAGACCTGAGAAACCAGGGCAATTCCCAGCAGAAATGTATTGGCTCCCATCCAGTCATCCAGGTTGTGCTTAAACTGGGTAATGGAGTTGCTCTTCTTGATATGGATTGGAAGCATATTCCAGAGGAGTGGCAACCTCTAAGAGATGTAACTGTCTCTCCAGCAGGTCCTGTTTATGTCACAGGCTAGATTGAGGTCCTTGGAATAGGTGACTTTTGTCCCATTTGACTTACAGATGTCCAGCATTTCCATTAGATTTAGGTCAGAGATAGCCCTGTAAACCAGACTTAAGCTGCCTTTCAGTAGTCTATACACAACTGAGTACAGTGGCTGTGACTTCAGTCTGTCCATATAAGACATGTGCTGGAGACCCTGAACTTTCTTAGTTAGAAATCTCTGAAGTCTCTTAAGTTGCTGCAGGTGTCTGGTATGGTACATACCAAAGGGAGCATTATATTCAATAATAGGCCTGATGAGAGATGAGTACAGGGGAGTTATAACCTCTTTTGCTCTTGAGGCGATACCTTTACTAATAAGTGAGTGACATAGAATGCCATACTCACCACAGTAGACATATGATGGTCAAAGTTGAGGTTACATTCAACTTGTGTTCCTAGGTCTGTCACTACTGAATTGGTACTTAGGGTATTATTGTTTATTTTATAATCAGCAGGGACATTGTTTTTACAGAAGGGAATGATGATACATTTTTTTAGCATTTAGTTTAAGACCATGACTTTAGCACCAATCATTGGTCTGTGTAAGCCCCTTTTGAAGTATGCTGACACGTCTCTAGAGCATTCAATGATAGCAACAAATCTGCAGTCATCTGCAAACTTGGTTAGCCATTGTCCCCCCATTTTGGCCTGGACTTCTGAGAAGTATATGCCAAACAAGAGGGGGCCCAGCACTGACCCTTGTGGGACCCCACTGGTGACATGTCTGCTGGTACAGGTAAAGTCTCCCACTTTGACTAAATGTCGATCTGTGAGCCAATTTGCAACCCACCTGACAACATAGATGTTGATATTCAACTGGGTTAGTTTTTTAATGATGTCCGAATGTGAAGTAGTATCGAAGGCCTTGGCCAAGTCAAGATAGGATGTGTGCGTGTCTTTGCCCTTGTCTATGGCTTTGGTTACACTCTCGAAGACGTCCACCATGTATAACCAGGTATGATGTGCCCTTAACAAAACTGAACTGGGATAGATCAAGGGTTTGGAGGTCACCTATATCCTTATTTTTGATGTCCGTGATGATTCGTTCCATTGCTTTACAGATGAGGCTAGTTAAACTTATGTGTTTATAGTTACCAGGGTATGTTGCTGAGATGCCCTTGTGTAGGGGGATAACAGTGCTGTTTTCCATTCAATGGGGATAAAGCCATACTCAGGCTATGGTTCAATAGAGTACCTAATGGAGTAGCTAGCTCTTGTTTTAGAACATTAAGAATGCAGCCCAGAATGCCATCTGGTCCCATGGAGGCTGTGTACTTAGCCGTGGAGAGAGCATGGATGACCTGCTCTTTGGAGATGCAGGGAGGAGGAGATGATGAAGACAGGGTTTGTGGTATGCCTGGGGGGATAGGGGTAAAATTTCTGCAGGGTCAGTGTGTGTGATGCCATTCACAATTAGTTCAGCACACATGTGAGTCTTACCTTTTAGATTGCCGACATAGCTGAAGAAAGCCTTATAGTTATCCTTGGCTGTGGTGGCTAAATTTTTCTTAGTTGCTCTTTGCAGATTTTATGAATTGTATTATTTGCTTGGTTAGGCTGAGGAGGGTGCTCTTCCATTTCTGGGATCTCATTTTTGTATTTTTAGACAGCAGCTTCTTTCACTTATTGTATAATTTATTAATGCTAGATGTCCACCAGGATGGTTTGTTTTTTTCTTGAGGATCTTGCTTTAATCCTATCCAGCACGGCTGTGTCTAAACATTTGTGTAGATGTTTATACAGGGCATCAGTGTGTACCTTAGTATAGCCGTAAATGCCATCTGTGGAAGCTTGAGCTTGGAAGTCTATCATACTATCCCTTAGGAGGGTACAGTTAGCTTTGATGAAGATTTTTAGCCTGAGAAACGTCCCTCATAATTTTAGTTTTTTGAATTTGCTCTTTGCTTTTGAAGAATGTTAATCAGTAATAGATAATATGGAAATGGAAATTCTTGTGACAATAGACAGATTAATATATGTGAGCTTCTGGTATTAGAGTTATGTGATTGGGTGAATTCAGTCAATTTTAAAAGAAAAAGTGCTATTCAAACAGTTACTTATATCTGCATTCCAAGTCTGTTAGCCATATGAGAGGCACAACCGTAAAGCAAATGTGTATGTAGTGGCTGAGATTCCTAGATGGCTTGCAGACTGTGATGTGCAAATTCACAAGGTAGCTGCTATGGACTAGGTGTGGGTGATTCAAAGTCTCTGAATGTGCAACAGTCCAGTAATCATAAATGCACTATATGTAGTGCATGCTAATGAATGCATAATATCATGCTAATGTAAAACATCATGTGAAGGAGTCTATACAGAGCATGCAAATAAAGGAACACAAAATGGCAGGTCAGTACAGAGATGTACAGGGTGATGCATACGCATATTAAATACAATGATTTGTGGTTTACAATACGAACAATGCTAGGAACAGTAGAAATGGCAGTACCTCTGTATCTGCTGTTGGAGTCAAGGCCCAGAGTGCTGTATGTTGCAGCCACCCATAATACTGGAGACAATACTGATACACTTGACATGCCTACAGCTCGCAGACCAACAGAATGCAGACTGTTTCCAATTGCAGGCTTACTGGAACCATGAGGAACCTAATGGAGCTGTGTCACCCACAAGAGGAATCAAAGTTGATGTATCATATTCTTGTACTTGCAAAGGTGTATATATAGCCTAAGCCATCTCATCTAGAGGAATGTCTAGAATTTTATGAGGGACATGTAAGGGATATCAGAGACATTAACCCTGCAAATCCAAATCCAGTTCCTCAACAACATCATCATCATCATCATCATCATCATCATCATATCCCCTTTTCCCATTTTCTACATGAGTTGGGGTGTCTTGTTCACTGTCACCATCTCATAGGTTCATAGGTTCACAGGTAGGTACTAGGCTATTGGCCCTAGGGCCTATATAAGCCTAGCCAAAAAATGTACCCTGGCTTTCGCCACCCAAGAAAATAATTTTCCTGTGCCCCTGTTGAGCAGAGGCACAGAAGTGATCCCTGGGGTGAATTTCCCATTTCCCATCCAATCATCAAGATTTTTCTTGAAGAGTGCTAAAGAGGAGCTTTGTTTGATAATAGATAGGTAGTTTGTTCAAGAGTATGGGAAGTCTCTGGGACAGGAATCTATCCCTAAAGCATGTTCTGTTTATTGTGGTGACAAGGTTTAGGTCCCTAGAGCATGTAGCTCGGAGGGATTTGGATTTCTTTAAGTGGAGCATGTCCAACAGCTCTGGGTTTGACATAGCTTTGTATGTTAGACAGAGATCACCCCTGAGTAGGTGATATGCGATGGAGTAAAGCTGTAGTTTTTTGAGATGGTCTGCGTAGGGCATCTGTTTGAGGCCAGTAATCCTCTTTGTGAGGTATTTCTGTGGTCTTTCCAGTTGTTGTAGATGTCTTGAGATACATACCAAAAGGGACGTTGTACTCTATAATGGGTCTAATGAGTGATGAGTAGAGGGGAACAATGACGTATTTTTTTCTGGATGAGAATCCTTTTGTAATGAGATGAGCCACATAGAAGGATTTCCTGACCACTGTGGCGATGTGATTATCAAAGGAGAGACTACTGTCCACCTGTGTCCCAAGGTCTCTTATCACATTTTTGGCATTAAGTAGACTACCAGCTATGTGGTAGTTCATGGGTACAGAGTTTTTACCAAGGGGGATGACAATACACTTTTTGGCATTGAGCTTCAGGCCATGGCTTTGACACCAGGTATCTGTCTCAGTGAGGCCCTTTTGTAGTTTGTCCACATCGTTAGGAGTTTCGATTATGGCTCCTAGTTTGCAGTCATCTGCAAACTTTGTTAGCCAAAGACCTTCTCTGTTAGCCTGCACTTCAGAGAAGTAGATACCAAACAGGAGAGGACCTAGGACTGAACCCTGTGGTACTCCAGTTTGTCACTGTTCTGAAGTCGGATTTGGAATCCGCTACTTTCACAGTGTGGGTTCTGTCCATGAGCCAGTTGGCAACCCATCTTGTGACATAGGGATTTATACCTAGTTTAGTGAGCTTATCTATAATTCCAGAGTGGGAGATGGTGTTGAAAGCCTTGGTGAGATCTAGATAAGCTGTGTGAACCATTTTACTCTCATCTGTGGCTTTGGTGACTGCTTCAAAGAAGTCAATCAGGTTTAGGAGACATGATCTGCCTTTTACAAATCCAAACTGGGTAGGGTCCAGAGTTTGGAGATTACCAATGTCTTTGTTTATGAGTTCCATGATGATACGTTCCATGGCCTTGCAGACCAGGCTCATCAGGCTAATGGGGTGGTAGTTCCCGGGGTCCGTCTTGGCTCCCCCTTTATGGAGTGGGATAACCGTTGTGGTGTGCCATTCAGTGGGTACAAAGCCTGAGGTGAGGCTATGACTGAACATGGTACTTAGGTAGGGTGCCAGTTCATTCTGTAGTCCATGTAGAACGCAGCCTGGGATATTGTCAGGTCCCATGGATGCTGTGTTCTTGGCTTTGGAGAGTGTGTTTTTTACCCGTGCAGCCGTGATTATAGAACTTTGCTTTCTTCCAGTATAGAGATGGGCCCTCTAGGGGGTGAGAGGGGGTAAAGTTAGAACTGAACCTATCAGCTAGGATGTTAGCAATATCAGTTGGTTCTGTATATTTAGTGCCATTGTGCTGTATCTGTTCAATGCCAGTCTACTGTGTTCATCAACTCTAATGCCTGACTGTTACAGGTCTTCTCTCAAAGAATCCATCCACCTCTTTGCAGGATGCCCTCATTTCCCCTTGCCTTTTTTCTGTCTGTCACAAATCTACTTCACCAGATTGTGTTCTGCTTTCCTACACATGTGCATGAACCACCATAATTTGTTCTCTTTGACCTTTTCTGCAACTGGAGCTACATTGGCTTCTGCTCTTATGTTCTCATTTCTTTGTCTGTCCCACAGTGTGCATCCTATAACGTATCTCAGGCACTTCATCAACATCATCTGTAGCTGCTTCCTCAACTGTCCTGCCATTACTGCCCAGGTTTCTGTACCAAACAGTAGTACAGGTCATGCCAATGGTTTGTACACTTTACTTTTCAGCTTCTTTGGCATTCATCTGTCACAACTACACCTGACACTCTGTGCTCATTGGCGGCAGCCTCTCTGAACTTCCTGGACTTCTGCATTCCACCACCAGCTTTGCTTATGTAACTTATTTCCATACCTGGCTTCACTGCATATCTTGTCTGTTGTGCATACACATTCTATTTTTGTTTCTGTTTTGAGGTGCTGCAATTCTTCTTCAGTTCAACTTATTTCATCTTCCTCTTGAGGTGCTAGAGCCCTGCATAATTCCCTGAATTGTTGCATTTTCTTTCCAGTTGACTTTCAGGTCTTTAGCTTAGTCTCTGTTAACTTTAGAGCCTTCTCTGTCCACTGCTTGCAGCTAATTGTGGCAACCAGTGGTTTATGCTGTGGGCTGACTGTTTTCCTGGAGGTGACCTTGCAATTGCTGATTCTACACCAGTGCCCTTTCCTTACTAGGAAGAAGTCTACCCAAGTTGCATGTTGGCCACTCTGATATGTGATATTTTGAAGGTCTGTCTTTCTGAATCATTCATTGGCCAATATTAAGCCAATTGCCAGACAGAAGTCTAGAAGGACCTCTCCTTCATTGCTGTTGCCCCACTCATGTGGACCCAGACAGTCCTCATATCTTATTTTTTCTGTCCAGATATGTGCATTCATTTCCTGTTGTCTTGCTTTATCTAGGAGTTCCTGCAACTGCTGTCTGAATGCATTCTTTTCCATACTATCACAGCCTTCTGCGGGGCATAGGCTGAGATTATGAATACTGCCCTATCATTAGGTTGAAGTCTGATTGCCATGGGTCTGTCACTAATTCTGATGACATCCGTCACTGCCTTCTGAAGCGTCACCCTCACCACAATTCCCACACCATTTCTAGCCTGTCCTTCTCCTGGGAAGTAGATTCTATGTCCCAAGCCAAGTGGCTTTAGTGTTCTGCCCTTCCATCTTACCTCCTGGATACAGAGGATGTCCAGCCTCTTCCTTATCATGTCATCCTCTTCCAAGGTCTGTCCTGTCAGTGAACCAACACTGAGTGTAGCAAGTCTTAGTTCCAACTAGGAAGTAGCCTATTGACTCAGGGCTGATGGACTTTATGAAGGGCACTCTAGCCAATAGGGCACATACACCCCATTAGCTTGGGTCCCTGTCATAGATCAGAGCAGGCTAGGTCCTCAACCCACTTGTCACTGACAAATATCCATGTCCATTTGGCAAAATCGATATGATCAAATCACCATTGAGTGGCTAGCCATGCCATGGTGCATAGTCTGTGATTTGTGTTCTCCAATCTTGAGGACACTGCGCACCACAGTAGATGCCCCAAAGCTGTTGGTCTATACAACCCATACCCTTATAGGGCACCATCTAGAGTCTGTGCTGCTGCCCAAAGCCCCATTCTTCTGTGAGTTTGATATGGAAACACTCAGCATGTTTTTCAGAGATGAGAGGAACCTCACAGAGACACAGGGAGAACATGCAAACTCCAAACAGGCATTGGACAGAGGTCAGGTTCAAACACTGTACCTTTTTCATGGGAGGCAAAGACCTTAACCATTATGCAAACTGGTCCCTGTTAAACCACTTCCTCTGTGTTATATCATACTTTGTGGAAGTTCATATATGGTTTCCCAAGACAGTGAGAGGAAAGAGTCAACACCACAAAGGTCTTTTAAGACATAGCCCATTTCCCTGATGTCCTGGGAGACATAAATTGCACACATGGTGCTATTAAGGCACTACCTGGCTCAGAGGAATCAATACATATACATGAATGGCTTTCATTCCCAACTGCCATGTGGTCTAAAATGTTTTGAATATTATATATAATACATCAATGCACCACCCAGGTGGTTTACAAAATTCACACATTTGGCACACATATAACTTGTACCAATGTTTCCTTGAAAGGGGGACTTCGTACAGGGTTATCTTGATAGGTGCACACATGTGATAGATAATCAGGCCATGCTCACACATACCATCCACAGAGGAAGCTACATATAATATGTTGCATGTTCTGTGTTGCAGGTGATGCCGATATGTTCTATTGCCCTGGTTGATGATCTCAATCCAGAAACTCTCGATGATGCAACAAATGGCCTGTAACACATGCAGAAATGGAAAATATAATACTGTGTATATCTGGACAACTGAAAGGATGTTCCTGCTGTCTGGACACCTCAGGAGGAGCACTGCAATGCAGTCTAGATGCCTGCAGCAAGATCTTTGTTGTATGCATAAGACATCACACTGCAGCATTATACACGTAACAGGAATAGCAGGCAGACGTCACAACAAGGGCTTCCATACCAGTTGTAGCAGCAGCAGAACATCAGAGGTGAGAGTCAAGGAAGGTAATTATTATTATTGTTGTTATTATTTTTATTATTGTTGTTATTATTATTATTATTATTACCCCAACTATTTTGTGTGAGGTACCCTTTTCAAGCCGAGTTGTAGACCCCCCCAAACATTTATCGATTCCTAGTCTTCTTTTCTTCACACATCCGAGGTTATCTTTTCAGCTCTTTTATTTCTCATTTATTGACATTTACTTTCATCTGATCTGCCTGAATTCAGCAAATTCTCTTCTCCTTTCATATCCTTTACTGTACCCTATCCTAGGCATGGCATTTCCTATGTTTCCTTGCCAATATTTATGTTTATGTAGAACTGGCTGTTTTAAGCATAGATGTATCTTACAAAGTGCATACTTCCCTTAGCAAATGTGAATAACAAAGTCATATATATATATATATATATATATATACACACACACACACACACACACACACACACACACACACACACACACACACACACACACACACACACACACACACACACACATATATATAACTATCTATCTATATACTAAGCTTCAACATAAAAATTAACATCAGTAACACAGATGTCAGCAATAAAATTGCCCAGATCTCTAACTAAAACACTCTCCACTCTGCATTTGAAGAGATAGTTACTTTTTTACATTCACATTCTATTTCTGTCACCAAGCAGCATACTGTCCTATTACCCAAAGACTGTATCTGCCCTTCACATATAGAGCCTGTCCAGACTAAAGTGTAATGGCAGCATGTTCATCATATTTATTGTCAGCACAGAAAGCCTTTGTGGAGTTCAGTCTCCCTTGCTGCCTCTGACATTACTGTCTGTCTCAGTATGAACACACCCAGCTTCCCATCTCAGCAGTCTACACAGATGGCTATTCAAGATTATTCTGACCCTTCCTCTAAATTAACACCTTCTACAGTACAGCTTTACATTATGTCCACTTCCAGTGACTCTTGACCATCTCTTTTCAATGCCCATACTGTCAGATCACTCTCTCACCAGATCTCCAAGTTTTCCAGTCTTTGCTCTCCTTTCAGCATTGTCTTTCTTGGTCAGTACTTTATTTCCACTTTCTGCACTGCATTTCTGCAAATACATACATGCTTCTTATAATTTTATGTCATTTCTTTTTTTATTTGCTGATTTTTGTTTATGGTATTTATTGCCCATGGGAGACCTTGCCTCATACACAAATAGTCAGTGCTACTTTGTATAGCAAATAATTACTGCTTTATTTAACAGTCTCTAGCTCCAGGTACTAGTTCACTTTTACACAAGTTTTTTTTTTTTTTTATCTCTTGTTTCCATAGTTCTCACATTTGCTTTCCTTATTGTGGATTTTTCTTTTTTGCCAGTGTTTTTGAAAGATGACTTTTAATTTTATCCTTCAGATATGTAGATAACCATATTTTGCACAGACATTTAATCAGATGTTGGCGATAGGCCTTTGTGACCACTTTTGGGTATTTGTCCTTGCACAGCAATTAGCCCTTTCTTCTCTAGCACAGTATAAAGTGCTTGTCAAGAAATGTCAGTCTTACCTGACTCATACCCAGGGTCTTGGTCTGTCATCTTGGGCAAGCCAATAGAAGCTGTTCTTCCTTCACCCCGATATTGGGTGCTAAATTCTTTTATGAGTCCCAGAAATCTTGATGCATATTATTATCTTTGACTTTGCAGGACACGGACCTTACATGTAATGAGAAATTATTTGAGAATAATTTTGTTCCTCATCTTTTGGCTAGCTCTACCCCCTAGTATATCCCCTGAGCAATGTCCTATGTGGGGCAGAAGCAGGGAGTGGAACTAGTTTCTCTGAACTTCATCGTAAAGTGGTTCAGGTTGTCAAAAGTGTACTGTATCCTTTGACTATGGCCTGGCTGCAGGAACAAACTGTAGATTTCTCCTTTTCTTTTGTCCACCTAGTTGTGTGACAACATTCCTACTAATATTTGCAAACCTTCATGTTGAATCGTTATTATGTCAGCAAAATTTTGTGACTTTTGATGGCCTTAACATATTGGTCATTGATTAATCAATATTTCTTAGTAAGGAATTCCTCAGCATTATGAAAAGATTCTGGTTTGCTCAGTTAATCAGCATTGCAATTCATCATTTTGGGTGTGCATATGACTTTGTATACCTACTGGATGCAGTGACTTTAGATATAAAAGTAGAGCTGGTCTCTTAGTCTGACTACTTCCTGGTCCATTTTGCTCAGCCACCTTCTTCTTCTCCTCCTCTGATCTTGAGCAGAAGTGTTTAACTTGGGAGCCAGACAGATCATTGACTGCAATTTGTCTAACTGAAAACATAGCAATTAATTTTGCTGACACAACTTTCAGCAAGCATTAGTGATGCATGTTTCCCCACTGTTGTATGACCATGGAGTTGTTATAGATAATTCCGGGGATACTGAGGTCTTCTCCCACATAATTGTGCTGAAGGGCCTTGTACCCCTTCAAAACACTTATTTTTCTGTTTGCTGAAAGTGGCATTCATTGAAATATTTTCATGATATTTGCAGTGGAATTTTTTTTCATCAATGTATCATTATGATGCCATAACTTCTATAGCATTATATCTTGCTTTCTATATTTCTTTGTCTGTCCTTCAGCTTTTATCAAAGGATGGTACTGGTGATCCAGAGGCCTAGATGGTACTGGTGATCCAGAGGCCTAGATGGTACTGGTGATCCAGAGGCCTAGATGGTACTGGTGATCCAGAGGCCTAGATGGTACTGGTGATCCAGAGGCCTAGGTCTATGACTGGATCTACTATACATGATCGAAATCTCACAAAGCCGAATCACATATAGCCAAGACCATATGATCGACTTTTGAAATTTCGATCATGTAAAAAAAAACACACTAACCTTCACATTGCTAGCAGGGGGCAAGCCCCCTACACCCCCCTTGGGGGGCTATGTCCCCCACACCTCTTGAAATTTAAATATACTAACTCTGAGATTGCACTACAGTGCGTAAGATGGAAATCTTCCTATACCGCAAAGTACGGAGATGCCCATTCCACATGGTCGATATTTCAAAAGTCAGTCATATGGTCTCGGCCACATGGTCTTCGGCTTTGTGAAATTTCAACCATGTGTAGGGAAACCCCTATGACTATAAGAAGCCACTGACCTTTGCTCTGCATTTCCTTATCCATGACAAATATGCCCTGTACTGCCTGGGGAGTGTCACCCATGGTTTGATCTGGAGCTCCTCTCCTTGAGGATAAAATGCCACTGAAGATGTCCAGGTATTTGGAGTGACAAGATGGCTCTAAATGAATGTTTTGAACCCTACCAGACAGATTTCTCAAAAGAAACAAAATTCCTTTCCAGAGAGACCTCTGTGATGGCTGTCCAAGTGGACTTGCTCATTTGTGTGGTAAACAGCCTGTGCACCTCAGTCAGTCTTTTTACACAAAATGTCTTTACATCAAAAAAGTGTGAGATGGCAGTTTAATTTTTTTACAATCACATCAACGTTTCGTCTTTTATACTACATGGAATGTATATTAGATTGAAACTGGGAGTAGATTTACCTGCACTTGTTAGATGCTTAGCTTTCCTGATTTTGAATGGTTCAAGTCCTGATTTTGAAGGATTGAAGGCCGTGACATTAGGCATGCATTTCACTAACTATGGGGCTTGATCCCTGCTTTTCCAGGCTGGTTGTAGCTTGATTGAATCAGTTACTTATCAAATTTTCCAATCCTATTTGAAGACAGGGATTTTCCTTGTCTACTAATGAAGGCTTAGGATACTCATTATTTAAAAAAACAATGCTTGCATATCTCAAACAACTCCTTAATGGGTCAGTTTTTTTAGAATTTTATATATATATATATATATAAGTTTGTATAACTTGATGTTGGAGCTTTACTCCCCGGGCCTCCACTGAAAATGGACCTGGTCCAGTCGGAATTTCCCGGTTAACAAATGTAAAATAAAATAAAATAAATAAATATATATATATATATATATATATATATATAGACACACACATGCACACATGCATACAGCTTGACACCAGTTTAACAGTCGGTGTGCTTATAGAAGCATATCATGTGCTGATTTTGCATTTGCCTTAGTACTTACACCTGTAAGGGTAGCAGATGACCTTCTGATGGCTAGACAGGAATATTTTCATTCCACCTTACTGCTACTTAATCTATTTTCAGCACTGGATATGGTGGATCATGGTATCCAGAGCAAGCATTTGCATTCTTAATGTGGTATCCTCTCCCCTGTAGTGTAGTAGAGTTGTTTGTCTTCTGTCTTTCTGGTCATACCCAGAGAGTGGTTTCATGTTTAAATGAAATGCTGCAGGGTTTGGTCTTGGCTTCATTACTGTTTGTATTCTCATTCTTTGTATTGGTCCACAGGGGTCTTAAGAGAAGGAAGCGTGGCTCATCACTATTGTACTGATGGAATGCACCTTTATCTCTCCTTTCCTCAAGAACATATAGCAAATGTGTATTCCTTTCTAGCCAGTTTGGTGGTCATTCAGTCCTTGCTTACTGATAATAAGGTGAAGCTGAATGCAACAAAGACAGGATAGGCTTTGACTGCGAACATATCTGTGAAGACTTCCATTGACTTGCCACTTCCATCTTACACTTTTACATTTTTGACTGGCTGGAATTTGGGCAGAGGTGCATAATCTTCACAGTCATTGAAAATCATCTAGTGCTAATGCAGGTGACAGTTTAGGTTAGAACATCTTGTTCTAGAATTTGAACCTTATATGTTCTGAGGACGTCTTTACTATCATTCATACACTGGTAACCTCCCACTTTTCTGAAAAGTTATACAAAAGATGTATTTTTTCAGTAAAGATATGACAAATATCTGAAACTGTTTGAGACACAGATACACACACACACACACACACACACACACACACACACACACACACACACACACACACACACACACACACACACACACACTTCCTGTCAAAAAGCTATAGTACATTAATTGACTTGGAACTTTCTGTCTGGTTATCTGGATTAAAAAGTTTGACCCAGCAAGAAGCAAAGACCCAAAACTCATTTAACAGAAGCAGAAAAGGGGCTGTTTCTGGAAGGACAGACCTAACTCAAAATTTTGCAGTGGAACATCGCTCTGTACATTTTTTAAAGTGATATGAATCTTCCCTTAAAGTTCAGTGCTGCAGTTCAGTTCAGATTGTCTATACATTTGCTTATTTGGTAAATTTAATGGACTAGGCACATTAAAAAAAAATACTTTTCATGGACTGCAGGTGCGAAGAGAAACAGCCTGCTGCCTAGAACCACTGAGCCCATGTCTATAAAACATTGCCTGTGGGCTGTTTGCCACAGTATATACTCTTAAAGGTCAGAAATAGATAGACTGTAGTTATCTTCAGTTAGTAGTAGAATCTGCTAGTTGAATAAGCTTCTCTAATATTATGTGTCTGTTAAAAATATTTGTTTTATATTTCCCTGAGCAGGAATATATTTATTTCTATATTAATTTTTGAAGTGCATTACTCAATTTGTAAGCAAAAAGTTTAATTATTCAATTTCAGAAGCTGGTGACTGATTGTTGATTAATTTGTATGAGGATAAGTATACGAAATTGCTGAATTGTAACATTTGGTATCCACATTTTGAGGACAGACTGCTCGGCCATAGCTGCAACAAATCAATAGCGTAGTTGGTTCATTTTAACAGTGTACAACAATTGTGCCCTGGATCTGCCAGATTGGTCTGGCGGGTGGTAGACTGTCATCATTAAAGGAAGAAGGGGAAATGGCACTGAACAGATTATTTTAGCTCTGCATGGAAATCATTGCATATATGTATGAAATTGCAGGATTTTAACCAAAACACCCTGGGATTCATTAACAATTGTAAAAGCTTATTGCGAAACATGAACAATTACAGCATGTTAGCACAATGAGCAGCAGCTCTCACATTGACAAGCACCGTTCCATAGCCAGCAGCAGTGTTGGCGGCCATAAAACAGTGCAGGGAAGCACAAGCACACAAATGTAAACAAAATTACTTGCCTGTAGGCAAAGCTATTATGTGAGCATGTGAGGACATCTTATGTGAAGTAAGGCAAGATGTTAAATGTAGAGAATGTACAAGAATACAATGTTAATAGTGTAGACATAAGTACAAATGGAGGTCAAATGAAAAAATGTACTCTGTTAATGCAGTCAAATGTGATTATTTCACAAAGACACATTTTAAACAGAAATTCTTCCATGTTGATGTAATAATAATTAATCCTGTTCACAATTCTTTACATATGCATATAACTAAAAATGGACATGCTAACAAAGGATGTGAGAAGGATACATTGCAACATTGAAACAAATGGGAGTAAATTTGATATTAACGTTGATAACATGTCGAGTTTAGATAGACAGGAGAGTGGCTACATAAGGGGGTATTTGCATAGACTGCAGTTACTGAATATGACATGTATATACAGGGAATTTATGCATGATAACTGACAGCAGTGCTTTATTTTGGGTCTATATTAGAAACCCGAAGATCCGTCTGAGTGAATCGGAAAAGAGTGACACATATTGTGCAAACTACGGTAACGGCGAACGTCCAAAACCATGAAACTTGAAATGTCAAATTGTCATGATTGGCCCATCTGCGGTATAGCTCCGTAAGGTAAGTGTGCGATAGTTACGGACCTTAGGGTTAGGGTGCGGGTTAAGGTAAGTGCATAGATAGGTAATGTATGTAAGGTTTATTGTAGGGATAGAAGTAGGGTTTTGTTAAGTGTATTGTGTGTGGATTATTTGTTTTGTTTGGGTATATCTCTGTAGGGTAAGTGTGCGATAGTGACGGACCTTAGGGTTAGGGTGCAGGTTAAGGTAAGTGCATAGATAGTAATGTATTTAAGGTTTAGTGTAGGGGTAGAAGTAGGGTTTGGTTAGTGTATGCATGTGCTTGATTTAATATGTTTGGGTATGTAGTATGTAGCGTGTGGTGGGGTTAGATGACTATGACAATTTGAGATTTTAAATTTCGCGGTTTAGGGGGTTTGCTGTTGTGGTATTCGCTCAAATGGGTTTTCAGTTTTATAATATAGACCCCTTTATTTCCTACTTATTCATGTGCAAACGAGGAAATGTGCCCCACAGCTGCAGAGTTGTGTCATGCACATCACCAAGGGACATATGTTACCTTTTATTGTCATTTGACAACTGTAGATTGGGGTGTATTACACTGACACATGTAAATCTGTCTGGTGGAAATCTTCTATCAACAGGCTTTACAACAAAAGGAAGAAACTGTTGTCCAAGGGTAAAAAAGAACAAATTCCAAATTGGAAAAACTCCCTCCTCAGCCTCAACAAGCAAATTAGATCACTAGTGAAAACCTCCAAAGCCAATTATGAATTGAAACTAGCCTCCAAAACAAAGAAAAACCACAAAGCCACCTTCAGTTACATCAGAAGCCTCCATGGTAAAGCCCAGGTTTGTTCAGTATTAATACTTAATGGTACCACTTACACTGATCCTGTTGACTTAGCCAACCTGCTACCAGATACATTCAGTGCAAACTTCACCCTCCTTTCCTCCACAAAGGTCCATTCGACATCCCCAATACGTGTCCTGCACCTCACATCTCCATAGATCAAGTGGTAAAGGGCCTATCCAAGGCAAAGAACACAGCTTTCATGGGACTTTATAGTGTCCCTGGCTGTATTTTGCACCATCTCCAGCAAGAACTAGTCTCCCCATTGCTCACCCTATTCAACCAAAGTTTAAGTACAGGCTTCATTCCAACAAATAGAAAAACTAACATTACCATCTCCTTGCACAAAGGTGGTGCCACTACTAACCCTGGAAACTGTCTGCCCATTAGCTTCACAAGTGTGATTTGTAAAGCCATGGATTATATTATTATGGATCTCATGAATAATGGCATAGGCAATCTACAAGCACTTGACTCCACCCAGTTCAGATTTGTCAAGGGCAGATTTTGTCTGTTGAATCTGGTTGACTTCTTTGAGACTGTCACCAAGGCCCTGGATGAGGGAAAGTCAGTACATACAGCTTACCTTGACTTGGCCAAGGCCTTTGACACAACCCCCCACTCGGGCATCATTGAAAAGCTAACACTAACAAATGACTGGTGCCAAAGACATGGCCTTAAGTTAAACACAAAAAAAATGTATTATCATGCCATTCTGCAAAATCACATCCCCTACTGATTACCACATCAACAGCAACCCCCTAAGCACACAACCTGTGGCAAGAGACCTGGGTACTCTGGTTGACAACAGTCTCACATTTGACCATCATGTAGTGGCAGCAGTCAGAAAACCCTTTTACTTGGTTCATCTCATAAGTAAAGGGAATGCATCCAGAATAAAGGAGGTTATTACCTCTCTGTACTCCTCCATCACTAGGCCAATAATTGAGTATAGTGCCCATTTTGGTACGTACCTCTCCAAACACCTGAACCAACTGAAAAGGCTAGAGAAATACCTCACAAAGATAATCTATGTCCTCCAACACCTGTGCTATGTGGACAGGCTCAAATCACTATCACTCTACTCAGTATCATACAAATTGCTCAGAGGTGATCTGTGTCTTGCCTCAAGGTAATATTGGACCCTGCCATATTAGAGATTTTCCATATCTGTAAGTCTAACTCCTCACGCATTACCCACTCAAAAGACCTAAATCTAATATGCAACATCAACAAAACCTGCTTGAGAGACAGATTTGTATCCCAGAAGCTGCCTTATCTCTGGAACAGACTTCCCATACATGCCAACCACAGTACCTCGCTGACCCTCTTCAAGCGCAACATTGATGAGTGGATGGGAAACCACAAATTTGTCCCAGGGGTTCCACCTGTGTCCCTCATTGACAGGTCCTGACTGAGGTTTCTTTTTTGGGGATAAACTCTTGGCTAGGCTTGTAAGGGCCTCAGGGCCATTAGCCTAGTAACCTCCTATGATCCAATGATCCTATGATTAGATGAGTATGTCTTTTATATTCATCTACATCCTAAACTGTAATATAATAACACTCAAAATGCACAAGTAACAAATGACAACACACATCTGATGACACTGCATTAGTTCAAGGTCTCCATTCCTAAATGGAGCACAACTTGCCATAACAGCATGTAAACAACAGATACACACAAGACAGCATCCTAACACAGACTCAATCACACTTTATAATAATCTTGCATAATTGCATACAGTAAAAATGTTATGTAAGTCATAATGTCCTATGAAACTGTGCAGTGTGAAAAAATTGCAGTCATACATAAATTGGAAGACATATACAATACAGTGCATTCTTACAAGGAAATTAAGTAATGTCTGTGAGCAGTCGAGATGACATATGCAATGTTAGCATCTTGCTAGACTTGAACACATGCCAGGACAGGTATCAGAAAGATGCCTATCAACCTGTGATGCTACAGAAGAAGCAATACTGTGCATGTTATGATGAACACACTTGAAGGGCTTGCAGCACTTCTGTTGTAATGGGTATGGATTTCCTACCATGGAGGATGATGCCTTAAAAGTGTTGTCCCCTGTCTGTGCCATAAATAATTTCTTTGCCTAAGCCACTCATATCTAACAGACAGAGGTAACCAGATTTAAACCTCTGCCTATTGTACTAGGCACTCTACAGAGTTGTGTATTAACTATGTCTGCCACATGACATAGTAATGGCTCTTGTCACAAATAACTGAAATTAATGTGTAAAGTAGTAAATGACATTTGAGAAGAATGTGTACAGTCTGGTTTTGTTGGAATTGTGAGAAGAAGGTAACTATGTTAATGTTCCACAAGTGTGAGAAGTGCAATATCAAATCTTTCTCAGTCAAGAAAGCTATTCCTTTCGCTTTGTACATTTTACAACAATTTAACCACACATTCTATCTGTGTAGATATGCTCAAGCATACCTCTCAATCTTTTAGAGCAAGAAATCTGAACAATAACATAAATAAATGCAGGACAAAGGCCAAAAAATAGGGACAATTTTTAAATATTGTTCTTACAAATGTAGAACATTGATAGAATAACAATTTTTGAATTAGCATGAAATTTCTGAAGGATATGAAGTGTGAAACTTAAATGTCTGTCATTATTTTGTAACTTCAATGTTTAATGATTTTCCACTAATTTGCCAGAAAACCACAATTTTATGAAAAACGGACCAAACATATGAGGCAAAAATTTGGACATTCTGCAAAAATCTGCATAGTTGAGAGGTATGTATACAAGTCATTACTCAATACTTGAGCAGTCATTACTCAATGCAGGAACAGTCAAACCACAACATTCACATAACTGTTTTACTGGCTGGAAATTAAAAAGTGAGTTTACATTACTTTCTCCAAAGTAAAAAAATGAGGGAAATAACTTCATGGAGTATTCTTTCTGTAATGTCAGTACTTTCATATAATGTTGATCTTTGTGGGAATTAAACAACAAGCTATGCAAGTCCAATGACTAATGACATGTGTATGAATCACATGCACCACAGCAGAAAACTTAACCTAGCTGTGAGATTCCACCTATGTGAAGTCACTACATCATATGACTGTGTTGCAAACAACTGGCATAAAGTAAAAGAGCTGCGGGAATGTCAGTACTTTCATATAATGTTGACACTTGTGGGAACTGAACAGCAACCTATGCAAGCCCACTGACTAATGACGTGTATGAATCGCATGCACCACAGCAGACGATTTAACCTAGCTGTGAGACTCCACCTATGTGAAGTCACTACATCATATGATTGTGTTGCAAACAATTGGCATAAAGTAAAAGAGCTGCGGGAAGTTTCTCTCGATGTAATTGTTCACATTATAATAATTGTGGATGTTATTCATGCATAATAGCAATAGGACACACGATGCTTACAGTAAGTCAATTTGAGTTTTGACCACCTGACTATATCACAACAGAAGTTACATGATATTGGGAAGAATGAACTTGCCATGGTGCTAATGTTCTAAAATTGTAAGTTATTTGGGTCTTTGAAGCTGTGACATCATATTATTTCTATAAGGGATAGGTGTACTTGTAATTTCTTTAAAAGGCTGTTGCTATATTTATCACACAACATTGCCTGCTGCTAGGTATATTCAAACACATGATGTGCAATCCAGTCATCACTGTGATGGGAGAATGGCAATTACACACAATGTATGGATAATCAGTGATTCAAACACATGCCTTATTAATGCACCACCATACAGCACATAGTTTCATGTCCTCACACCACAGGAAAAGCATTAGTAGCTCTCATTGGAAAGCCAACTGTCATCCCATGGCACCATCATTATCCAATAAAGTATTTCTGCATGAAAAATGAGCATAAATTATTGTAAGAGGAATCCTTAGCTATACATGTACACGGCAGATAGCTGGCTGACAACATTGTTACCTACATGCACATTCATGGTTACACAGACACAAGTGAGATTAAGGAGTAATGGCTGGATCTGAATATACTACCTGAGATCGCAAGGTATAGAACACTGCCTGAATCACAAGTGTCCCATGAAATGGTTTACAGTTGTGACAGCACACATTTGAATGGGTGACATCACCATTCCTTAATATAGTGATGTTCTAAAAAGGTATGAAGGTGGCTGAAGTGCACAGTAACAATACAGAGCTCCACATACCACATACACTGGAAGCCTTCTCTATTTAGCATGACAGATAAATATGCACTCACAGAAGTCAATCATTGCTGGATTCCAACCTCTTCACTTATGCAATCTACAGAGCACAGTATCAATAGTCAGTGCCACAGGATAACTCATGCTACAGCTCTGATGTAGCCAATATTTGATAGCATGTTGTACCCATTCTGTTTCCAAAACTGGGTATTACCTGGAGGTAGTACAGATTTATGGGGTATCCCTCTGCCAGTGATGATAATCTTCTTAGTAGACCTTTACATTAGGTATGTTGTCATGGAAACAGTTCTACATGACATTATATGCAGTCACACTAGTTAAACAATGTTGAATTCAAACCCCCCTATCTAGTTGCACAATCTATTGAACACAGAATTAGCCACAAGTGCCACATGATATGTCTGACTTGTACAGATAGAGCATGTACTTTTGACATGATGCCATCATCAGTGTGATGCAGAGATGTTTGTTATAAAAGTCAGATAAGGGGATGGGGATATCCTCTTCCCAAGTTAAAATCTTTCTCTGAGTGGAAGATGATACAGCATATCTGTTCAGGAAGCTCTATGTACCTGACATTAAAGGCAGGGACACACATACACACACACACACACACACACACACACACACACACACACACACACACACACACACACACACACACACACACACACACACACACACACACACACACACACACAAGGCCACCATTGTGAGAACTGAACCTCGTACCTATCTAGTTACAGTATTAGCTGCAAGTACCACAGAACAGGGTTGACTCACAAGGAGAGAGAGTGCACTTCTGACAGGATGACCTCATCATTGTGCTACAGAGAGTGTGTTAAAAGTGGGATAAAGGCTAGAGGGGGTCAGTGTACAAAATTAAATTCTTCTCTTGAATGGAAGTGGACATGGCACATATGTTCTTCAGGTTTTACTTGTCATTAGAACCATACGCAATCAGACACAGGTTCACTGTGAGAACTGAACATCCTGCCTATTGATTTACACACTCTAGAGAGCACAGTATGAATCACAAACTCCATAAGATAAGTTAGATTTTAATAATGTGAAAATTTCACTGCTTGGAACATCAGCTACTGTGCATCACAGGTTTTGTGAAAAATGTTTTTGTCTGGACAGGCCAACACAACAGCACTGTGTCTGTCCCATGTAATTATATAATTCTCTGCTAAGATGTACATACTCTCCTTCATGCACATTGTGTAACATGTTTCACAATATGGGGTGTCAATGACCATCACAGTTGTAAAACAGTACATTATCAAGCAAGCATTCATGAGAGGTCATCTCAGGATGACTGCATGCTAATAGTAACCATTTATTGTATCACTGCCATTTGTCTTGGCTCATGCTTGCACAATGTACATTGACAATGCAAACACACATTTCCAAAATATGACAGTGCACTTCTGAATAAGTGATGGATTATGAGAGAAAAGGTTACACACCACTGTAACAAAATTGCAAGTGTAGCCACTGAAGTGCAGACATACATTAAAAAGACTGAATGAATTCAGTCTATGTCATTTTAAAATGCAAATATCTCATTTTCAAAACTGCAGTAACAAATAAAGAAGTTGATTCACATACTCACATAATTTGTTGTCGTAGTTCTTTTAACTGACTCCCTGAAGTGCATTGCTAGAAAGCTCATTTGTACTGCTGATGGTAAAGCATTAGTACATGTGTAATCATATCTTGAGGAGTTGAACTTAGAATGGGAATTAGCAGTGCTCTGTGGTGTTCTGTACCAATGTCCAAGCAAATATGCAGCGTACACATACAATCATGTCTGAATCTGTTGGAATACAGAACACATGTCTTATGGTCATGTTTCAGATGTCATGATTCACGCATTTATCATGTCAGTTGCAGTTCTTCAATCACTAAATGTATGTTACAGTTGTATTATGAAACACATGAGGAAACATGCATGTTATTGCTGATGGAAAAATGGCTCATGGAAACAGTTTTGAATCAAGGAGGATTATTTCATGACACAGAAAGGGGGGGGGAGAGGTGGACATTTGGTGACAAGAATATACATGCAGAGACACACTAAGATATAAGTTTATGGTTCATTTCTGCACATATTTGTGTTGTATTGCTCCTCAGGTTATCATCATAATTATTCAGGTAAACTCTGTACAAGACAGTGTTCCCAAAACAGAGCAGCACATTAATACTGCAGCAGCGCCATGTTTTGTTAAGAAAATGTGTAGCTAACAGTTACACCCACAGAAGTCATACAAAGCATTCAGAAACACATTGGCATACATCTGGATTCAAACCTTGGCAGTATTCCAAGAAAAAAATGTGCATCCCTGAGTATTACTTAACCACACCTCATAGGCATGTACTTCTCAAAGTTCAACTATGACAACAGATTAAAGCAAATGAGAATGTACTGCCTTATTGCCAACTGTAAAATCCCGTAATGGGTGCATTACATCCATTAGCCTAATAAATATAAAACAATAAAAAGTAATGATACAGAAATAGGAACACATACAGAGAAAGATAGTGACAGAGGCACACACACAGAGTTTTCATTTTTCTTAGTCATTTTATAACATCTTTGGAGTTTGTTACTGTTATGTTTTTCCTGATAAGTAATCTGCTTGGAGTTTGTTACTGTTATGTTTTTCCTGATAAGTAATCTGTCGTGCAATGTACAATCAAGTGTTTCCAAAAGGAAGAAAATAAGGATCAGAAAGTTTAACCATGATTGAGACATCAGCAGAACACGATGAGTTACTAAGATATGTAGACAACACTTACACACATGATAGTAATGTAATTAAGATATTAAATACGATTTTCAGATATTTCTGGATTCAAACCCTTGTCACTATGCCATTTTAGAGACAATTGAATTTTGTCAATATAGCACATAGGACATGTTACTTCACAACCTTAATTTTACTGATTTGAAGTGACAATCACAAAACAATGAGGCAAGGGAGAATATAGCTATTAGGCTTTATCACACTAATAACAATTATAACATTCATGAGGTGTACATTACAGCCAGCAGCATAATAAATGATCCAATGCAGAATAGAGATATGTTATCTTAAGGTGTTATGTGTCATGATTTAAACATTTGTCAGAAAGACAGACATTATTGGGTGGCATACTTCCAAACAAGATTTGCAACTGGAACATCCTATATGGTGTACAGTCAACTCTTTAGCATATTAAATAGGAGAATAGCCTGACTTTACATAATTTTGCAGCAGAAAGCAAACACTCACAGAATTTTGTTATAAGCTGTGTACTTCCATTTCCCCTAAGTTACAGGTGCTGCTCAATGCCAGGCATCACACAGATACTGAGGAGTCAGAGTGATGACACAGTAAGGGGAAGATACATAGACAGGGTGAGAGGAAGGCAGGGACATACACAGGGAAGAGGGAGGTGGGGACATACACAGGGGGGAATGGGAAGCGGAGACATACACAGGTTCATAGATAGGTACTAAGCTACTGTCCCTAGGGCCTATATAAGCCTAGCCAAAAAGGTACCCTGGCTTTCGCCACCCAAGAAAATTATTTTCCTGTGCTCCTGTCGAGCAGAGCCACAGAGGTGATTCCCGGGGTGAATTTCCTATTTCTCATCCAATCATCAAGATTTTTCTTGAAGAGTGCTAATGAGGAGCTTTGTTTGATATAGATAGGTAGTTTGTTCCAGAGTATGGGAAGTGTCTGGGACAGGAATCTGTCCCCCCAGGGACAGAGAGAGGGAGGTGGGGACATACATGGGGGGGATGCGGAGGCACACATACAGGGAGAAAGATCAGCGGGGACATACACAGGGTGAATAGGAAGCTTGGACATACACCGGGGAGAGGGAGGTGGGGATATACACAGGGGGAGAGGGAGGCAGTGACATACACAGGGTGAGGGAGGCAGGGACATACACAGAGGAGAGGGAGGTGGAGACATTCATAGGATGAGAGGGAGGCAGGGACATACACATTGTGAGCGGGAGGCAGGGGCATACACAGAGTGAGAGGAAGGCAGGCACATACACAGGGGAGAGGGAGGCGGGGGCATACCCAGGGTGAGAGGGAGGCAGGGGTGTACACAGGGTGAGAGGGAGTTGGAGACATTCATAGGATGAGAGGGAGGCAGGGACATACACAGGGGGAGAGGAAGGCAGAGACATACACAGAGGAAAGGGAGGTGGAGACATACACAAGGTGAGAGGGAGGCAGGGACATAAACAGGAGGAGAGGGAGGTGAGGTCATACACAGGAGGAGAGGGAGGTGGAGACATACACAGGAGGAGAGGGAGGCGGGGACATGCACAGGAGGAGAGGGAGGCGGGGACATGCACAGGGGGAGAGGGAGGTGGAGACATACACAGGAGGAGAGGGAGGCGGGGACATGCACAGGAGGAGAGGGAGGCAGGGACCAAGTAACGTATGACTGAAGCAGGATAATGGTGACTCAGAACAACATGTACGCAACAGCTACACATACAATAGTGTACTAGAAACAGTCAGTAAAAGTTTACTAGTTTCTGTATTAGAACCCTTGAAAGTATACGAAAACCAGTCTATATATCTGAGCATTAGCTCATTATGCCATAAAGGAACTCCTATGCAACATACTTTAAATCGCACAAAAGAAAGGCTAGTACAACTTACTGAAGCAGAAGGGGTAAACAGAGGGACAAGAGAGAGGGAGATATGTATATTGAGAGAGAAATATCTTTGTCAATATCCTAAACATCTTGCCCCCCCCCCCAGAACTCTAAGGATAAAGTCTAATTACTTCCCCTGGCTAACCAAAGTAACTAGACCTCTGTTAAAAACAATAGGTAAGGCTTGGGAAAAATGGCTCGATAACAAAACTGCAACAAACAAACATATAAAGAACTTAGAAACAAAGCAAAATAAAAAAAACATATCAAGTAGGACAAAATAAATCACTGTAGCAACATGCAATCTATAAATTAACCTACAAAAACTTTGGGCTGCCATCAAAAATATCCTACAACCTGAACAAACTAGCACCCCCCAACACTCACCGACACTAAAGACAACATTGCCACCCAATTCAGAAAATACGTCACAGTCCATACTAGCCCTAACGATAACTGTTCCTCCCCTCCACAGACTCTCATAACAGCCACACCAGATCAAATTACTTCTCTTTCTAACCAGTCCCTATAAATACCATGTTTAAATATCTCATAAAGCTAAAACCTACAGTTGCTACCCACAATATTCCTGACGAATACATTAAAATAGCTGTAGAAGAAATCTCCTATCCGATTTTTAAATTAATCCATCTCAGAACAAGAAATCCCTAAAATCTGGAAAATATATTATATCATCCCTATACATAAAGGTGTAAATTCAACAGAAAGACTTTTTTTTGTCAAATTACTGGCCAATAGCTATACTATCACCATTATCAAAAATTCTTGAAAGGTGCATCCACTCACAAATCTTAAACCACCTAATAACCAATAATCTTTTAATCAATACTAAGCATGCCCTTTGTCCTAGCCATAGTACCATGACTGCCCTTGTTAAACTTACTGACATTGTTAACCACCACCACAATAATGGCAATCTAGTTGCCTGATCTATCCAAGCTTTTGATACGATCTCTCATTCTAAACTGTTATCTGCACTTCCTGATCCTAATCCAGGCCATTCTGCACATGCTTGGTCACAGCAATATCTAACTGGGTGCCAGCAAGCCATAAAGTGGCAAACAAATCTCCCTTCACAACTACCTGTAATCCTGGGGGTTCCACAGGGATCAATTCTTGGCCCTCTACCTTTCACTGTCTTTACTAATAATCTTCATAATGCCACCTCACTTGCCTCTGTAGTTCAATATGTGGACAATTCCACCCTGATTTGTACCACTCCAAGACTACAAAAACTCCAACATATCACTCGGCAGTCTTTCTACACAGTGGAATATTGGCTAAGCAATACATCCTACATCCTAATACAATACATCCTAATATCCTACACCCTAACAAAACAAAACTTATGCTGTTCTATCCAACTAGAGCTACAGACCCACTCCCACCCTTCAACATCTCATCATCAAATAATACAATTATTTCACTGGTATCACAAAAAAGTTACTTAGCAATAACAATAAACAATAAAAAAGTACATAAAAAAACTAGGAACCCTGTATAGAAATCAACACCTTCCAAACAGAACATCAAATCGCAAGAACTCACCTTATCTCTACATTACTATATGCCTCACACATTCTAACAAACCCAAAGAAATCTGACCTAACAAATCTCTAAACCTGCTATAATAAAATTGCAAAGTTTGCCACCAATTCTAATTTCAGGTCCAGTCTTTGTCTGGCTTTAAAGCAGCTATCGTGGCTCAAACTACCAAATCTACTAACTTATAATCAATTAACCTTCACCCACCATATAATAAATCAACCAGAAAAAAACACCATTACTTCAAAATCTACTAATGCACTACTGTAACAACAAGGTGTTGAGATCCACTAACAAATCATTGTTAAATGTATCCAAATCTAACAATGCAGCCAGAGTTTCCCTTTACTCAAACTGCATAGCCAATGCTTGGAATGCCATACCAATAAACATTAGGATAACTATTAGCACTAAAAACTTAAAAAAAAATAAACTACTGAAATCATACCTGTCTGAGTCATGGTGTTGCTCATGCACAAGCCCTGGCTAGAAAATATAGGTCTTAGCCAACTCTAGGAACACAACCTGTTAATTTTGTATAACTATACTAAGTGTATGTTTTACACTAACTTCCATGTTGTATATACCTTCAGTCACTGAACTCTAATGCTATGTATGATACCTTGACAATATTAATGTCTCAGTGAATGCAAAAAAAAAAAAAAAATATATATATATATATTACATTTTGCATTTCTTCATTTGCATGTGATTTTTATGTTATATTTCTGTACTAGGTATTACCTCCTGCCTCTATTGTGTAAATGTGGGGGAGAATTTAATAAAGCCTACACAGTCTTTCTAACCATGCAAGCATTGTGGCATGCTGCTTACACAAAAGTAAGTAGGTTTGCGATCCAGTAAGCAGTAATGAGTGTTGAAAATCAGCACTCCGACACAGGATGTTCTGTGGCATGCAAATCACCTCATAAAGAGGTGAATCTCATGCAAATGAGGCAAGTAGAGCAATCCAGCAAGCAGATAGGCAGCTCTGCAGACTCCGTGCCAGTGTCCGTAGTGCACATGGAAAAATTCCGTGTACTGGATTTCAGACAGACAACAGGGACTGTAAAAATGCAGGTAGATGACAGAAATGGCATAGCACATACAGATATGGCCAAAACTATCCACTGTGTGTCCAAAAATGTAAGGAAAATAATTTAAAATAATTGTATTTTTTTTGATGATCTGGGTATGTTTGCACAGCATGCTGCAGTGCACAAACATGCTTTTATGAAAAAAAGAAAAGAGTGCAAAACACAAAAAATAATATGCAACAGAAATGCATTATAGGACCCTGAGTGCAGTATCTGCAATGGTGGAATGGTGCTGTTGCTAATGAGGTAGGGCCTGTAACCGTGTAGTTTCCAGGTTGTGTGCACGGAACCCTATGCAAATGAGGTGGGGTTACTGAATAGCACAAATGGGTATATGTGTCCACACATCCCTTCTGTGTAGGCACAAAACTGTGTTAGTGTTCACAGAAAAGGTAGCTGACATAAAGAGGGGGTGTGTCTGAAGACTTGTAAACCCACTAGAGCTCAGCTGCACCTGTTTGCGTGGCACACTGCTGTGCTCAGCAGGGGGGCATGTACACTGGCTGCTAAGCTTTATTTACCTTCAGGGCACGTGTTTTCCTGGGTTTGCATGGTGCACTGCCATACTGAGCGTGACCTTTCAGGGGGTGTATAGTGACTGCTAAGCTTTTGCTGTGCTTGTTTCTGCTTGTTTGCCTGGTGCTCTGCTGTGCTGAGTATATCTAAAAGCCAATTATATATTTATTACCAATGACCCCTGTTTCACTTAAACTAGGGCCTCTAAACCCTTAATGATGTACCTGCCAGGTGGAATGCATCATAGGTAGCCAATCACACAGTCAGCACCTAGAGCAGAGCACTATAAAGTATTCAGACACCTCACAATCCCCCCCCCCCCATACTCTGCACCATTGGAGCACAGACTTGGGAATTTTAACTAACAGAATGCTAGGGGCTGCTGCAGCTCTGCTACATCTGTATTTGCTAGATGCTGAAGTCAGTGCTGATCCTGACAATAGGCCTAGACTGAGAAGGAGAAGAGTGCTCAAGCCCAGGGTAACCTTCCAGGAGCTACATGAGCTGGAGACTGTTGAGCGCTACAGGGTGGACAGGGACATACTACAAGAACTCACTGAGTTTTGCCACCATCAACTCAGACCCAGAGGCAACAGAGGATAATCCATCCCAGTGGAAACAAAGGTATATGTAGGCCATAGGATAATAGCCACAGGTACCTTTCAAAGAACAACTGGGGACATGATGGGGGGGTCTCACAGGCATCAGCACTGAGGGTACTCCACCAGTTCTTGGATGCCATGCTACCACATGCCAGTGAGCACATTTATTTTCCCCTCACCCCTGAGGTGAGGGCCAGAAATATGCAACACTTCTACTACCATGTAGCACACTACCCTGAGGTACTAGGTGCCATAGATTGCACTCATGTACACATCAAGGCACCACCCGGTGAGGAGGGTAGAAGCTACGTTAACTGCAAGGTGTACTACTCCAACTGCCAGTTCATGTGCAATGCCCCAGGGCATTATCATGAATGTGTGTGCTGGCAGCCCTGGCAGTTATCATGGGTTCCATATCTGGCATGCATCACAGCTGTACCAGATTTTTGCTAGGGGAGGACATCCCACATGGCCATTTACTGGGGGATGCTGGCTACACCCTGGAATTGTGGATGATGACACCCATCAGAAATGTACACTCACCCACCGAAGAATTTCATAATGAGGCACATACACAAACTAGGAACATCATAGAGTGTGTATTTGGGCTGCTGAAATCACAGTTCTGGTGCCTTAATATATCTGGTGGATCCCTGCAGTACTCCCAGTCACATGTGCACATATGTTCGCAATATGTGCTATGCTACACAATATGATCCTGTGGAAACAGCTGCAGTAGGATCAGCAAAGGGAAGGAATGCACAGCCCCTCACCAGTGCCTAGGTCACCACAGCCACACTCAAGAGGACTCTGAGGAGGAACCCTAATGATGCCCCTGTAGGCAGATGTAGGGGTAACCAGTATGCCCTGGACTTGGCTTAGAGACAATGCATAGCGCATTCACTGACAAACTAGGGCCCCTGGGACTGACACCTTACTTCTACTCACATACATATATTAAAATAGCTGATGCCAGGCAACCCACACAACCTGCACCTATCCATGTATTGGTTGTGTACTGCTTGCATCACACAGAGTCAACCCTGAAATTACAGGTCTTCCAACTGCTGCAGTCACAAGGTAAGTCTCTAAACTACACACCAATTGTAAGGATTACTATAATATAGCATATGTATGGACTTGCTGCTGTTATGCAAGGAAATATAGTGGGCTAATTGGAGAAATGTAACATCCACATGTAACTACAGATACCGTCCAATAGTATGTGTTCCTTAATAGTCACTAGGCCTCATTTTCTTGTGATATAGCCATTGCACTGAACATTAGGATGTTCCATTTGATGTTTTTATCATACAGTTTGTTCTATGGGATGTCGTTAAATTTTGTTGCAATATAGCCATTGCACTGACCATTAAGATGTTCCATTTGATCCTTTTATCATACAGTCTGTTCTGTGGCATGTCGTTTTATTTTGTTGCGATGTAAACATTGCACTGAACATTAGGATGTTCCATTTGATCCTTTTATCATACAGTTTGTTTTATGGGATGTCGTTTCATTTTGTTGCAATGTAGCCATTGCACTGAACATTAGGATGTTCCATTTGATCGTTTTATCATACAGTTTGTTCTGTGGCATGTCATTTCATTTTGTTGTGATGTAACCATTGCACTGAACATTAGGATGTTCCATTTGATCCTGTTATCATACAGTTTGTTCAGTGGCATGACATTTCATTTTGTTGTGATGTCGCCATTGCACTAAACATTAGGATGTTCCATTTGATCCTTTTATCATACAGTTTGTTCTGTGGCCTGTCATTTCATTTTGTTGTAATGTAGCCATTGCACTGAACATTAGGATGTTCCATTTGATCCTTTTATCATACAGTTTGTTCTGTGGCATGTCATTTAATTTTGTTATGATGTAGCCTTTACACTGACCATTAGGATGTTCCATTTAATCATTTTATCATACAGTTTTTCTATGGCATGTCATTTCATGTTGCTGCTATGTAGCCATTGCACTGAACATTAGGATGTTCCATTTGATCCTTTTGTCATACAGTTTGTTCTGTGGCATGTTTCATTTTTGTTGCAATGTAGCCATTGCACTGAACATTAAGATGTTCCATTTCATCCTTTTATCATAGAGTTTGTTCTGCGGCATATTGTTTCATTTTGTTGCAATGTAACCATTGCACTGAAAATTATGATGTTCCAATTAATCCTATTATCATACATTTTTGTTATGGCATGTTGGTTCATTTTGTTGTGAGGTAGCCATTGCACTGAACATTAGGATGTTCCATTTCATTCTTTTATCATACAGTTTGTTCTATGGCATGTCCTTTCATTTTGTTGCAATGTGGGCATTGCACTGACCATTATGATGTTCCATTTCATCCTTTTATCATACAGTTTGTTCTATGGCATGTAATTTCATTTTGTTTAATGTAGCCTTTACACTGACCATTGGGATGTTCCATTTAATCCTTTTATCATACAGTTTGTTCTGTGGCATGTCATTTCATTTTGTTGTGATATAGCCTTTACACTGACCATTAGGATGTTCCATTTAATCCTTTTATCATACAGTTTGTTCTATGGCATGTTTCATTTTGTTGCTATGTAGCCATTGCACTGAACATTAGGATGTTCCATTTGATCCTTTTATCATGCAGTTTGTTCTGTGGCATGTTTCATTTTGTTGTGATGTTGCCATTGCACTGAATATTAGGATGTTCCATTTGATCCCTTTATCATACAGCTTGTTCTGTGGAATGACATTTCATTTTGTTGTGATGTAGTGATTGCACTGAACATTAGGATGTTCCATTTGATCCTTTTATCATACAGTTTGTTCTCTGGCATGTCGTTTCATTTTGTTTCAATGTAGCCATTACACTGACCATTAGGATATTCCATTTCATCCTTTTATCATACAGTTTGTTCTGTGGCATGTCATTTCATTTTGTTGTGATGTAGCCTTTACACTGACAATTAGGATGTTCCATTTAATCCTTTTATCATGCAGTTTGTTCTGTGGCATGACGTTTCATTTTGTTGTGATGTAGCCATTGCACTGAACATTAGGATGTTCCATTTCATCCTTTTATCATAGAGTTTGTTCTGCAGCATGTCATTTCATTTTGTTGCGATGTAAACATTACACTGAAAATTATGACGTTCCAGTTCATCCTTTTATCATACATTTTTGCTATGGCATGTCTGTTCATTTTGTTGTGATGTAACCATTGCACTGAACATTTGGATGTTACATTTGATCCTTTTATCATACAGTTCAGTGGCATGACATTTAATTTTGTTGTGATGTCGCCATTGCACTGAACATTAGGATGTTCCATTTGATCCTTTTATCATACAGGTTGTTCTGTGGCCTGTCATTTCATTTTGTTGTGATGTAGCCATTGCACTGAACATTAGGATATTCCATTTCATCCTTTTATCATACAGTTTGTTCTATGGCATGTCTTTTCATTTTGTTGTGATGCAGCCCTTACACTGACCATTAGGATGTCCCATTTAATCCTTTTATTATACAGTTTGTTCTGTGGCATGTCATTTCATTTTGTTGTGTTGTAGCCTTTACACTCACCATTAGGATGTTCCATTTAATCCTTTTATCATACAGTTTGTTCTGTGGCATGTCATTTCATTTTGTTGTGATGTAGCCATTGCACTGAACATTAGGATGTTCCATTTGATCCTTTTATCATACAGTTTGTTCTGTGGCATGTCGTTTCATTTTGTTGTGATGTCGCCATTGCACTGAACATTAGGATGTTCCATTTGATCCTTTTATCATACAGTTTGTTCTGTGGCCTGTCTTTTCATTTTGTTGTGATGTAGCCATTGCACTGAACATTAGGATGTTCCATTTGATCCTTTTATCATATAGTTTGTTCTGTGGCATGACATTTCATTTTGTTGCGATGTAGCCTTTACACTCACCATTAGGATGTTCCATTTAATCCTTTTATCATACAGTTTGTTCTATGGCATGTTGTTTCATTTTGTTGTGATGTAGCCATTGCACTGAACATTAGGATGTTCCATTTGATCCTTTTATCATACAGTTTGTTCTGTGGCATGTCATTTCATTTTGTTGTGATGTAGCCATTGCACTGAACATTAGGATGTTCCATTTGATCCTTTTATCATACAGTTTGTTCTGTGGCATGTCGTTTCATTTTGTTGTGATGTCACCATTGCACTGAACATTAGGATGTTCCATTTGATCCTTTTATCATACAGTTTGTTCTGTGGCCTGACTTTTCATTTTGTTGTGATGTAGCCATTGCACTGAACATTAGGATGTTCCATTTGATCCTTTTATCATATAGTTTGTTCTGTGGCATGTCGTTTTATTTTGTTGCGATGTAACCATTGCACTGAAAATTATGATGTTCCAGTTAGTCCTTTTATCATACTTTTTTGCTATGGCATGTTGGATCATTTTGTTGTGATGTAGCCATTGCACTGAACATTAGGATGTTCTATTTCATTCTTTTATCATACAGTTTGTTCTATGGCATGTCATTTCATTTTGTTGCAATGTGGGCATTGCACTGATCTTTAGGATGTTCCATTTTATCCTTTTATCATACAGTTTGTTCTGTGGCATGTCATTTCATTTTGTTGTGATGTAGCCTTTACACTGACCATTAGGATGTTCCATTTAATCCTTTTATCATACAGTTTGTTCTATGGGATGTCGTTTCATTTTGTTGTGATGTAGCCATTGCACTGAACATTAGGATGTTCCATTTGATCCTTTTATCATACAGTTTGTTCTGTGGCATGTCGTTTCATTTTGTTGTGATGTTGCCATTGCATTGAACATTAGGATGTTCCATTTGATCCTTTTATCATACAGTTTGTTCTGTGGCATGACGTTTCATTTTATTGCAATGTAGCCAATGCACTGAACATTAGGATGTTCCATTTGATCCTTTTATCATACAGTTTGCTCTGTGGCATGTCATTTCATTTTGTTGTGATGTAGCCTTTACACTGACAATTAGGATGTTCCATTTAATCCTTTTATCATACAGTTTTTTCTGTGGCATGTCATTTCATTTTGTTGTGATGTAGTGATCGTACTGAACATTAGGATCTTCCATTTGATACTTTTATCATAGAGTCTGTTCTGTGGTATGTTGTTTCATTTTGTTGCGATGTAACCATTACACTGAAAATTATGATGTTCCAGTTAATCCTTTTATCAGGCATTTTTACTTTGGCATATTGGTTCATTTTGTTGTGATGTAGCCATTGCACTGAACATTAGGATGTTCAATTTCATTCTTTTATCATACAGTTTGTTCTATGGCATGTCATTTCATTTTGTTGCAATGTGGGCATTGCACTGACCATTAGGATGTTCTATTTCATCCTTTTATCATACGGTTTGTTCTACGGCATGTTGTTTCATTTTGTTGTGATGTAGCCATTGCACTGACCATTAGGCTGTTCCGTTTGATCCTTTTCTCATACAGTTTGTTCTGTGGCATGTCGTTTCATTTTGTTGCAATGTGGGCATTGCACTGACCATTAGGATGTTCTATTTCATCCTTTTATCATACGGTTTGTTCTACGGCATGTTGTTTCTTTTTGTTGTGATGTAGCCATTGCACCGACCATTAGGGTGTTCCGTTTGATCCTTTTGTCATACATTTGTTCTGTGGCATGTCATTTCATTTTGTGGCAATATAGCCATTGCACTGAACATTAGGATTTTCCATTTGATCCTTTTATCATACAGTTTGTTCAATGGCAGTCATTTAATTTTGTTGCGATATAGCCATTGCAATGAACATTAGGATGTTCCATTTTATCCTTTTATCATACAGTTTGTTCTGTGGCATGTCGTTTCATTTTGTTGCGATGTAGCCATTGCACTGAACATTAGGATGTTCCATTTTATCCTTTTATCATACAGTTTGTTCTGTGGCATGCCGTTTCATTTTGTTGTGATGTAGCCATTGCACCGAACATTAAGATGTTCCATTTGTTCCTTTTATCATACAGTCTGTTCTGTGGCATGTCATTTCATTTTGTTGTGATGTAGCCATTGCAATGAACATTAGAATGTTCAATTTGATCATTTTATGATATTGTTTGCTGTATGGCACACCATTTCACTTTGTTGTGGTGTTGCTCAGGTGTATTAAGCTGACCAGCATATCAATATGTGCGGAACATTGAATTTTTGGATGAGCCAATGACAGCTATTATACTCAAATATTTTCTTTTCATGACCCTCTCCCTTCCTACTCTCTAACTCTATAGCTCTATTACTGCCTGTATGATGTTCCAGTTAGCTCTAAACAAATGTCGTCTTTCCACTTGTACTTACCATCTATTCACCATGTATGATTGCACTGCATATCGATTATCTGATTCTGTCTCATTTCTAACACACACCATTTTTGTTTAATATTGCTGGTTCTACATTCTGCTTTACATCCTTGTATTTTGAAATCTCATAAAATGTATTTCATGCATTTTCATTGTACATCGATTTTGTGAATTTACATTGTTTTCTAATTTTTTTGTCTATGTTGCTTATATTGTCTGGAGCTTTTTTCCTGAAGTCTTTACTGAAGAGAAGGTTCTTCTGCTCAGCTGGGCTTTTTCATTAAACAAATGCAAACAGACAAACAAAAAATAATAATTGTGCATGTTGGTGCCATATGTCAACAATAGTTCATGTGATGGCATGTGCCTCTAATCTTACACATTTCCCATCATTTAATACATCATGGTACACTCTTTAAATCCTGAACATTGGTACCATATAATATGAGGTAGTCAAAGACAGTCTCACAGTCTGTACTACCGATCACATGCATAGTACCATATCAACATGTATAATGCCAATCAATTTGATTCAATGTTGTGCATGTCAGCATAAAGTAGTGTTCATCTTATTTAAGTAGATCCATATATATATATATATATATATATATATATATATATATATATACACACACACACACACACACACACACACACACACACACACACACACACACACACACACACAAACACACAAAAACACATAGATACGTGTATATATATACATGCAAACATCATATTATTTTATGTATTTGTATAAAATATATATGCCGATATATAGATGAATGTGTGCATGTGTGTGTTTATAATGGATGCATGTGTTTATGTGCATGGAAGTAAACCTTACAGTTCATTACAACACCATTAGTATAAGCTGTCATTCTGGTTAGGAATGTGTTTTAACCTTAACAATTACCATATAAATCACGAGATGTAAATGCCTGGAATTTGGTTCTTGTTGAAAGACACAACACTTGAGCTAGTAGTTCGAGTCTCAGTACTACGCTGTCTGCTTAATATACTTATTTGGCTGTTTATCACCCAAATAATGAAAATAGTTACAATTAATGTCAAATGGCCATCTGTAAATTTGTGACATTAGTTTAAAAAGATTGGGGTTGAAATAATGATTAAGGTGTTTACTTTACCTCCCAGTCATAAGGTACTAGGTTTGATTCTCACCCTTGAAAGGGAAATTAGCTAGACTTAAAATGTCTCTTAAGAGCAGCTAATCTAATACTTATTTACCTAATTCATAGATCAGCAAACACCCAGAAACCTATCAATGAATGATCATCTTTTAAGCTACGTTGTACTTTTACTTGGCTTAACTAGAATTCTGAAATTCTGACAAGAGAATGTACAACTATGTATTAATTCAGAAATATAACTATGCACACATCAAATTTCATTGCAGAAAGACGCATGTAGCTTTCAGATGGTTTTACGTTCACGTCCTTCTTGTGATTCCTCTTTGGACAGAATTCTTGAATTTGTGTGCTAAAATCAGACTAGTATATCTCTACAAAGACATCATGACTTACAGATCAAAACATTAAGCCACAAGTGAACAGATGGTAGAATGATGAGATACACAAACCCAGCAATGAAAGTCATATTAGAAGCTTCTACTCAAACATCCTAAGATTTCAAAATGAATCTTAGCCACAGGCCAGCAGACGAAGATATGTAGGCAGTAAAGACACCTGCGAATCAAGGCTGTATTTGTCTACAAATAAACTAAATGTACCATTTCATCTGGTTCTGATGATGTCCCCGAAGTGTCGTACAGGGGAAGAAAGCGCTTGACCTTGTTTTGTGGATTATATGAATAAAGATTTTACAGCAGTCAACTACCAGGATTTGTCTGCTGTGTGGAGCTTATGGTGTAACTACTGGCTATGGACATTCCTTTATTTTTTCTTGGTAACTTGTTTGATGTCCTTTATAAACGTCATTAACCTCTATGCACAACAGACTTTAATTCAAGGTGCTGCTCCATTGCCATACCTCATCCAAGAAGTGTTTAGACTCCATTTGACTTATCATGGACTACATCACACAGAAATTGTAGAGGTATACTGGGTAGACAGGGAAATACTAGAGGAAATATATAACCTCTGCCACCCTCACCTGTGCCCCAGGGAAATAGTGGAGAACCCATCCCAATGAAAAATGTATGTCTAGCTTTACATATATTAGCTATAGGTAATTTCTAGAGACCTACAGAGGATGTATTAGGTGTGCCACAGGCCTCAGCTTCCAGAATATCGCATTAGTTTCTAAATTCAGTGCTACAACATGCAAGAGAGCATATTTGTTTTCCATACACCCGAAAGGAGTGAGCTAAAACCACGCAGGAATTTTATGCAATAGCACACTCCATTGAAATGTTGAGGTGCATAGACTGCAGACACACATAGAAATAAAAGTACCTACCTGGTGAACAGTATACTGTGCGTCAAGCATTTTGTTGAGCATTGTATATAAACCAGTGAGCAGGTCAATGGAAGCATAACTTGCACAAGGATAACAATAAGTAATATTTAAATATCCACTTTGCATTACTAAGAATACTAACAGAAATACAGTGATGGTCAGCAATTACAGAAGCAACCACTCACAACTGATTATGAACAATGATTTTAAAACAATTATTTTGTAATGTATTTACATTGAAGGAAGGCTTTGAGTAAGCAAGGACTAGATATTCTATCTGCATCAGACATATATGCAAGCCATAGTCACAAAAAAATGTGCAAAAACATGCCACAGTCATCATTACTTGCACAGGGTGGGGGAACAGGAGGGCAAGCCTGACTCCAAAGAAGTGAGTGGGTGCCAGTCAAACAATAGTTTATTCCTTAAGTATCCAATTTGCAGGGCCATATAAAGATATGAATAGCAGCCAAAAGTACTATTTAGATAAATACTGTGTGTGTGTGTGTGTGTGTGTGTGTGTGTGTGTGTGTGTGTGTGTGTGTGTGTGTGTGTGTGTGTGTGTGTGTGTGTGTGTGTGTGTGTGTGTAGTGGTATGGGCAAGTATTTGTCGAATGTGTGTGTGTGCATCTGCATGAACACAATCAATCACTGTGCTAGCACTACGTCCCGGCATCTGACAGGTGTCAGCCATGCATGGTAGACTAGTTAGCTCAGTATTTTCACCCCCAACCATAAGAACTATCTCTGCCAGAAGTTGCACTGCTGTTCCATGGACCTGGCTAGAATTTGGGCTGCTAAGTGAATGTGAGTGATGCCTGCTTGATCATCTCTCATTAGGACTACATCCTTGACCATGACCACATGATTGCCCATGTCTGGGTGTAGAGTGGAAGGAGTGCCACTACAGGAGTGGGATCTTGTATGGCCACATTGGCCAACACAGGGCAATGTAGCAGTTCTCCGGCCACATGGATGCTGTCCCTCCCCAGCAGACATTCTGTTACTGACACTTCTCAGTCCAGGGTGTCATTCATATTGTCCAAGGAGTCAAACATATGGTTTAGGCAGTCTCACACATCAGAAGGCACCACATTTAGTACTTCTGCGACCCTTGTGGAACATGCATGTGCCTCCAGTATAGTACTATAAATACATTGAGTGGTAACTGCTGACAAACCAATATCAGCAGCACCCTCTGAGCACCTCTACCAACCTACTTGTGGGGCATCTCTCCCTCATGAATGACCACTGGAGAATCAAGCAGTTCCATAACCAGAGTAATCACACTAACCTGATCACCATCTACTTTTGTTGTGTCTAAAGTTTGTGTGTCATGGGTATGCAATGGCATACTGACTGTGTCCAAAATAGGGAGAGGAGATGTTAGGGGCACAACCTAAGTGTCAGACTGACCATCTGCACCTCCAGACTGTGCCTTTTCTTCACTACCACCATTATCAGAGGCAACAGATACTCTGACTTCAGGCAGTGGGAGTTCCACAGTGCAACTGGCAGGATCACCTATGATAACAATTATCAAACACAGCAAAGAGAGAAACAGAATAAAGAATAATAAACTTATGTTATGTGAAATGTGTATTAAGAATCAAGAGATGCTAATGCAATGAAAACAAATGACTTTCAGTCACACATGCATCTACCTTTTGTACGTTAATAAGAATACAGAAGGTGTGCTTAATGTGTGCAGGTGTGCTTAATGTGTGCAGGTGTGCTTAATGTGTGCAGGTGTGCTTAATGTGTGCAGGTGGTCAAGTAGAAAGAGAACTAGACGTGCCTAGATATAAGAAAGGGAAATGAAATAGGGATGATAAGCATCACAAAACAAATGACATAGACAATTCCCTGTACATAGGCTCATAGATTCATAGGAGGTTACTAGGCTAGCAGCCCTAGAGTCTTTACAAGCCTACCCATGTTAATCCCAAGTATCCCCGTTTGTACTTTTTGGGGAGTTTGCAGAATGAATTTATGAACAGAGTAGTTCTGTGATCAACACCAGCTACCCCTGTCCATGAGGGGCATGGGCGCCACTCCAGGGGTGAATTTGTGGTCTCCCATCCAATTATCTAGGTTGTGTTTGAATAGGGTCAGTGAGAAGCTTTGTTTTACCTAAATAGGAAGTCTATTCCAGAGAAGCGGCAGTCTCTGGGAGACATATCTATCATACCTCTTAACTGTTCAGATTGTTGCCCCATATTTTTGGTCTGTTCCTCTTTAAATTTGTGGTTTTCTGGATTTTTATGGCAGATCAGCAAGGACTGACTTCATTAAATAATGACAGGCATTCAGGTTTCAGAATTTATATAATTCAGAAAATGCATGGTAACACAGGGCCTTTTATTCTAGAAACTTTCTAAGTTTATAAGGGCGATATTTAAAAGTTGTCCCTATTTTTGGGGTTTTGTCCCCCATTATTTTTAGCTGTGTCCAGATTTCTTGTGCTAAGAGGTTGAGAGGTATAATATCTATCTCTTCAGCATGTTCTCTTAATGTCACAAGCTAGGTTGAGATCCGTAGAGTGAGTGACTCTTGTGCCCTGGGTTTGAATCCAGTATGTTGCACTTCAATTACATTGTTGTGCAGATAGCAAGTGATGATGGAGTTATGCCATTTTAATCCCCACATGTTACTGCTACTGAATTATCTGATACCCATTTTTGCAAGGCAAAGGCCTGCAGGTAGGAACACACTGCACATATTCATACAGCCTAACTATATGTCACCTACTACTCTGCTATTGGCACTGTTGCATGACAGATATACCTTAAGCACATGCCTTGATTAGACTGTAAAGGGTACCCTTACCCTGGGTCTGCTGTAATGACAGGGCAAACACTGCTGCCACAGTTACATGGACAGCTTGCTGACCTCCAAAGTGTTCACACTCCCCATGTGTCCTAGGCTGCAGCAGTAGCTGTAGCCTGGAGTACACATGACTGTATGTTAAGGTAGCTGCTACAGACTGACCATACCTCCCAACCACCTGTAACAAGGGATCCAGACACAACCATACATAAAAGGAGGGCAAAGTCCCAGAGATAGGGAGATGTTTAACAGTTTGTCCCTACAAAGACAGTAAGTTGATAAAAGAGCAGCTACTGCATTAACATGCATATCCTGACAGGTATGAAGTGTGACACGTCTCTCTCCCCTTACTGACTTCAACCCACAATCTTTGCCAGTGAACAGCCAAATGACCACAAAACTGTGGACATATTTCATACATCTCTACAGTGGACAGTATATGTACCTACCCTATGTGATGCTGTAGTCTCCATACCTTAGTAATGTCCATCTCAAAAACTAAGAAAGGAGCCAAGGCCTACATGAAGGCCTTATATATTGTGCTGTGGTGCCATGTCATTGGTTAATGATAGCACAATTCAGCTATTTTAGACGCAATTAGCAATTCTGAGCCACACATTGGTGCAGAGGCAATTACCTGTTAATGGGCATTAGCTACAAAAGGCAAGCAACTGCTTATGGGGAACAGGTCTGTATGTAGTTTTACTTACACAGACACTGTATGTGCAAAGCATTTGCAGAGGAATACTTCAAAAGAAAAGGAATGCATCATTCTTCCAGGTATGTACTAGATTTCACCATAAAATAAGATGCAGATGGGAGGAGGGAGGTATGGGGAATCGGGATTACAACAGTAGGCTTGTATTAGATCTATGATATTGACATGTCAGAGATACTCTTCTATCCAACACCTACAGGCATGCCTCTCAACTGTCCCTGCTTTGACTCGCATCTCCTGTCAATCCCTCCTACAATGATCAGCTGTTGTAGCAAAGATAGTGGATTACATATAAGACATAGTGGCACTAAGTAATGGTGTACACTCCTGTAACATCAAACAATATACTGTAATTCACCTTCTCTCAGTCGTGCTGCGGTAGCGTTGTCACCTCACAGTACGACGTTGTCCTGTTTGATTATCAGCTAGAGCATCTTCTGTGTGGAGACATGCGTGAATGGGCGTACCTTCGTTGAAGGTTGTGCGTCAGAGCTGGCAACTCGGCACATAAAAATCTACTGCCAATCATTAGCGGACCGGAGTTCCGCTGTGGCGACCCCTAACTGGGAAAAGCCAAAAGACACAACACATGTTAATGTTTGTGCAAATACACACCTGTTATTCCCTAGGCTATGTACTGTACTCTCAGTCCATCAATGTCACACATAAATAGTTTTAACATTGTAAAAGTGTCCCTGAATGTCCCTGATGTAGTCTGGCTAAGTCCCTGTTTTATGGACATCTGTCCCTGTTTGGTTGAGAACTATGCCTAACATACCACTCAACCTCCTACAGTAAGCATTCAGGACAAAACCATAATTAGTGAGGAATAAAGGCCCATACTCAGTGACAGAGTATACGTATTGGGCATACAAAGTAGGAATGTGAATCGACTAACAGATATTACTGTAGCATACGTGTTTTCTGAGGGGTCTGATGTGTGACAATCAGATTCTGTTTTAATTTTCTGACAGCAACCATTAATGACTGGACAACCATTTGTCAGACATCCACAAATTTGTGCAAAAAGGACCACATCTATGAGGCAAACATGTTGACATTCTGCAAACATCTGTATAGTTGAGAGGTATGATGCCTACAGTGAGCATACACTACAGCAAGTTTCCATTGTTTTCTGTCATTGTGGCATACTGGTGTTGCTGGACTGTCCCCATATAGTTGATGTAATAGCACACTGGTATTTGTCTGACAGAGGCTGGATGACATATTAGTGGGGATTTGCCCATAGGGGACACACCAGGGTAGACTGCAGTGATGAGTGTAGAGACATACAGCAGAATCTGTCACGGCACATAGGGACATTACCCAGTATTGCTACTATTTTGGTGATAGCTACACATGTAGTGTGTTGCCAGACTGTGGGGTATGACATGTAAGGGGGTGTTGGATAGTTCATGCCATTATGGGTGTGTAGGGTCTGTACATAGTGGGCATCCATGTATCTGGTCCTGAAATGTGTTCATCCTCCATTTTCATCTGCAGAGAATTACACTATACTGGATGCCCTCAGACTCCACCATCACATCCTGCTTTCCAGGGGTCACCACAATCATGAACAGCAGACAGCATTGTGGGGTGACCTTGTGAGGACTGTTAATCAGATTGGCCAACAGGACAAGACCTATGAGCAGGTCCGACACCAAGCCACGGAGATGGTCAATGCTGCATGTCAAAGGGAAGCTGCTGTTGCCAGGGATCGTGCTGCCACCGGAGGAGGGCCTGTGACAGAACAACCACTCTTAGCCACAGAGGAATTCCTGGTGAACCTAGGATCAACCAACAGCTCCCAGGCATCCATCATGTCATACATCCTGGAGGTGGGTGCCACAGCATCCACATCACAGGAGCGTCCAGGTAAGCTTACTGTGTTTTCCAGTATAATACTGTATCAGGAATTGTGGCAGCCTCAACATACTAGTACATCGATGTCAGGTCTATCTGCATTGGGGGGGGGGTTGTCTTTTGCACACAGTTGTGTACACATACTCAGAATGTCAGCAATACAGCCAGTATCACATTAGCTACTGTACATGTGGATATACACACATATTGCCTTGTAACACTGCAACATTTGGAATTTCTGACAATACCTCTGCCTCACCTTTTCATAAGTCCATCAGATGTAGCTGGAGTCCATGGCCCTGTTCCTGGTAAGTGTGATACTGTTGTTTTACAGATTATGTATATATATAAATATATATATATATATATATATATATATATATATATAATATGTGTGTGTGTGTGTGTGTGTGTGTGTGTATATATATATATATATATATATATATATATATATGTATATACATATATATATATATATATATATATATATATATATATATATATATATATATATATATATATATATATATATATATATAAATATATATATATATATATCATATGAAAGTTAAGGGCTGCCATTTTGCTTTATGCACAACTGTTGTGCTTAGCCAGAGTTAGTTGTATGTTCCATTTTGGAGAAGTTACCTACAGTACATAGCCTAGGGAATAGCAGGTGTGTATTTGCACAAACATTAACATGTTTGCCCTTATAATTATGAGCAATTATGCAGCCTGCTATACATGAGGCAGTTACTCCAAGATGCCTGTTCAAATAAAATAGGGAGAAGGTACATACCTGAGGCAGTGATACTATAACTGACACATTCTCAAGATAGGTGTACTGGGTGTTATGTGTAGTTCTATCACATGCACTGTCATACTGCATACCTCAAAGGTGTATTGTACTGACACATTAACTGGATGTAGGTGATGTGCATGTTATAAAGGGCCTGACTTGTCTGTGTATGTTGTTGTGAGTTTGTGTGTTATGTATAGGATCAGAAATGAGAAGATGTGGGACATGTAATGCAGTTGTGGATCCTCATCTGCATGAGTCTGTGTGGATTACCTTACATAATAGTGCAGGTGGTAATGTACTGCTTTTGTCTTGCTTCTCACAGGTGAACAGCAGGGATTGGAGTCTGTCCCCCTCACAACTTGATGTCAGTGTCATATTGGACTCTGATGATGATGGTGGTCATAGCGAGGCACAGGTGGGGTTGTTGGGGGCTGAATCTGTCCCAGAGGTTGATATCCCTCTTCTGCCCTCATTGTCCCTACACAGTTAGTAGGCCCACATATACCCAGTCACCAGAGGCCACAGATATTAGACAGTCAGAAGTTGGTGACATAGTACAGGACAGTGTGAGAACTATGGTGTCAGTGAGTGTAGATACTGGTCGTAGGTCCCACACAAGTAGATTGACAGGGGTGCTCGAAGGAGGACTGCTGCCCATCCACTTCCTGTTGCAGGTATCATATCACGGATCACTTGCCACATGTTTTGGGCTGTCATGGAGGTACAGGCATGTTGTGAATGCAACACCAGATGGATGCTTATGGTTATGGATGCAGCACAGTACCTGACCTCTATGTCTGCCTCCACCACATTGGTGATGTCATTGATCATTTCATTAATGTAGTGGACAGACAGAGGGCTGAGACAGTCTCTGTCTTTGACCACATGTCTGTGCTAGAACATCTGGTTGGAGTTGGGCGTTGGACACGTGGACGTAGGCTAGCAACACCATCTGCTGACAGTCCATGTGGCCGTGCACACTCACACTCCCGTAGTGGCAGTACCTCCAATGCTGCACATGAAAGTGTGCTGTGGACACCACAATGTGGCAGGCCATGGGCATGTGGTCCTGGCCCAGCAGACAGCAGTCACTGTCAGGTACTAGCACCCCATCTGACCTTCGGCATGGTGGTGCCCATGCTACTCCAGGTGAAGCCAGTTCCCATGTTCATGGCCAGAGACGGTGAACTGTCCACTCTACCATGTACAGTCCACAGCTGTCCACCATATACACATGTAGGACTAGCACTGGGCCTGACTGTCTGCATGCACACACTCCAACACCACTGTCACATGCAGGTTACCAACAGAGACACACGGCACGTCTCTATGGCCCATCTAACCAGCACCCCTTTCTGACTCCCACACATGCTGTCAACTGGTTGACACAACCTAGGCCTCTGACACCCCCACACCACACCCTGTGCATGTGATGTTACCTGTGCCACATCTCTGCCCTCTGTGCCATCAATGCAGGGACCTGCAAATATGTTAAGGTTATAATGAAAGCTCAGTAGGAGCCCAGACACAACAATACACAAACAAACAAGACACTCCAAACACAATAATATTCCAAAAATGGATGTCCAAAAGGCTGAAGTTGAGTAAAAACAGTTTTAATAACAGAAATAAATGTAAACAAAACAAACTGGTGAGCACTTTCACGGCTTACTTGCTTCTTCAGACCATAAAAAATAATAAAATACTTAAAACCTTATATACAGATAACCATCCACACAATTAAGGGATGTCAAGTCACATGGTGCAATTAATGATGCAGTCCTCTCCTCTTCAGAGCAGGTTTTAAAGACACAGCATTATTCAGACCTGGGTATACATCTTAACTCAATATATTCTATTTCATTAGCTACATCACCTCTTCTTATATTAGTACCGACTTGCTTTCATACCTTGTGACGAGGTCTGCTACCGTTGATGCATGTCACCTGGGTATTCTGCCCATACAAATCTAGATGGTGGCTGGCATCAATTATGCTTATGTAGATGAGGGCAATTTAGAGCCAGCAGCTACTCACAGGGCCATAACATGCATAACCATTGCACAGAGGTAGGCCAGATGGGCATGTCTCTAGTGCTGCAAGGGGATATATTTATACACAAAAGTTGGATGCTGTGGGATTAGAATCAGTACCCATCTAATAATACACACTACAACTTGCAGTACTTATCACATGTGCCACAAAGTTTATCTGATATCAGAGTCTCAGCCAGCACTCTTAAGGTGGATGACATCAGCAGGCCTTGTAAAGGAGGTCAATGTTGAGCCCAGTCACTAGTCACAAGGGCCTTAAAATGCATAGCCATTCCACAGAGAGAAGCCAGATCGGCACATCTGTAGTGTCACAAGGGGATACTATATGTACATACACACACACACACACGGATGATGTGAGATTAGAATTCTTATCTTTTTACTATTACACACTACAGCTTGCAGTACTTATCAAATGCCCCCACGGAGTTCATCTAATGCTAGATTGTGAGCCAGTGCTCTTACAGTGGATAAATTCAGCAGGCTGTGTAGAGGATAGAATGTAGAGGCCAGCAGCCAGTCACAGGGCCACAAAATGCATGCTATTGCACAGTGATAGCCCATGTGGGTATATACATAGTGCTGTAGGGGATATATTGATACACACAGAGCTGGATGATGTGAGAGTAGAACCCCTACATATCTAGTAATACACATTACAGCTTGCAGTACTTATTGCATGTGCCATGGAGTTTATCAGCTATGAGATTCTCCGCCAGTGCTCTTAAGGTGAATGACATCAGCAGGCCTTGTAGAGGAGTGAATTTAGAGGAAAGCAACCAGTCATAGGGCCATAAAATGCATACCATTAGATGGAGATAACCCATATCAGCAAATCCCTCATGCTGGGGGGGATATATTGATGCACACACAGAGTTGGATGGTGTGAAATTAGAACCCCTACCTACCTTGCAATGCACATTTGAGTTTGCAGTACTTACTCATTTTTTTTTTATTTTTCAAATACATTTGAATGAATTCCATAATATTTATACATAACATCTTAAATAACTATGTACACTATTTACATTAGCCTGACAGTATAACGGATCTTAATATATACAATTACTTTATAAGTATGTTCAATCCATTATCAGAGTGCCTGATCAATTATTGTATAGTCTCAATCAATGATAAGACTTTTCTCCAAGGATGGTTGATAAATGAATTTGGATAAAATCTTAGTTCTTTAATTTTAATTTCCAATAATGCTGTGGTCTTCAGTAGGCTATAGAAGTCTTCCAAAGTTGGTATTGTGTTTGTATTCCATCTTCTTGTTATACACTTGCTTGAAATTGCAAGTATAGTCCATACTAGATAAATGTTTGACCTATTTAAATGAGGACCTTTGTTCACATTTAATAATACAAGAGCTTTAGTTAAATAAAATGATTCATTAAATAAAGCTGGTAGAATGTTATTAAGACCATTCCAAAATGGCTTAATTTTAACACAATCAAAGAAAATGTGGTTCCAATCTGCATTGTGTACTTGCTCACAATTCCAACATATTCCCTTTTATGGAATAACTAATTTTATTGATTCTGTCTGGGGTTAAGAATGCTCTGTGCAAGCATTTCCAATTAAAAACTTTCCAGTATTGTGTAAAGGATGTATATTTTATCGATAATAAGATATTTGCTTTAATATCTTCAGTTAACTGTATTGAGTGTCCTTTTGTTATATATTTCCAATATGAGGTTTTGGGTGTTGTTTTATAGTTTATCAATATTTTGTAAAATTTTGAAATACTGTTTCCCATGTCAAAATCATTATATATGATTTCATGTATGTATTTCGTAAATTTAGATATTTGTTTAAATGAAGAATTGTTAGTTATTCTACTTAAATATTGTGAATATGACAGAATACTCTGTAAAGTTAGCCAGCCCTGTTGTGGAATTTTGGATGTTATTTTTATTACTTGCATATCTAAAACTTTTAGTTCTTTGATATATTAGAGCCAACAAATAAATCCTTTCTGTTCCCATGAATTAATAATTTCTCTCTATATTTTATGTGGAAAGTTCTTTGTGACTATAAATGGTGTTAAAAGATCAAACTAGATTTTTAAATCTATATTTGCATTAATAATTTTCCCAATGAGTCAATGTAATAATTAATCATACACGTTTTAGTGGGTTTAGTTATGTTATATTGAATACTATTACATATGTGCCATGGCAAATTGTTTTTATATGTTATTTGAAATTTTTTTTGTAACTCAAATTCATTTACTGATATTACAGTTAGTAATTCTTTCCAATTTGCAGAGTAATTTGGACTTATCCAATCTGAGATTGTTTTAGATATTAATGCTTTTATATATGTTTCTAAATTAGGAAGGTTTAATCCTCGCTGTTTCCATGGTCTGATATGATGTATTAAAGCTATTCTCTTTTGGGAAACCATAAAACATTTATTAGGCATGAATTTATTTATTTAAGTATATTCCTTTCTGGTAACAGTTGTATTGCCAAGGATATATATATATATATATATATATATATATATATATATATGATCTTCGGCAGTAAAATCATTTTTATTAACTGTAGTCGATCTTCAAATGTTAATATTATTTTGTTCCATTTTTCCACAGAGATTTTGATTGTATTGATGACATTATTGTAGCTTTTTGAGACTAAGTCATTATTATCCTTGCATAACTCAATTCCTAGATATTTTAATGTAGATTCTTGTTTCCCTATGATGTGATCCCCCTTTGTCTACAGTTCTTTTTTTTATTTAAAAATAAAAAATTTGATTTTGATTTATTGAAATGGAGTCCTGAAATCATGTGAAATTTGTAAATTAATATATCTAATTCTTATAATGTCTATTTTGTATTAGTTAATGTTAGTAATATGTCATCTGCAAATAGCATTACTTTAGAATTGTATTTTTCTTACACATCTTTTCCTTTGATTTTTATATTGTTATGAATTGAATCTGGCAATATTTCAATAGCGAGTGCAAATAAAATCAGTGACATGGGACATCCTTGTTTAGTGCCTTTTGTTATATGTATAGATTCAGAGGTAAAAGTACCTAACCTGATATACGCTAAATTGTTTGTATATATATTCTTTAGGCGATGAACAAAGGATGTAGGAAATTCAAATAGCATTAGGATTTTGAATAAATAATCCCAATTCAGGGAATCAAAGGCTTTCTCTACATATCTAAGCCAATTATGAGTGTTCCTTTATTTTCTTTATTAAGATAATCTGTAAGAGAAATTATTATTTTAATATTGTCATGTGTGTGTCTATAATATATAAATCCAGTTTGATCATTATTTATTGTTTTGGATAGTGGTATTTTCATTCTGTTAGTTAATATTGTCATAAATATCTTAGTCATTATTTAATAATGATATAGGTCTATATGAGGTACAAAGGTTTGGGGATTTGTTTTCCTTTAGGATTGGTGTGATTAAGGAATATCTCCAAAATGGTGGTATTAAAGCTTGTGACTGAATTTCTAATAGTTTTATGGAAGAGGGATAGTATCTTTGAAGGAAAAAGTTTATATATTTCCATAATTATGCCATCTATACCTGGAGCTCTATTATTTTTAACCTCTTATATTGTATCTGTAATTTCTTTGTAGGATATGGGTGCTTGCAGATCAAGTTTTAATTTTTCTGATATTTTATTTTATATTAGAACACTTTTCATCTAGATTTAATTGATCGATAGGTATATTTTCTTTTTGGAAATGTTCCATATAGTGATTTCTATAGGGATCAAGAATGTCACCTGTATCCGAGACATTTTTCACTTTCTTTTCATGGAAGATATTTTTAATGTTATTAGCTTTTGATTGTATTTTGATTCTTGTGGATAAATTATGTAGATATTTGGGAGAAGTGGCCAAGCTATTAATTGTTAGTTTTTCTAAAGCTAAACTAGCTTTATGTGTTAGAATTTTCTTGTATTTATTGTTTAATACTTCTACTTTCTTTGTCATCTCAAAATGATTTAGATTTTTTTCAGCTTTTACTGACAAACGTTTGGATTGTAGATCTAATAATTCAGAATCCCATTCTCTGATTTTTTTATACCAAGTTAAGGTTTTGCCATATATGTAAGCTTTTAATGAGTCCCATACCATTATTTTATTAATCTCTGTTGTGTAATTAATATCTAAGAAGAACTGTAATTCAGATAATAACCAGGGTTTGAACTTTTTAATTTTAGTTATATATGCTGGACTTCTGGAGTTAAAGATTAAAGGTTTGTACCCATTTTGACGTTTTAGTATCAATGAATTGTGGTCTGAAAAGGGGCAGGGAGTGATTGAGAAATTAATAATTTTAGAGTGTAAGTCATGAGCAGCAAATATTTTATCTATTCTAGTTTGGGTACCAAATCTGTTATCTTGATGGGAAAACAACAAAGATTTATCTTTAAATTTGAAAGTATCTACAAGATGAAATGATTCTGCCCACTTGTTTAAAGCTTTTGATACAGCAGATGTAAGCAGTGGTCTTTTGTTTGTAGTTTCAGAAATATCAAATATACAGTTAAAATCTTCTAATATTAAGTTGCCTTTATAATTATTGGAAATGAAATCCAAGTGTTTTTTAACAGTTCCTGTTCCAATGCTTGGGAACCAGTATAGATTGGCTAGGGTCCATATTCTGTTATTATATTTAATTATTACTAATGCCATAAGGCCTTCTTTATCTTCATACTTATAAATGATTTCTGGGCTAATCACATTTGTCTTCCATAAAATTGTTATGCCTTTTGTCTATATCTTATAAGTGAATTGCACCAACATCATATGTTCCTTAGGATTCCATTTGTAATTCTCATTTGTTTGGAAATGAGTTTCTAGAAGGAAGGCAATTTGTGCTTTGTTCAGTTTTAAATATTTCAGTAGATTTGATCTCTTGCTAGGATTGTTTAAGCCATTGGGATTTAAAGATAATAAAGTTAAATCCATCTTAGGTTATTTAGACTGTATTTTTTGTTTTATTGTGACTATTAATATTTTTCCTCTGATAACTATAAAGTACATGTTTGAGCTTTTAAAGGAAATTATCAGTTTTATACTTTGAGTGTTTACCAATAATGTAATGTTTTGGTCAGGCATACTAAAAATGTTTTAGTGAAATAACAAATTTAAATTAATAAATGTCAACAAAACTAAGATTCACAGTAGCCATGGAATGAAAATTATCCCTAATCTGATGGATAAACCTAAGCCCATCAGATTATCACTCATACCATGACAATCCAGAACATCTGAGCTCCATAAATTAAATTATCATATGGAGAATATTTGTAATAGGAATGAGCAATATTTATATTATTTTGCACAGATATAGTACTATTCTAGATTAGACAGAATTCTAATACAATATACATGTCTACTTATTGTATAAGCAATTAATATTTACATGAAAGATAGATGACAAGCAATTCAATCATAGTAAAGTAGGATTTATATATACAACCTCAGTAAAAGATTATAGCACACAGTTATTTAAGATATTCACCCATATTGATGAAGTCTTTCAAAACCTATTACTTAATATAAATAGATGGTAATAATTTTTATACCTAATGCTTATAATACAATATATTTTACTGGATATATCAGAAGTTATATTTCATTGTTTGCCAGCATTTAAGTAATCACTTTGTTTGTTGCTAACTTACTTAAAGCATCGAGTTTGTTTTATGTGGACATTGATGAAAGTTAGTGCATTTTAATTATCAGTGCATCCCTCTTCCCCCCATTTCCTATAAATAAGGATTTTCATATCTGTAATTTCTTATTATAAAATGAGCGAAATTATAGGTTAAAAACAACAAATTCACTTATTGTGATTGATTACAAGTTCCCTTTCCATATTCATAAATTGCCATTTTATGGCATATACTGAAAGTTTTTAGATTTAAATGGCAACAATCTATTTTGTATAATCAGCATAAGTTAAACTGAGTGATTATTGTCAATTTAATACTATTTGTTCAGAATGTGATTGTTACATTCTGTGACATTCCTAGTTCAGGCTTCTAGTCTTTCCCTTGGACAACATTGTCAGTTTGATGTCATATATAAAACATTAGTTAACTTGGTAACAGCTTAAGTATTATGTATGGTCAAGATGGTTTACAAACCACAATTCAAGTTAAAGCAGTTATATGACTTCTTATGCGCATTTACTTACATGAGAAAATCATCATGCTTCCCCTTGATGTTCAATATAGTGTATGTCATTTATGACAAGTTCAAACAGTAGTGTTATTATATACAAGCCCATGTTATTAAACTGTCTATTGTCAATTTAATACTATTTGTTCAGAATATGATTGTTACATTCTGTGACATTTCAAGTTCGGGCGTCTATTGTTTCTATTGAGCAACTTTGTCAGTTTGTTGTCATGTATAAAACATTAGTTACCTTGATAACCGCTTAAGTATTATATATGGTCAAGATGGGTTGCAAAAGCTACAATTCAAGTTAAAGCAATTACAGGGCTTGTTATGCATATTTACTTATATAAGAAAATCATCATGCTTTCCCTTGATGTTCAATGTAGTGTATATCATTTATGACAAGTTAAGACAGTAGTGTTATTATACACAAGCCCATGTTATTAAATCCTGTCTTTAATATCTAAATTCATCAGACTGCTTCATTTTGTATGATGTTGTTGTTGTTTGTCTTTTCAGCTTTTCCCAGTTAGGGGTCATCACAGCGGAATTCCGGTCCACTAATGATTGGCAGTAGATTTTTTTATGGTGCTGAGTTGCCAACCCGACGCCCAACCTCCAGCGAAGGCACACCCATTCACGCATGTCTTTTGGATGCCACTCGACCACGGGGAGGACATGCAGACTCCACACAGAAGGCACTCCAGCCATGAATCGAACAGGAGAACTTCTTGCTTTGAGGCAACAATTCTACCGCTCTACCACCGCAGCTTCGCTTCATTTTATATGGTGATTATACATTTTATGTCTAGATTTACTAAAATCATAAATTACATAACTATTGTGTTTTTTTTTTTTTGGTTGTTGCTTAGTTATTTGAGAAAGCACAAGCTGTAATGCTTATTCTTAGCATTAGCTCCTTTCAAGCATGTTTATACAGTCCATAGACTTGAAATTATGAGACCCTTCTAGTTTCTTATTTGTTATAAGTATATTTCCATCCTTACATACAGACATATCAGTACTTCAAGCATGGGCAACAATGCCCATCCAGTTTTGCCAGAATACATTCACTAGTTCATGTGGTATGTTTCCAGGCTGCCTTAAAATATCCAAACCAATATTTGTCCTGTTCCATGCAGTGGCCAATCTGCCAGTGAACCACTCAAAACACCTTCCATTCCCACAAATATTTCCACAAGGGAAATCTGATGACTCTCTAGCACTTCCTAGCAACCCTAAACACCCCTAGAATCAGCTATCCCCATATGCCCAACACGTCCAAGCAAGATCAACTACCAGACCACTGCAATGGGTACTGCACAAAACCAAGTGCTCTTAGTCTTTCATAATAACTTAGACTTCCACTCTTATGTAAGTCCTTAATGTGTTTGGACCAAAATACATTTTAAATATAAAATTGCGCTTATTATTATTTATTTATTTATTTATTTATTTTTTTAATCAAGAATCAACTTAATGAGCTAAACGAAGTGTTGGGAGACCATCAATATGTGTGCATGTGATTTAAAACAGCCCTTTTATTATATATATATATTTTTAAAACCAAAAACTTCATTGCCGAGAATCATCTCGGAAGCCCACAGAGCCATTAAGCATTATCATCACTCTGTCTCCTTTACCATAGCAGTATGGGGGCATCTGTTTCTGTTAGTGTGCCTGTGTAATGCATACCAGAGGCTTGCAATGCACCTGAAGCAAAGCTTCACTTCACTGCAGCTTCAAGCCTAAATTCCCTCCCTTTCAGTGAGGCAGCAGCAAGGAAAAGAAAGGAGAGTAAACAGATGAAAAAAAGCTCCCAACAAGATGCCACTACAAGAGATAACACATTCTTCCAGCCTTTCCACCCCTCACTCAGCAGATGTACAAACTCTTCTCTGCCAAAATATCCCAAATCACAGTTTTATCCACCCCCTTCTCCTGGATCCAGGCTAAAACACCAAATGCCTCTTGCTGTTTTAAAAATAGTAACTCTCCACTAAACCTTAACTTTTTAAACAGGTAAAACTCAAGTTACCTACTTTCATATCTAACTTCTCTAGTGCACACTGCAGAGTACATTCTTTTCAATCTTACCTTTAAGCATCCCTGTTACTAGCACTTTCTCTAATACCTAAAAAGATCATCTCTACTTGACTCCAAGTAGACTTTTCTCTATCTGTTAAACCTAGCACTTGCTCCTACAGTACTTATTACCTTGATACGGCACTCTTATAGATAGCACCCCAAAAAGGTAAACCCCCATTTCTCGGTCACTCACGTCCCCCAGAATCTCTTTTAAAGTTTTTTTGTCTAGTCCTTCTAGCATGTCGAGGGATCAGTTGCTAGTGTCCTCTCCTGCTCAGCTGGTGAACCTGGGAATATTGAGGCAATGTTACAATTGCCTCATGTACACAGACAACCCTCTCCTCCTCCCACAAAACACAAATACATGCGAGAGATGCAACTATACGGCCAAACTGGAGGCTCAGCTCTCTCAACATAGGACTGGCAAGACCAGTCAGGAGGAGAAGGTTACCACACACACTATAGACCCAGTCTCACATAGTACCATCACAACCTCAAATCATACACATAAACACACAAAGACATACTCGGCGGCTCTGATCAAAAATCTACCAAAACAGCAGAGGCCACCAAAGCAGACACCCAAACAACCACCACCTCAGAACACAACACCTGCAACACATAGACCTCACAGTCAGAGTGTCAAACAGTCACAGCCCTTAAGGCCAAACATAATGCCAGACACACTAGTCATTGGTGACTCCATAGTCAGACACACTGACGTCCCGCTCACCAGACTGAGTAAGGAGAAGGTCACAGTAAGCTGCCTGTCGGGCGCTAGAATCCGCCACATAACGCAAGCACTCAGGTCTCTCAACAGCAGGTACAAATATGACTCAGTCATTGTCCACGCTGGTGTAAGCGACCTGAGGCGTACCTCCTTGGACTACATGAAAAGAGACATTGAGGAGCTCTCTGATTATGTAGCCCAGGCAGGTATGACCCTGACCTTGAGCAGTATCCTACCTTCACCAAGAATGATGCCACAATACAGAGATAAGATGATCAGCTTTAACAATTGGCTTAAACTCTGGTGTCATTCAAAGGGGATCCAATGTCTGTCTGCCTGGGATGACATGCTGGACAAGCCACGCTGCTTCCAAGGGACGGCTTGCACCTGTCACCCTGGGATTCCGGATATTGGCAAAGGTTCTTGCCACCCCATAGTGCCTTTTTAGGCAAGGCTCAAATTCTAAACCTACCACCCTAGAACACAAAAAGGAAAAAACTAAGGGTAATGCTGCTCAATGCCAGAAGTCTAAATCTCAAAATGCACTTTTCGAGGCCCTTCTCAGTATGGAGAACATCGATGTCTGTGCAGTGACAGAAACCTGGTTCAAGGCTCCTGAGAGCACCCCAGCACTATCAGGTTTTACCTCTTATCATGCGTTCCGGCCCCAAAATCCGGACAATACCAAGAAAGGAGGGGGGTATCCATATTCATCAAAGACACCCACACCTCAAGACTGGTGGCAACGCATGATGCATCGGAGACCATCCAGGTGCAATTAACCATAGGCAAGACTGCTCTGCAAATTGTAGCATGTTACAGGCCACCCTCACAAACTCAGAAACCTCACATGGCCTTCCTGAAAACACTAGAGGGATAAATGTATCACCAAACACCATCATACTAGGTGACTTCAATTACCCTAATATAGACTGGGAACACTACTCAAGCCCAAACACCCTAGCCCAAAAGTTCCTGGAATTCATAAACTCAAATGCCATGGAACAACTAGTCACCATCCCCACAAGAGGAGAAAACATACTTGATCTCATCATCACGAACATGGGAGCACAATGTTCAACACCGAAGTATACCCCTCACTGGTGAGATCAGATCACAAACTAATCTCGCTGGAGGTCCTCATCCCACCCCACCTGAAATAAAAAGACCACAGTAAAGAACTTCTCGAAAGCCGACTTCACACTTCTAAAGACTAGTGTGGTCTCCTTTAAGGCCCCGAGCCGACGGAAAACAGTACTCAAGCCGCTGAATCACTTACAAATGCCTTCTACCAGCACCTGCAGGACTGCATGGATAAGGCAATCCCAAGCAAAACAAAGACTCTTTGTACCAAAGGCAAGCGTCCACTCTGGTGGACCCCAGCCATAAACAAACTCTACAACAAAAGGAGGAAGCTACTACAAGATAGAGCAAAATCCTTAAAAGGTAAGACACCCTTGATCACTATAAGTAAAAACTAAGAGCTCTCATAAAATCATCCAAAGCAAATTTTGAGAGAAAAATAGCTAAAGACTCAAAAGACAATCATAAGGCCTTCTTTAGCTATGTTAGAAACCTGGGAGGAAACTCCCAGATATGCTCAGAACTAGTTCAAAATGATGTGAAGATTACTGATCCTACAGACATTGCCAACATACTGGCTGACAGGTTCAGTGCAAACTTCTCCCCCTCCCCAAAAGGAGAGATATCTATACCAAGCGATTGCAGCCCCCAAACATCTCCAACGCCCAAGTGAGAACTGCTCTCTCCAAAGCAAAAACACAGCATCCATGGGACCTGATGGTGTCCCCGGCTGTGTGCTCCACGAACTCAACGAGGAATTAAACCCACAGCTAGGACAGCTGTTTAATCATAGTCTTACCTCTGGATACATACCCAGGGAGTGGCGCACTGCAACTGTGGTCCCACTTCACAAAGGCGGTGCCTCCACCGACCCTGGAAATTACCGGCCCATTAGCTTGACAAGCCTTATCTGCAAAGCCATGGAGAGGATCATAATGGACCTCATAAATAAAGACATAGGGAATTTGCAGACTTTGGATCCATCCCAGTTTGGCTTTGTCAAAGGCAGATCATGCCTTCTAAACTTGGTTGACTTTTTCGAAACAGTCTCCAAAGCCATTGATGAGGGAAAGGCAGTCCATACAGCCTACCTCGATCTGGCGAAGGCCTTTGATACAATACCCCACTCTGGTATCATTGAAAAACTCATCAGCTTAAATGTTAACCCATACATCACAAGATGGGTTGCAAACTGGCTGAGTGACAGAACCCACAGGGTCAGAGTTGCTGGCGCCATGTCAGACTCAAAGCCTGTCACAAGTGGTGTACCACAGGGCTCAGTCCTGGGCCCACTCTTGTTTGGCATCTACTTTTCCAAGTACAAGCAAACACAGGAGGGTTATGGCTGACAAAGTTTGCAGATGACTGCAAACTGGGCCATAGTAGAAAACACATCTGACACAGATATCCTTCAGAAGGGTCTCACAGAAACGGATAACTGGTGCCAGAGCCATGGCCTAAAGTTAAATGCCAAAAAATGCATAGTCATACCCTTCGGGAAAAACAAGGTTACCCCTAGCTACCAAATAGGTGGCAATCCACTGAGTACAGAAGAAGTTATCAGGGACCTGGGGACCCAGGTTGATAGTAGTCTGTCATTCGACACCCATGTAGCTAAAGTAGTTAGGAAGACCTTCTACATTGCCCACCTTATCATGAAGGGATTCTCATCTAGATCAAGGGAGGTCATAGTCTCCCTATACTCATCACTCATCAGACCAATGATTGAGTACAATGCCCCATTCGGAATGTATCTGACCCGACACTTGCAGCAGCTGGAGAGGCCACAAAAGTTCCTCACCAAAAGGATAAAGGGTCTCAAACATCTGTCCTATGCTGCCCGACTGAAAGAACTCCAGCTCTATTCAGTCGCCACGCTTGCTCAGAGGTGACCTTTGCCTAACATACAAGGCCATGTCAAACCCAGATTTGATGAATATGCTTCACCTCAAAAAATCTAGATCCGTCAGAGCCACAAGGGCAGGAGACTTAAACCTCAACACGGCTATTAATAGGACGTGCTGGAGGGATAGATTCATCACCCAAAGACTCCCTATGCTGTGGAATAAAATCCCGGTATATGTGAGGCAGAGCACCTCGCTGGCCTTGTTCAAGAGAAATCTTGACCAATGGATGGGAGATCGCAGATATACCCCAGGGATTACCTCAGTGTCACTGCTCAACAGAGGCACAGCAAAATAATGGGTATAGTTCCCCATACTAAAGGGGTGGCGTAAGCCACAAAACTATGGGCTAGGCTTGTAAATGCCCTCAGGCAGATAGCCTAGTATGAACCTATGAACCTATGAACCTAATAAACAAGCATCAGTAAACCTCGATCACAAGCCCAAACGCACAGCTTCCCAGAGATGAAAATAGCAACATACAACAGCTGCCAGATGCAGCTACATCCACACAAACCATGTCAGGCTTAATCAAACAGCACTCAAAGCTATGATACCTGCCATAATTGATATTAACTATGTTTATACAGAATAATAATGACATTTGTACTAGCTGTCAGACACGGCTGCATTCACGCACACCATATCAGGATTTATCAAACAGCACTCATAGCTGTGATACCTGCCATAATTGATATTAACTATATTTAGACAGAATAATGATGACATTTGTACTAAGAGTTTGCTACTATTATTTAATCAGGATATATATATGACATTTCTAAATCATACTTTAACTGAAGAAGGCATTAGTCTCCATGACAGCATTCTTTTTTTCAAAACACTCTACTGTTACTGCTATTATATAAGATGTTAATTTTGTTACATTTGAGACTGAACTCTGAATGGTACCTTGTTGAATTAGTTAATTAATTACTTAAATTATTATAAGTAAAATCAATGAAAAATGAAAAAGATAAGTATTCACTGAGTTCAAGTAGGGGAATAGAAACTTCTATGTTTGTATTATATGTTGCTTTGTTTGGCTTATATATAATGTAAATAGTAATCCATCTTGACCTACCTTTGTTTGTGAAGAATTATTGGACTCTGAACATTCTGAATAAATCATTACTGTTTCTCGGTTGTTTAAGAAACCATGAAACAGGAAAACGTGTAGACCAAAAAACCTCACTCTGGAATGTTGAAAAACGTTTCAGCAGGTATAAAAAATACGTAAAATATCTTGTAGTCAAAATCTTTAGAAATGTAACAGCAGTTCAAAAGGTGCTCACCAAAAAATGATGACCAAGTAATAAACCAGAAATCTTTATTCCACAAACACGAACCAAACTCCAACACAAGCGCTTTCACCCGTTCGTAACGGGCTTTTTCAAGTGTGATTTCCATACACCACAGATCTTTCTTATATATGCTGGGTTGTTAGGTTAATTAGTTGGGTAATTGATTAATTAAGTTAATCAACCATGCTTTCTTTTTTAAAAAATATGTGCATTTAAAAACTGTTTAAACATATGCTTTTGTTACATCAATGATAATAGTGTTAAAATGATGAAAGTAAAAATGCATTACATTTTAACACGTTTAGTAATAACAATCTAATAAAAAACTTCTTGATGTTACCTCCACTTAGAGTTTGAACATGACAACTGCATTAAATACTCATTTTTTTTTTTTTTTTTTTTTTTTTTTTTTTTGTACTACATCTCTGGTTTCTGGTTTATTACTTGGTCATCATTTTTTGGCGAGCACCTTTTGAGCTACCATCACAAGCACCTTTTGAACTGCTGTTACATTTCTAAAGATTTTGACTACAAGATTTTTTACGTATTTTTTATACCTGTTGAAACGTTTTTCAACATTCCAGAGTGAGGTTTTTTGGTCTACACGTTTTCCTGTTTCCTGGTTGTGGTTTGCTGCTTCTTCTGATTTGTTTAAGAAACCATCCTTTTAATAAAAACAGATGACAAGAAGATGTAGTCTTAAGAGTTCTTTTTTTTTTTGGGACAGCTATCTTGGAATCAGCTTTTTGTTTCTTCTTTCTAGCATCAGTCCAAGGATTCGTTTCTTTTATTCTTTTAAGAGTAGGGGCCATCCATTCAATTTCTTCTGGGATAGACACTATGTTGTTGTTTTAATGAATATAGTAACTTCTTCTAAGTCATTAAAGGTTCTCATCTCATTGCCAAAAAGTACTTTTATCTTGGATGGAAAGGCCAGTTGTGCTTTAATGTTGTTTTGTTTCAACAGTTTTATTATTGGCCAGACTTTTTTCCTTTGTTCTAGTATTCTAGAAGAATAATCATTGTCAAACCTTATCAGGCTTTGATTGTATTTTAAGGGTGATTTTCTCCAAGCCAATTTTAATATTATTTCCTTATCCAGAAATGAAAGAAATGTTATAACTATGGATTTAGGTGGAGTATTTGTTGAGTTAGAAGCAGGTTTCCTCAGTGCTCTATGCACCCTTTCAATTCCAAATGAAAGTCCCTCTTTCAAGTCTAAAAATTCAGGAATCCTGGTTGTTAAGAATGAAATAATGTTTTCTCCTTCAGTGTTTTCAGGGAGACCAAAGATCCTTATGTTTCTCCTCTCCTTGTCTTCTAAGTCATCTATGTTGTTAAACAGCCATGTATTCTGTTTACGCAGAAATTCTTTTTGAAATTCTTCCTCTTTGAGTCTCCCTTCAATGTCATTTAGAGAAGTCTCTGTATTTGTTATTTTTGTATAGTGTTGCTGTAATAGGTCCTTAAGAGTATCAGTCTATTTTTGAGAATTTAATTTGAGGTTTTCTAAGTAATTTTTAAAGCCATCCATCTTCAAAGATAGTTCCTGTAAGGTAGATGTCATCAATTGCATTTTTTTTCAAAGCAGCATCTGGATGAGAATTCTTTGAATTGTTCATATTCAGTGACTCAATATATCTCCAAGTTACTTGACAGGAAAATGTTTGTGTATCTCCACCAAAATTGATATTTATATAGTTTAGTATTTTATCTATAGATTTCTGATGTTTTAAACTTGAAAATAATATTTTTTTTCTATATTATTACACTAGTTTATGGAGCTCTCAAAATTCACTGCTCTCAGTTGGCCATCTAGGCTCCGGCCCCTGAGTTTGCAGTTCTTACCACATGCGCCACAGAGTTTATCTGTTATTAGGCTGTCAACCAGTCCTCTTAAGGTGGATGACATCATCAGGCCTTGTACAGGAGGGAATTTAGAGGTCAGCAGTCAGCCACAAGGCCATAAAACATATACCATTGCACAGAGATCACCCATATGTGCATGTCCACAATACTGTGGAGGATATATTGATACACGCAGAGTTGGATGATGTGAGATTAGAACTCCTACCTATCTAGAATTACATACTATAGCTCACAATACTTATCACATAGACCACAGGTTATGTTTGCTGCATATGTTGATGCAGGCACAGTACTTGTGGAGTACACAAAATGAACTTGTGTTAGACAGCATGTGTGGCCTGCAGAGTGATACTGCTTGGTACTGTTATTGTATATAGTGTCCTTATGGGTGGGATACCTGGTAATACCCTGCTATATGTGTACACTTGCCAATCTGGCCATATGAGACTGTTTGCAGTTTGAAAGGCAGACATGTGGCCAGGGGCAATATGGCCTGTCCAAGGCAGGCTTTGCAGCCATTGAACATTACACCACCTGTGTACCTGTGTCTGTCTATAGGGTGACAGTCCGCAGGTACAGAGGTCTGTGGGTGAGTGGTTTATGTAGTGTTGTGGCCCTGGTCTGGTTCCATCAGACAACTGCTGTGATGTGTAAGTGCATATAGCCGTAGCATACCGGGGTATGTGGGGCATTCGTACATCCCCACCCATATCTATATAAATGTGTATAACTGGGATGTCTCCTTAAATATTGTTGTGTGTGTATGTTATGTAAATGTGTTATGTAGCTATATGTAGAGAGTCTATGTACCATGGTACTTTATATAGCTATACATACATCTTGATATATATATATATATATATATGTGTGTGTGTGTGTGTGTGTCACTTACTGATAGATACACTCATCAAGCGTGAGGGGGATAAGGAGAGACAGATATGTATAAGTAGCTCTATGTATGTACAGACGTATACCACATAGCAGGTCTTTGGATGGTACAGACAACAGATTTGGGCTCAAATGTAGGGGCATGCTCAGTGTGACTGTTAGTACTTACAAGGTGACTCCAAGTCAGAGCTATTTGTACTCCAGTCCAGGATTATGTGTGCTGCAGGCCAATGGCTGCTGCACCTGTTGCCACAGTACTGCATTGACCTGATCCTGTCCAAGGCATTCTCTGCCTATTTGCTGACCTTAATATGTGACTCATACATCACAACTGTACAGAGCTTCACAGACTGTCCAGCATTTTGTCTCGTATGTTTGATCCGTTTTACATAACATTGTAGTTTTCTGGCAAATTAGTGGGAAATCAGTGAAGACTGGTGTCAATAAATAATGACAGACATTTCAGTTTCAGGCTCCATACATATCAGGAGATTCATGCTTATGCAAGGTGTGTTATTCTAATGACATTCTATGTTTGTAACAGCAAATAGTTAAAACCTACCCCTATCTGTGGGCCTTGGTTCCACTTTTATTCATGGTTTTGGCCAGATTTCCTGCTCTAAGAGGTTGAGAGGTATGACGTGACCAGGGTACATCATGTAACACCATACATAGGGTGACAGTCTACATACCTCTCCCTGTACATGTTTTTGAAGAATGTCTATCATTAAACCCCATGTATCTGCTCTGTTCCTCATACATTTGTGGTTTTCCTGTACTATATTGTAAACAGCAGTCACTGAATTGTTGTAACTACTTACACATTTTAGTGATAGCCTTTACATCCTTCAGCTAATCTCACCTGTTGCAGCCTGCTGTTATACTAGCTACCTGCTAGGTTACTCAGAGTGTGTATAATGTCTGTCTGTAGGTATGGCCCTTTGTCCCACATGTATTCTGGCTTTGTCCAGCTTTGTTGCAGTAACAGATTGAGGGGTTATGACAGTCTGTGGGAATACCACCATATGAGTACCTCACATGCAAAAGATGTTGGATACTGCCACATTTGAACCATCAACACCATCACACATGCTACTGTCCCTGGCCCAGTAAGGCATACCAGCCACCAGACAGAGGTTTCATTCCTGATAGTATCAATAATGTACAGGAATTGTCTGGTAGGGGATGACCAGTCCATGCTCTGCTGGCACAGCAGTCATACGACTGTCCTGTGGTCCCACTGTTTGGCATCTCCGTTGAATACTGTTATTGAGTTTACAGCCATGTGGTCTAGTGGATATCATGGGGCACATACTGGTGAACAGAGTACCTGTTGTCCCAAGTGGTTGTTAGAGCTGTACAAGTATCCCACTATAGATCTCTGCAAGTAGCCCAGTAACACACTATATATAGCCCACTATATTCCCTTGCATACATGCAGCAGTTCCATACATATGCTACCATGTTGTAGTATGCCTTACAAGTGGTGTATAGGAGAATGACTTACCTTGTGAATGCAACAGGTGACAGACCTGTAGTTCTGGGCTACCTCTGTCTGATGTATGCAGTCCACAGTCAATACATGGTGAGTTACAGGTTGTGTGGTCTGGCTGGTATTGTTTTTACTAATATGTATGTGAGTCAGAGTAAGGTGTCAGTCCCTAGGGCCCTAGGTTGTCAGTGCATGTGCTATGTGTTGTCTCTTGGCCAAGACCAGGGCATATTGGGCATACCTATGTCTGCCTACAGGGACAGAGTCAGGGGGTTCCTCCTCTGAGTCCTCCTGTGGGTTCAGCTGTGGTGACTTAGGCAGTGTTGGGGGCTGTGTATCCCTTCCCTTTGCTTATGCTGCTGCAGCTGTTTCTGCAGGATCATATTGTGTGGCATGGCACATACTGTGAACATTTGTGCACATGTGGCTGGAGAGTACTGCAGGGCTCTACCAGATATATTGAGGCACCTGAACTATGACTGCAACAGCCCAAACACATGCGTTATGATGTTACTAGTTTGTGCATGTGCCTCATTATAGCATTCTTCGGTGAGTGGGTGTGCATTTATAATGGGTGTCATCATCCATGCTTCCAGTGCATAGCCACCATCCCTCAGTAAATGGCCATCTGGGATGTCCCCCCTAGCAAACATCTGGTGCAGCTGTGATGCTTGCCAGATATGGGAGTTGTGATAACTGTCAAGGCTGGCAGCACACACATTCAGGATAGTGCACTGGGGATTGCACGTGACCTGGCAGTTGATGGAGTGGTACCCCTTGCAGTTGACATAGATTTTACTCTCCTCACCAGGTGGTGACTTGATGTGTACATTCGTGCAATCTATGGCACCCAGTACCACAGGATAGTGTGCTACATGGTAGAAGAGTCACATACTGCTGGCCCTTTCCTCAGGGGTGTTGGGGAAATAAATGTACTCACTGGCATGGGGTAGCATGGCATCCAGGAAGTGGTGGAGTACCCTGGAATCAGATTCCTGTGAGACCCCATTATGTCCCCAGTTGGTCTTTGGAAAGTACCTGTAGCTAGTATCCTAAGGGCTATGCATACCTTTGTTTCCACTGGGATTGGTTCCCCTCTGTTGACTCTGGGTCTGAGTTGAGATTGGCAGACCTCAGTGAGTTGTTGTAGTATGTCCATGTCCACCCTGTAGCATTCTACAATCTCCAGCTCGTGTAGCTCCTGGTATCTTACCCTAGGCCTGAACACTCTTCTTCTCAGTCTAGGTCTATGGTCAGCATCAGCAGCATTGACCTCAGCATCTAGGACATACAGATGCAGCAGACCTGCAGCACCACCTAACATTCTCTAGGTTGAAGTTCCCAAGTCTGTACTCCAGTGGTGCAGAGTATGGGGGAAAAATCAGATTGTAGGGTGCATGCATAATTTATAGTGCTCTGCTGTAGGTGCAGCCTGTGTGGTTGGCTACCTGTCATGCATTTCACCTGCCACGTACATCATTAAGGGGGTTTAATGGCCCTAGTTTAAGTGAAGCAGGGTTCATCAGTAATTAATATGTCATTGGCTTTCTCACCCAATGTTTTTTTGACAGACTTTCTTGCCGAGCACTGTGGTGCACTGGGCAAACCCACTCCACAAAAGTAAACAGAGCTTAGCAGTCCATAGACACACCCCCATGGAAGTTCATGCTTAGCATGGCAGTGCACCACACAAATATACATAAACATAATAGAACATGTGTCTCAGAGGTAAATAGAGATAAACAGAGGTGCAGTCAATGTACACACCCCCCTGCTCAGCTCAGTGGCATGCCATACAGACACAGCTGAGCTCCAATTAGCTTACAAGCACTCAGACACAACCCCCTTTGATGCCAGCTACCACTTCTGTGGACACCAACATGGTTCTGTGCCTACACAGATGGGATCAGTGGACACAGATATCCATTTGTGTTATTCAGTATCCCCAGCTTATTTGCATACAGATCCATGCACAAAACCTGGAAACTACACAGTTCCAGGCCGTGCCTCATTAGCAACCACAGCTGTGTAACATTGTATGTACTCCCCTCAGGGTCCTATAATGCATTACTGTTACAAACTCACAAATCCTGTTTTTTTATACTCTTTTTTTTATATTTTGTTCCATAAAGGCATTTTTGTGCACTGTGGCACCCAGTGCAAACATACCTTGGGTATTAAAAAAAAAAATTACATTATTTTCCATACAGTTTTGGATGCATGGTGGATAATTTTGCACATATCTGTGTCCATTATGCTATCTTTGACACTCTAAGTATACTTTTCCATCCCCTGGTGCCATTTTAACATCCTGTACATGGAAATTTTCCGTGTACATTATGGAAATGGTGGGGGATCTATAGCTAGCAATGATGTGGTATGGTACTTTTCCAATAGCTAATTGTACATGGAGTAGTTCAACACAGGGTCTGCAGGACTGCCTGTCTGCTTACTGGATCACTCCACCACCCTCATTTGCATGGATTTCACCTGCTTATGAGGTGATTTGCATGCCACAGACACTTCTGTGTTTGCACACTCATGCACGGCCCTCAGCTCCTTTACTGAATTACACATCTGCTTACTTTCGTGTAAGCAGTGTGCCACTATGCCTACATGGAAAATAAGTCCATGTAGGCTTTATTAAATTGTCCCTTGGTTTTGACCTGGTCAAGTACAGCAGAGTTTATACAGTTGCTTAAGTGTTTGCACAGGGCATTTGCGTACACTTCTGCATAGTGATCACTGATGTCTGCAATTGAAGGTGGTATGAAGCTTTTTATGCCATCACTTAGTAGGCTGTAGTTAGCTTTGGTAAAGTTTTTATAATTTTTTTGTTCCTGTGAGGATGTCAGTTCCAGCAGTTACTTCAAATGAGACTGATTTGTGGTCTGACCTAACCAGGGAGGGCATCATGCATAAGAAAATACAGTGACACCCCCCTATGTTGGTGAGTACTATGTCCAGAACATTAGACCGCCTACATGGAGTGCAGACTATCTTTTCCAGAGCGTTAGTCCGGCAACCTCTGGGCAAGTTGCTAGTGTATGTCCCCTGTCTATGGAACGATAGTTGAAATCTCCCATAACTTAGGTGTTGGGCTGTAAGGCAAAGGATTCCAGTAAATCGAAGTAGGTGGTGTGCTTATCCTGGTTCAAGGTGGGGGATCTATAGCTAGCAATGATGTGGTATGGTACTTTTCCAGTAGCTAATTGTACATGGAGTAGTTCAACACAGGGTCTGCAGGACTGCCTGTCTGCTTACTGGATCACTCCACCACCCTCATTTGCATGGATTTCACCTGCTTATGAGGTGATTTGCATGCCACAGACACTTCTGTGTTTGCACACTCATGCACGGCCCTCAGCTCCTTTACTGAATTACACATCTGCTTACTTTCGTGTAAGCAGTGTGCCACTATGCCTACATGGAAAATAAGTCCATGTAGGCTTTATTAAATTGTCCCTTGGTTTTGACCTGGTCAAGTACAGCAGAGTTTATACAGTTGCTTAAGTGTTTGCACAGGGCATTTGCGTACACTTCTGCATAGTGATCACTGATGTCTGCAATTGAAGGTGGTATGAAGCTTTTTATGCCATCACTTAGTAGGCTGTAGTTAGCTTTGGTAAAGTTTTTATAATTTTTTTGTTCCTGTGAGGATGTCAGTTCCAGCAGTTACTTCAAATGAGACTGATTTGTGGTCTGACCTTACCAGTGAGGGCATCATGCATAAGAAAATACAGTGACCCCCCCCCCCATGTTGGTGAGTACTATGTCCAGAACATTAGACCGCCTACTTGGAGTGCAGACTATCTTTTCCAGAGCATTAGTCCGGCAACCTCTTGGCAAGTTGCTAGTGTATGTCCCCTGTCTATGGAACGATAGTTGAAATCTCCCATAACTTAGGTGTTGGGCTGTAAGGCAAAGGATTCCAGTAAATCGAAGTAGGTGGTGTGCTTATCCTGGTTCAAGGTGGGGGATCTATAGCTAGCAATGATGTGGTATGGTACTTTTCCAGTAGCTAATTGTACTTGAAGTAGTTCGAGAGTCATGCTGTTTGACCATTCTCAACCAGTCTTGGTTTTAATGAAGATGGAAACACCTACACCTTTGGTTCCGTCATGCTCATTTTGAGATCTGAACACATGGAAGGCATTGTAGCCTTGCACGGCTGGGGTGCTCTTAGTGGTTTTGAACCATGTCTCGGTAACTGCTCAGATGTCAGCATCCTCCAAGGTGAGGAGTGTTTCCAGGGAGTGCCAGTTCATGTTTAAACTCCTAACATTAAGCAGCACGACCCTGAGTTTGTCTTGATTAGATTTTGTTATGCTGGTAAATTTGTTGTTTTGACATTGCCTTAAAAAGACACTTTGAGGGAGGCAAGGGCCTTTGCCAGAATCAGAAAGCCTAGGGGGAACAGGTGTACACCATTTCTAGTAAAGCAGCGAGGTCTGTCTACCATATGTTTGTATGTATATAGGGCACTGCTAAACCCCCGTTGTGCTGTGCACAGCAACAGTTAAATGTGAGGCTTATATACAGGTAAATTTAAACAGTTTTAACACAACTAACAATGGGAATGCCCCAAACCGAGCCTTTTTCCAGCTATCCCCAACTCAGAAGAGTCCTGAGCTACACATTTCTGCCACAAGGGTGCAGGGCGGCCATCTTAATGTAAATGGCTGGTTTAAGAGCACAGTGATACCAAAAATCTAGATTAAGCAGGTCTGAATTTAGCCTAGGTTGTATAAGGCAATGAAACCCAATTTCAAAATGTATTGTAAAAAGCAGTCACAAACAGCAAAAATGAAGCAGTAATTTAATTAAATA